>NW_006238919.1:12373814-12683706 GCF_000375325.1 Capsella rubella
CTATTTGAGAGCTATTCACCATTACTCATAATATTGCTAAAATATTTTTAAAAATCTTAATTTAGCAATTATCCTCTAAAACATGATTATACCATTTTGTAATTTTTTTTTATTTCGTAACATTCAATTTTTCAAAAAAATATTCTCAGACTATGAAAATTAATTAATTATTATTTAATATGATGGTAAAGTTCTTTCAAATTAACATCAATCTAAAATATGATGTTAAATACAAATATAGTCATTTGTAAATAAATTCATATAAACAACGCAAATAAATATAAAGATTCTAAAATAAATTATAGCATTGTTGAGGAAAAAATTAAAAAATCTTTCAAATACGAATTATAAAAAACTACATATTTTCTTTAAAATATTTTAAAATTACTATATTACGATTTATATTGAACTTTGTTATCTTTAATTTAAGCTAAAAATATTATTTTCGAAAATCTTTCATTCACCCTTATGTTTTAGACAATGAAATTGCTCAATGGCATAATACATTCATACATAAATTTAAAATTAAAGAAATATAACATATTATAAAATAAAAATCATGAATAAAATTGGGAGATTTGCACAACTAACATCTTTATGATACACTTTTCTACAAATACCCTCTCTAAGTGTCCATTCTCAAAAATACCATCTTCAATGTATAAAATGACTAAATTACCCTCATTTATTATTACCCATGATGAAAAAAAGGAATATTCTTTCCAAAAAAAGAATTTACCTTCCGAAAAATTTCCCGCTAAATTTTCCCGCAAAAAATTTCCTGCCAAAAAGTTTCCCGCCAAAAAACTTTTCCCGCCAAAAGTTTTCCGCAATTCCTTAAAAAACCTTGTAAATATTTTTAAATCCCTTTAAAAATCCTTGTAAATCTTTTAAAAGTCATCCAAAACCTTTCAAAACTTGAGTATACCTTTTAAAACCATTGTTAATCATTTTATAACATTTATAAACACTTGTAAATCCCTTTAAACCCCTTATAACCGTGATAAATCATTTAATAAAAACTTTTGTAAACTTCTAAAACCCTTGTAAATCCTTAAAACCCATTTTAAAGAACTTGTAAATACAAATCATTAAAAACCCTTGTAAACCCTTTAAAACCATTAAAATCATTTTAAAATTTCTTGTAAATATCTTTAAAAACCCTTGTAAACCCTTTAAAAGACCCTTTAAAAACCTTAAAAACTTATAAATACCTTTTAAAAACCTTATAAACCCTTTTAAAACCACTTAAAAACCTTATAAAACTTGTAAAAACGATTTAAAACCTTTTAAAATATTATAAAATATTTGTATCAAATTTCCAAGTAGAAGTTATTATATAGAAGTACCTTATAAACCATATAAAACTTTATAATTTTTCATATTTAAACATGGATAGATAATAAAGGAGATATTTTTGAAAAGGGTACAACAAAAAGGGTATTTCTCAAAAATTCTTTTTAATTTTTTATAATTATTTTTTAATGTTGTTTAAAAATTATATTTGTATCTTAATATTAACAAAATTAGATATAACATGTTGCGACATCTTATTTTTTACTTGACACTTATCATGATCACGTGAGTTAGTAAATTTAAAAACCAAGTTTCGACATATAATCTCGTTTAATTGTTGAACTTAAACCATAATTTTAATTTATAAAGATAAAGCATAATTCTTATTTATCATTTATATACCTAAACCAACAAATAACCTGATTTAATTGTAAAATTAAAGTTTAAACCTTACAAAAACCGCCATATATTCTTGTTAATTATAAATTTTAAATCTCTATCTTATTAATAAACCAAATTGACATAACTAAAATTAGGTTATTTGTTTAATTTTATTAATAATTTTTTATATATAATTCTTTATAATATTTATTTTATATATTTCCTTTTTCGATATGGTTAATAATATTTCTATTTTATCCAAATATTAATAAAATTAGTTACGACACGTGTCAACATCTTATCGTTTATAATTGACACGTGTCACGATCTTGTTAATGGCTGATTTTGAAAACCAAGGTTTATATAATAAGATAATAAATAAAATTAAAATAATTGTAATTTAGTAATTTTACATATTAAAGAAAACTGTTATACGTGTTTTGGCAATTGTTTTTTTTTTTCCTGAAAGATAATAACATTTATATCTTTCTGTATATAATAAGATATTTAGAGTATTAATAATAATCATTTAATTGTAAAATTTCCTTAAAGGAGCATAAAATGATTAAAATCTGTTGAGCATTCTTGTGAATATACAATTTTTTTAACGATAGACTGACTGATAGGGATATACGATACAAACAATTTTGTCAAGAAATAAACAAAGTATTAACCAAAATTCAGACATATTGTTGTTACTTCATTGATAGAAATGAAAGTGTGCTTTATGTTTTGTTGTTGTCTTATCGATTTATTGCTTCGTAACTTTGTATTAGAGAGACCTACGCGTATATTTTCTTTTAGTTTCAGTTGGAAATAAGCCAAACAGGCTCGGCCTGACTAGTAAGTAGTCTCCACCGTCCAACTTACACCTCACATACATTCGTTACTCAGGTCGACGACTCACAGTCACACCACTCACACACACCAGACTTTTGTTTTTGGTGCTCTGCCCTAGTGTGTAATTGGTTTACAAATTTCTTGTCAAAATTTTATCTTAAAAATGATCGAGAGAGATATAGCAAATAAAAAAATATTTAGGATGTAAGACAAAGAATAGGATGTGTATGTGCAAGATGAGAATTCCTAATTTACAATGGAGATTGTCTTTATCCGAATATATCTTCAAAGTGGAAGATGAACTAAAACAGTAAGGGAAACCGAAATTAATCAATCGAGATAGAAGAGAGTAACAATCTTCCGGAGATTTTTGGCTTCTTGACATGTTTCCATGAGAAGCTTACTGTCATGAAACGCAAAGCAGATGATTTGTTGCACTTGTGATATGATGTCCATGTTACAAAGCCTGCAAACCAAAACACCATTTTTTTTCAAGTTACTTACTTAGAGATACGTACGTCTCAGAATATTTATTTCTACAATCTTAATATATATGCCCATTTTCTTCACGGTTTTGCTACTGTGTGTATGAGAAGTGAGTGACAAACCTGCTGGCTTCTAATAATGGTAAATGGTCGTTGTGAGGCTTTTCTATCACGTTTTGTACCTGTTGCAGACATAACAAAGGAGATTTAGTTGTACTACAGCATAACCAAGAATGGATGAGATTCAGATATATAGCAGACAGATGTTAATAGTTAGAGTTTGTTGAAGCAAACAGAATATTGAAACTAGTCTCTTACTTTTGACAGTAGTTCCTGGCTCTCAGGAGGTTGTTTTTTCAGACTTTGAGGTAAGATAACTGTGAGAAGATCCGGTCGCTCTGCTCTAAGTGCACCTCTTATAACAGCTGCGTTGGTTCCAGATGCACCTGAAGTGTATATATGGTTTTTCTGCAAGGTAAATTATAGGGGAAGATGGTTATAAGATGTGGTGGAACAAAAAATATGATTCAGAAGTTGTAGCCTCGTAGGCCAATAACTTACAGTTATAACCATTGCATAGCTAAGAATCTGAATGAGCTCTTGATGCATGAAACCCATATTTCTTGTTCCAAAGAAGCCAATTGATCTAGGTCCTTGTTGTTGTATAGCCAACAGCTCCTGCAAATTCACATATGGTTACAACCTAAAAGGCTAAAAACATTTGATCTTGCGTTGTATTTGGATATGAAAATTAGGTGAACTTACTTGTATATAATCTACATCAGGGATTGGTTGTAGCTCTGACACAGTAACTGAACCAGGTCCTTCAACGATAGCCTGAGCCTGAGTTGGAATCCGGAGTCCGGTGGTGGTGGTGTCTTCATCAGATTCGAACCTACATTTCACATTGTCCTCTTTGTTTATCCAAATATCAACGTCCTCTTGATCCCTCGTGTGTTCAGGAAAGCACTATATATATACCAGGACATAGAAACAGAGCCCCTGGGAGTAAATCATTAGTGAAAAACCAAATGCAGTAGCTGATATAAGCAACAAAGACCATGACACAAAGATTGGTCTACTCATCAAATCTGCTGTTCTAAGAAAACTAAACTTAGCATATATATAAACGGCTAGCATCATGAAACTAGTAACCATCTAGATGGTAAGATAGAATTGATAGCAGTAGCATCAACAAAGGGACCACAGAGTTCTTAATTGCAGATGATAGGTTCAGCGTTAATCAACGTAATCCCCCTAATAAATGCAATGAACTGTTTGAGTTCTGAAGAGAATTCAATCAACAATGAATTTGGCTACAGGAGTACTATTCAATTCAACCTCTATACTAATGAGTAATAAGTCTCCAACAAATTGATGATGCGAATCAATCTCAAACCACATTAATAAATAAAATCCTTGATAGAATCAGAAATTACCATGGGAATAGAGGGAGAGGAGGATCTAAATCGGCGCCGTCTAACAGAGAAAAGTGGAGAAGGACAAGGAGATTGGGAAGAACACGAAGTAGAGAAAGAGGAACGACGGCGATAGAAATTAGGGTTATCAGATCGGAACGGAGAAGGTAGTGATGTAGTTGTAAGAGGTAACAAAAGCTTCAATGGTAGAGCCGAACTCATCTCCACCACGTAACGTACGACGGTCTCCGACAACTACGTTCTCTTGGAAGATGATTTTACAGAGAGAAATCAAAGATTCCTTGGAATATCTGATGAAATTCGTCGGATTTATGAAGAAGAAGATAACACAACGTTGAATATTGAAATCGGAAGATGAAGCTAACACGGAGAAGTGAGAGATGATGATTGATTGATTGCTATATACATAGTTTTACCAGTGACACCAAATTAATTTCCGGTTTAGTTTTGAGATGCTTTTTGGTTCAGTTAATTAACCGCACACTGGATTATAGACACCTATTGGTCCATTATTGCGAGCTTAAAAAAGGATTCTAACTTTTATCAAGTAAAATCTTAGAGGGTGTTATTGGATACTGTATTTTAATTAGAGTCTAACTCTAAACCAAATCTAGTGTTATTTAATAAATGATTTTAAATCCTTTACTTAAATCAAGTGTTATTGGTTCTTATAATTATAGAATTTTCATTAAAAGAGTTTAAAATCAAGTGTTATTGGTTCTCATATTTATATTGTTTTTATCAAAAGAGTTTTAAATCAAGTGTTATTGGTTCTCATACTTATAATTATTAATCAAAGTCTTATGTTATTCAAGTTTGGTGGATTTTCACAAATGATATCATTTGAAAGGATTTAAAATGAACATGAAACTGATTTCATATGTAAATTATGTCAATCCAAAAACCAACCTTCTACATGAGATTTCACAATCAAATAAACAAAAGTTTCACCCTATCACTCAACGTAATACACATAACTCATCCACCCAACATTTTTCTCTCTTCCTCATTTTCTTTTACGTAGTAGTGTGTCCGTTAAAACAAATATACACACTACGTTCCTCATTTTCCACCCAAAATGAATTTGGTTGCTGTGTGATTCATTTTCGTCACTTTGTTTTTATACTAATTAATTTCCACCTTAAAAAAATATGCTAGAACTTCAAAACAGAAAATGAGAAAAAAAATGTGATAATAAAAAGTTTGGTAGAATTTCATTGAAATTGTGAAAATCATTTGTTATAGAATTCAATTCTATTGTTCAAAACAAAGGATATCATTTGTCATTGTAGAAATACACTTCCACAGATTTGTTAAAATGAATCATAATTCAGTTTAAATGAACCCATATTTTAAAAGTCTTATGATTTTTAAAATCTAATGCAGTTGAATTTAACTTATACAACCAATAACACCCCCTTAGTAGTTCTAACTCCATCCAATTCCAGATAACAAAATTTTTGTTCTTTTGGGTAAGATTTAATATCTCTCTTGTTGATCATATAGTTTTGAAGTTAAACCTTGCTCCATTATATACCAATCTCGCCTGTTCTTTTTTATTGTCAGTCAGCTCTGGTTCACTGGGCATGAACAGTTACCGGTTTTCCCCGCCCCAAAGAGAATCCCCTTGTGCCATCTGGCATCCGTGGTCCTGGTGGCGGCTGTTGCTGTTGATTCCCCATGCTCACTTCATCTGTCTTGTTCCTTTGACTGTTTGAAGGATGATGATTTCCACGCCCACTATGGTTCTGGTTCTGCTTTGCATTTTCGTTTTGGTTTTCACTTCGTCCTCCTCCTCCTCCTCCTCCTTGTACACGGTTATGCCCTCTTCTCTTCTTGTGTCCTTGTTCTTCCTCTCCCTGTTCATGTATAAAAAACTGAGAATCTGAGGAGAAGAAAAGCTAAATAAGTTTTTAAAGTGTTTTTGTCTACTTACTACTGTCTGCTCTTGTACATGACCATCCCTTTCTCCGCCACAATCTTCAAATTGTTTATCATCGGATCTCATCATCGCATCATCTTCTTCCTTTCTTCCTCCTCCTTGAAGAACATGGTTTGCCTCTTTTGTCTGGATGACCAAACACAACAAAAAGCGGTTGGAAAGCTGAGGCCGGTGAAAGCTATTAAGTGCTGTTTAAAATCCCTAAACAATGTTTCATGTACCTATGTACCTGATCCTGCAGCATCAACCGTACCCTAAGACCACTCCTCCAACTTCTTTCTTCATTTAATTCAGCAACCTGCAATATAACATATGCCTACAAGTTATCACATCGTCAAAAAGAGATGTGACATTATTTAGTCTGGGATGAGACCACAAGAGACTTACTGCTTTCTCTGCCAGCTCAACTCTCTCATACTCAACAAAGGCGTGTACCTAATTATACAAAGTTACAAACAAGGTAAAGAAACATCAAATTTGCATAAAAGAAGCACAAAATGCAGCTTCCCCTATTTTCAAATCCAAAATTCAAAACCAAAAACAACATAGCGAGCATCTTAGTCACCTTGTTACTGAAATCAGTTTTTCCTGATTTAGCTGCTGATGGAAAACCATAGCCAGTGTTTTGTGGCTGGCAGGTCCTAATGTGCTTCACACTGACAAATAAATGATCAAATTTCAGAGACTCTGCAGAAAATCGCAGCTGGTCTAGGGAAAAAAAGAAGCAATTCTTCGGTTTATAACATAGATTAGCTGTACCTTCCAACAGCTGAGAAAATCTTCATGAGATTTCGGTAGCAATGATCCTCAGGTAGATTTTTGGCAATCACTATTCGGGACTGGATATTAGGTTGTTATTACAAAGTAAGTACATGATCAAGTTTCTCATAAATGGAAGCTAAAATACTTTGCAAGATGCAAATTTTTTACAAATGATTAGTAATGGGAATGTCATAAAATGGTTGAAGGAAGATCTACATATATATAATAACAGAATGGCTGAAATGAACAACCTGTAACTCTTCAAGAGCAATTTTTGGTAATGGGACATATGCGTCTCACTCTCTGTCCATCTTCACTAACAACCTGTAAGGTGAGTTCAAAGTTAAACTAGAGTTCTTGACGTTTAAAAATGTTATCTATTTGACAAATTGGATAGAGTAGCCAAGAAGAAACAAAGAACAAATAAAACAAAATTAGCATAAGGGTACCCACAAGCTTGGAGGAGTTTTGTAGCACTGTGGCAAGCTGGGAGTTACTGTTGATGAATGTTTTAATTTTGTTGAAAGATGCAATTACATTTAAAGGCACTGAAAATAACAACACCAAAAACTAAGTTTCTGAGAAAACTAGAATGGTGACGAGAGATCAGATAAGTTCCAGAACGAATCATCATTGGCCAAGTAGGACGTCACAGTAGCTAAGACCATTAAGATCTTCATTAATTTGACGAATCAAACGCACGATGGATCCACAAATCGTGCTCACAACTTTTAAGGGTTTCTATATCTGAGATTTAGCATAGACATCTTACCATATCCTTGAGAGTCCTTGCTGATAAATCTCATTAGAAGATCTGTTGTGGCCAAGTTCAAGTCACCGAAATAGTATTCGACCTGATAATGATTGATGCAGCCATTAACTTGGAAGCAAAGCAGAGTATTTTCTAGGGTACTTGATGAGCAATGGTCATGAAAGGGATAAAAAAAGCAGTAAAAGTTGAAGCTTTGTACCTGGTTCACTATCTTCTGGACTATATCCTCAGGCAAACCACTCTTAGGATCAATGGAAGCAGAAGCTCCGGTTTCGGTTTGATCCTTCTTCCTGCGGTCTTTCCGCCGCTCGTGGGGTCCAGTAACGGGAATATGAAACGGAGGCGGAGGAGGGTGGTGGTGGTGGTACATATGAAGAATCCGAGGAGGAGGGATCATCATCCTCGGCGAAGTAGTTCGACCAGGAACGAACTCAGGAGCACTAGCGTTGAGGCGAGAAGAGGAGAGAGTTGTTGAGAGTGGAGGAGCTGGGGAAGAAGAGTGGGAAAGAGACAGAGCATCGGATTGAGGAGGAGTAAGGGAATCTAGGGTTTGTTGATTAGACATTCTTGGTGATGAAAAGATTACAACGAAGAGATGAAGAAGAAGTAATCCCAAACAAAATTTTAGGGTTTAGTGAATGAAGGATTTAGCAATCAAGAGAGTATAATCACCGGAGCAAAAATATTAAACTTCTGATTCACCGGAAAGATGATCGGAGAAGACGATCAAAAGAGAGAGAGAGTGAAGCAATGTAACAAACTTTATTAATCATCAAAAATCTGTTTTACAAAGCTTAACCAAAATACATGAAGTGTATTCTGTATTTATACCATTAACCAATACTCAATAACCGGATCTCTATTGATTCTTGATAACCGGAGTTAACCACCTCATTATCTCAATATACCCCCCTCAAATCTTTATTCTCCAATTGTCTGGTTGGGGAGATAAAGATTTGACAATGACATCTTTGAGAGTAAATGATAGAACGGTCCTGGATGTAATGGTTTGGTGAGGAGATCAGCATGTTGATTGTCTGTACCAACATGCATTGTCTTCAAAGTCCCTGCCTTAAGCTGATCTCTAACTGTGTGACAATCTATCTCTATATGCTTGGTTCTCTCGTGAAAAACCGGATTGTTAGCAATGTGTAGAGCAGACTTATTGTCACAAAACAATTTTGCAGGACAAGTAACTTTGATATGTAAGTCTCGTAGAAGTTGTTGCAGCCAAATGATTTCACATGTTGCTTGTGCCATACTTCTATATTCCGATTCAGTACTACTTCTGCTAGCTACTCCCTGCTTCTTAGATTTCCATGAGATCAGAGATGTACCTAGATAGATGCAGAAACCAGTAATAGACCTCCTAGTATCACTGCAACGTCCCCAGTCCGCATCCGAGAAAGCATTGAGACACAACTCAGAATCTGCAGCATACATCAAACCTTGACCTGGATTAGCCTTGATATATTTGAGAACCTTGTGTGCTGCTTGTAAGTGTATATCAGTGGGAGCAGAGATGAACTGGCTCAACTGATGAACAGGATAAGTGATATCAGGTCTGGTTATTGTCAGATAAAGCAACCTTCCAACCAATTCTCGATAAGAAGTTGGATTTGGTAACAGATTTCCTTTATCTTTGGTGAGGTGCAGGTTTGGATCCATTGGTATTGAACTTGGTTTACATCCTAAGAAACCTGCATCTTCCAATAAGTTCTGAGCATATTTTCTTTGACAGATTGAAATACCTTTTGATGACCTTGATATCTCCAATCCAAGAAAGAATCTTGCTGGTCCAAGGTCTTTAATCTTGAATTCAGACCTTAACAACTGCTTCAAATCTTCCACTGCAACATCATCATTACTTGCAATCATAATATCATCCACATATACTAAAGCAGCTATGAATGATGTATTGGTAATCTTGACAAATAATGTGTTGTCTGCAGGAGATTGAACAAAGTTAGCTCCTAAGAACACTGATGAGAGTCTTTTGTACCACTGTCGGGAGGCTTGCTTTAGGCCATATAGAGATTTTAGTAACCTGCAAACCGGGTTTGGAGGCAAACTCGTTCCCTGTGGAGGTGTATAACCTTGTGGTAAGCTCATAAAGATCTCCTCATCTAAGTCACCATGAAGAAATGCATTAGACACGTCCATTTGTGTTAAGCTCCATCCTGTAGCAGCTGCCAAAGCAAGCATGAATTTTACACTTGTGAGTTTGGCAACAGGTGAGAAAGTGTCTATGTAGTCAATCCCTTCTTGTTGTGTAAACCCTTGAGCCACCAGCCTAGCTTTATATCTCTCTACTGTTCCATCAGGATTGTATTTGATTGTAAATACCCATTTACATCCGACAACATTCTTCCCTGGAGGTAGAGTCTCCACCACATAAGTTTTATTCAGCTCAAGAGCATGAAGCTCCTCATTAGCAGCTTTTGTCCATTTATCTGATTTCATAGCCTGAGCAAAAGTCTTAGGTTCTTTTTCTTGACTGTAAGCAAAGATATAAGATTGATATTGTGGTGTGAATTTATCAAAAGAAACCACTGACTGTATAGGATATGGAGTTGTAAAAGGCTTAAAAGAAATTTGAGTATGAAGAATAGGAAAATTTTTCTCTGGTAAGGAAACTGTAGAAATATTAGAAATAGTAGAAGAAGTAATAGAAGAGGAAGTATTAGAATCAAGAGAAATGAAAGGTATTAGTGAACATTGATACTCAGACAGATAAGTAGGAGCTCTAGTAATCCGTTTAGGCCTAGTAACATGTACAGAATCAATCTCTGTTTCTTGTGTATCGACAGTAGTTGCAGGTAAAACGGTACTAGGTGCTATAGGTGTAGAAGATGATATGCATGCAGGTTCATTAGATGCAACAGGTAATTCATCTCCATTATCATCAAACATAGACAAAGAATCAACAAAATGCAATGGAGCAGGCATAGGTAAGATAGTATTTGGAAACATATCAACTGCTTTAGACAACAATTCTGTTCTTTTAAAAGGAAATGTACTCTCATGAAAAACAACATTACGAGATATTGATATGGAATGAGACTCAAGATCTAAAACTTTGTAACCTTTGTAACCTGCTGGATAGCCTAAGAAAACACATGGTTTGGCCCTAGGTGAAAATTTATTTCTAGTATGCATATGTGTTGATACAAAGCATAAACAACCAAAACTTTTAAGTAAAGTATAATCTGGTAATTTCTTGCATAAAATTTCAAAAGGAGATTTGTTATTCAACAAAGGAGAGGGTAAACGATTAATAAGGAAAACAGCAGTCATTATGCAGTCACTCCAATATTGCAAAGGAACATTAGATTGAAAGAGAAGAGACCTAGCTACATTTAACAAGTGTTGATGTTTACGTTCTACTACAGAGTTTTGCTGTGGAGTATAAGCACATGAATAATGATGTATAATGCCTTGTTCTTTTATAATTTCTGGAAAAGCCAATTCAGGAGCATTATCTGATCTAATCGCTTTAATTTTGGCATTATATTGAGTAGAAACAAGTTTTAAGAAAGCAGGGAAAACAACTGCAACATCACTCTTATTTTTCATCATATAAACCCATGTCACTCGTGTACAATCATCAACAATCGTAAAGAAATACCTAAAACCCTCTATTGATTCAACACTAAAAGGACCCCAAGTATCTAAATGTATTAAATCGAAAGGTAAAGAAGACAAAGTATTATGAGAAATATAAGCTAATCTTTTCTGTTTAGCTAAAGGGCATATAGAACATTGAGATACATCAGGAGTTAAGCTTTTAAAAGAAGGAATGATGCTAACCATTTTACTAAGAACACTAGATGAAGGGTGACCTAATCTTTGATGCCACAATATTCCATCAGACAAGACAGACTCAGTTACAGAACATACTGCAGGAAGTGATGGTGAGAGAGTTGAATTCTCTTGCTCAAGAATGTATAGATTGTTGTATTCTCTACCCCTCCCAATCATCAAGCCCTGAGAAAGTTCCTGAATAAGACAACAAGTAGAAAAGAAATGAGCAGAACAAAACATGGATTTAACCAAACAACTAACACTGATCAAATTGAATTTAAAATCAGGAACATGAAGTACATTATGCAATATCAATGTCTGTGAAATGCAAATTGTGCCAGTGTGTGTAATAGGGACCCTAGTACCATTTGGAAGTGTGACTGTGATACTAGAAACAGGTATTAATTCCCTAAACATTGCTAGATCAGAACACACATGGCTAGAAGCTCCACTATCTATAATCCAAGCATCATGCGGTAAGAAATTTTGTAAAGAAGAAAGTGTATGATTTTGGAATGTGAGATTACTATTCTCATACTTAAGACTAGTTGAAGGAAAAGGAATGTTACCAGAGGTAGAAGTTGCAGCCATAAGACCATGCTCAGTTATCGTTGCTGTATTGCTAGAAGTAGCTGCAGGCTCTTGAACTTTAACTTGTGTATTAAATTGGGAGATAAGCTGTTGAATCTGTTGGGGATTATAATCCTGACCATTCTGTACATTACTAGTAGAAGAACTAACAGCATATGGTGTATTAACAGGCTGAGTTGCATATGGAGAGTGCACAGGCTGACTAGCATACTGAGGAATCACAGATTGAGAAGCATACTGAGAAGGTATATACTGTGGTACTGCATACTGATAAGAACCATCAACAGAAGCTGGAACATAAGAATTTGATTCTGTATAGACATTGGCTATAGCATTTGCCTTCTGAATAGGATCATAAGGCATCATCTGCATCCTTGGTTGTTGTTGAGGCATCCGAGGTTGAAACTGTGATGTCTGCATCCTAGGCTGAACAACCAGCTGATTAGTCTTCTGAGTTTGTCCATTAGTCTTGTATCCAGGTGGAAATCCAATAAGTTTGTAACACTTCTGAACAGTATGACCAATTTTCCCACAATGTGTACATACTGGCTTCTGATTCTTCTGTATATTGTATGCTGCAATATATGCCTCATCTCCTTCATATGCCACTGGAGTCATAGCCTGAAAAGCAACATTATCCATCCTAGTAGGTGGTTTGATCATTCGCTGTCGCTCATCTTGAGTTATCATATGAAAAGCCTCATCAATTGTTGGTATTGGCTTTAACATCAAGATATGTCTCCTTGACTGATCATAGCTCTCATTTAACCCCATTAGAAACTTAGTAACACGGCTACGTTGCTGCAACTTTTCCCATTTGACTGCAGCATCGCACTCACATCTACCACAAGTGCACAAAGGAAGCTCTACATAATTTCTATGTTCTTCACAAAGAGAAATCAATGCCGTATAGTAAGCTGAAACATTTAATGAACCTTGTTCAATCTTACTAAGCCTCTGTTCTATATCAAATATCCTAGGTGCATCATCTTGCTTAAACCTAGTAATCAAACTCGTCCACATTCCTTCAGCAGTCGAGATATACAACAAGCTCTGTCCTATCGTCTTATCTACAGAATTCATCAACCATGTACTTACAATGTCATTGCAACGAGACCAAGTGCCATAATCTGGATGAGCATCAGGAGGTCTCGGTATAGTGCCGTTGATGAAACCGAGTTTATTTCGAACATTCAAAGCCATCCAAATTGATCGCTTCCAAGAATAGAAATCCGATCCTGTAGTTAGCCGATCTGAAACCAAAACAAGCCCAGCATGATCATTACTGTTGAGATAATAAGGATTCTCATATTGATCAGTATGAAATCGATGCATATCAGGTGCTCGAGGTATCGGATTAATCGGATTTGGCGGATTCGGCGGATTCGGCGGAGTCGGTGGATTTGGCGGAATCGTAGCCATTCTCACTCAGTCGTAAAGAATCAAGAAGTGTATGACGAAACAAGAAATTAAGAAGAACTCGTCAACACAAAGGTCAATGAAAAGAAGTGATTAAAAAAAGTAGAACGAAACAGAAGAAAACACCATGGATTAGCTCAGAGATCAAAACAAGAACGATCTGCACAATCCAGGTAAAAGAAATGATAGAACAACTCATCGTTGATACGATACAATCTCACAATGCGTCCGATGATATCAGATAAAGCGGAAGAAACATTTGCACAGCTCTGATACCATATTAAACTTCTGATTCACCGGAAAGATGATCGGAGAAGACGATCAAAAGAGAGAGAGAGTGAAGCAATGTAACAAACTTTATTAATCATCAAAAATCTGTTTTACAAAGCTTAACCAAAATACATGAAGTGTATTCTGTATTTATACCATTAACCAATACTCAATAACCGGATCTCTATTGATTCTTGATAACCGGAGTTAACCACCTCATTATCTCAATAAAAAAGACGGCACTCGTTTTTTTTTTTTGGGGAGAGTGATTCTCGCGTTTTCCTATTTATATGCTTCCATTGTTTTTTGTTTTTTCTTATTTATGATTCGTTTTATTAAAGATAAATCCAATGTCGATCCTACTATAAGTTTTGTGAATAATGCAACAGTTTCTAAAAATAATAATTAGCATATTTTTATACATAAGTTTTGTGAATAATGCAACAGTTTCTAAAAATAATAATTAGCATATTTTTATACAAGTGTTTCTTGCTACTCTTAATTCTATTTTTTCTTCTTCTAGATTAGAGAGTTTTGATTTTAATATTGAATCTTGCAACTATTAAATTAAGTACACATAGTTCTTAACATGTTATTTATGTAGTTTTTTTTTTTGGAAGATATTGATGTGGTTTTAAATAGAAAATTAAAAGGAGAAAATAACACTAATTAAAAACAGTGAAATCCCATAAAATCTAAATTAAACAAATAGTAAATGTGTAATTCAAAATCCCAGCAATGAAATAATGAAATTTAACAGAAAAGAAAATTGAAAACCAATTAATATTGTCAACAACCAATACTTAAAGTATAAAGAGGAAAGGAAAGATAGACAAAGATAAAATTGATGGAAGGTGTGTCTTTGTGATTTAACACACCAAACCACTACCCAACCCAATAAACCTCCCAACCTCCCCCCATATATTTACAGAAGCCCTTTCCTCTTCTTCTTCTTGTTTTTTTTTTCGTTTTACTTGCTATTATTCTTTCTTTCTTCAAGAGATCATATACACACACAGACACAAAAACATAACAAAGATAGAAAGAACAAGGTGAGCAAGAAAAGACTCAATGGATGGTTTGATTCCAATGGCGTTTAAGGCTATGAAGAAAAACAGGACTCGCCGGCGTTACGAGTGTCTCTCTTCCTCAGCCGGCACGACTACATATTCCTACGACCACTTCCCTTTCGCCGCTACATCCGATGTATCTCCACCCTCGTCGTCTTTTGATCATATAGAGACGAATAAAGTTGGTGTTCAACAACGCCACCGCCGTGGTTGGTCGGTTGAAGATTTCTCTTCCATTTCTTGTCGGGAAGGAAGAAGATCTGGTGCCGACGGCAGCGGAGACATCGGTTGCTCCCCGTCACGGCGAGGACAGCTTGTGAGGAATAGAAGCCATAGATTGTTCTCTTGTGTCTCTGGTGAATAATTTAATTATTCATCCCATACAAAAAAAAAAAGCTTTTATTTGCATCATCTGGTTTAGTGTTATGGACCTATGGTTGACTTTTTTTTTGTTACGAAAGTTTGAAGTCGTTGGGGGGAAAGAATGCAAATTTTGTACTTCTGGGTGATATTCCAATATTGATGTGTAAAGTTTTGGGGTTTTAGTTCACAGTTATGTTTATTTGGGGCTCAAATCATAAAAAAGGAAACTTTAGCAGATCGAAATAATTTACTATTTTTGTTTTTTTCCAAAAGTCTTCACCTAATATGTACAGTGGACGATGCGCTAGCTGTAATGCGTACACGGTGTTTGTTTGAAACTTGCGTACATCATCATCACTTAACATTATGGAAACCTTTTTAATAGAAAACCCTTTTTTTTTTTTTTTGAACACCACTTAACATTAAACATGAGAAAACCCTTTTTAATAGAAAAACCTACTACTTATTTTATTCTTCATTGTGCCCACTAATGAAGGATAAAAGAAATATATTTTCAAATTTCAATTAAGATGGCTAATAACTTTTTACGTTCATAATCCATTTCTTGACTAACTATGATTCTCCTTTATGTAGCATGCAAAACTGAAGTTTGAACTTGAGTTTGGGTATAGAAAGTTAGAGCTTCCTCATTTGTTGAAGACTTGAAGTCATTACACAACTCGACCGGTATAAGAGGTGATAACAGGGCCACTCGACCTAGTCAATAGTCATAGTCCCAAAGGTCCCAAAGACATATCCTCAACAACTTTGATGTTTTAATGCCGCAACATTATTTAAGAATTATTCTGAAACTGGTCTGGATTTGATCTTTCTATGAACACTCTTTTTTAGAAATAAGGAATCTTGTGGAACCGCATTAAAAACTGCTATGGAAGTCAACAACCATATACATCATCATCAAAGAAGTAGTAGTAGCTAAACCAGAACAACTTAAGACTTGTTCGTTGACTTTTTTGGTCCCATTTCTCCACAACCACAACTTTTCGGAGTAGAGTAGTGTTATCTCAGAGGTACTGAGCATTGATCTTTATTTTAACATACCAAGACTTGCCTATTTTCTTTACACATCATTCATCTTTTTCTACACCGATCAATACACATAAGCTTAATTTCAAAATTCTAGACTTTACAGTTTCTAAAAGAACCTATGGCTTTAGAACTTGGGTTTCCTCTCCAAATATGTGACGACTGCAAATACAAGACCAGGATTCTTTTTCATCGGCTAAGCTATGACGACTGGTCGACTGCCAAAAAAGAAGAGCAAAACCATGTCAGAGAAGTTACAAACTTAGAATCAAATCCTTAGGTGAGATGCAATAAGTACTTCTTGAGCTGCTTTGACGATACAAAATCCTACAGACACAAAAAAAACAGTAACAAAGACGCTAAAAACATTATCAAGATTTCAAGAGGAGATGCAAAACCACGAAAGCGTTTGTTGATGGTCATCTAAACCAATCGATCAACTCGAGGATGATGAAATCGATATGCATAGATGTCAATCAACAAACACATTCAAGGGTTGCAAAAGAGAAAAACAAAACCCTGTAAAGTTCATAGTAAGTTTAAGATGTATAAAAGCAAGTTTGGGATTGTGCAAGTACAGACATTGACAAGAACATGATTCCAGACAAGAATATTCTTTGGATATTCCTAAGCATATGCTTTGGAATAAACCCTTTTCTTCTTAGCTTATTCTGATCTGAGAGGAATCCTACTGGCTAGCATGATGCAATGGAAGCATATATATATACAGTAAAAACAAATGGAAAACTCCAAACTTGTTCTCGTGGATCGATTGATCTATGCCTAAAATTCATAAAATATTTACGAGCCTTGTTGGCTGTAGACATCTCGAGCAATCTTAAAAACAAGAATTAGGGGCAGTGGGGGTAACAAGAACAGAGGTTTTAACTGAGAGGCTCTGTTTTCTAGCAGAGTGAGGCTCTGTCTTTTGATTAAACTGAGAAAAAAAAAAAAGAGACAATTTCTCAGACTATTGCATAAGCCATAAATTACTGAACCCCTACACGAAACTAACTTCGAAAGACATTGTTATGATATACTGTAGAGCATTTAACACTTCGATTTTACTCTGTTCTTTTCACAACTACCCATTTGAAAGATGCTATTAGACTGACTTCTGCTTCAAAACATTAAAGTGTTCAGTTATATTTTGATAAATTTTGGATTATATTTGATCACCAAAAGACTAGTCACACTTCCGATTTTTTATCTCTAAAGGTTTCTTAATGATCGGAACATTAAAGGTTGTCAACAGAAGATACAATGCAGACGCAGGTTTTGGTTCTCTCATTACAAAGGAAAACTAACCATACCAAGTTAAACACTCTGGTAGCTTCTTAGAGCTAAACACCAAAATTCACAGCTGACTTTTGCGCTGCTATGTTTCTACCTTCAACATCTGGTCAATGTAATCTCACTGAGGTTCTCTTGAAATTTTTCTAGAGGTTTATTCAACGCATGTTTCCCTCTCTCAAGACGTCGATCATGCTATAGATCCGCTTCTCTGCTTTAGACCGGATCTGCAATTCATGAATGTGTTTGTAGTAGATTTTCATATTAAGAAATGCGATATTCGATTCATTGATTTGTTCGAAAGAGTTTCGACGAAGAAGATGTCTAACCTTTTTGGCAAGGAAAAGCACTGCGTCGACTGTACCTTCAGCATATATTGATCTTCCGCAGACATTGTGCTGGAACTCAAAGGACACACTGCAAAAAACAAGGGTTGTTTTAATGTTACAGACCGATCAGTTTCCAGGAAATAGAGAAGACAAAAAATGAAACAATGAATGTCTTAAATCTTGCTATACGTTTTATCTGGTGATGTCAAGTGGTAACGATGGAAAGCATGACCCAAGACATGCTCCTCAGGAACACCTACCACCTCAATCTGCTGCTTAGGATCTCGAATCAATTGTATCTGGTTTCAAAATTAAGCAAATGCAAAATGAAGAATCTTGATGAGGATGAGTACATATTATATACTAGAGAAATGATTAATTTAGAGGACAAAGTACAAGTAAAAAAACACCTGGTCCATGTCGTAAGACACACCCAATTTCTGAAAGCAAGAAATAACAGCTTTTGCAGTACCAGATGCATCCAATTTGCTAGCTTGATGAGACTCCATCACCTATTTAGATTGTACCCAATTACCCGTACTATGATGCAGCCAGTATATTCCATTCAAATGAACACCTCAAATTAGAAAAAGTACCTCTAAGGAATAACCAGCAAATGCACCAGGAAACTGCTCAGACATGATCTCCATGGCTGCAAGAAACGCAACAACCTAGTGGACCAACCAACAAAGCAAAGATAATATGGGTCAATAAGAGTTTACATGCATAATATATAGCTTTAGTGACACACTACGTACTAAGTACGCACCTGTTTACCCATTTGTGGGGAGATCACAGCATATATCCTTGATTCCTCTACAGTTTTATACAATTTTGTCCTGTCTCCTCCAGTTGTACCCATAACGAAGGGAACTCCTACTTTGCCATATAGCTCTGCATTATCTACATTTTGCAAAAGGAATAAAACATAGCCTTTGAAATCAACAAACTGCAGACAAACAGATTCTACGCACAATTTAATCATAATAATGTTAGAAATAGAAGTTTCTAAGATACATAGATGTACCATTTACTGCAGAGGGGATTGTATAGTCCACAACAATTAGTTCGGGGTACTTTTCAAACACCGAAGAAAGAACCTTCTCTCTTTCAGTAGGACCATGAACAAGAATCTCCTTCCCACAGACCTCAACTGTCTGGCCAGCCTCTTCAGCAGAACCAAATGATGTAGGAACAACATTCACTCCAGCGGAATCTGCCGCTTTGATGACAGCTTTTCCAATTTTGCCACTGCATCCATTCACCTAAGGTACAAATTAAAGAGAGAGAAAGAATGGCTTAGCTTAATTCTACAATTACACTGCCACAAGAATCCTACTCGCTTCAAAAACTGTAACTTGACCCTAAAAGATTGCTATTGCTAGCAAAAGGCAAAAGCTTTCTATCCGGGAAATGACAATCATCACAGAAACACATCAATGCAACAAATGCTAAATTTTCACAGCTCAAGAGTTGTTTCGGAAATAATCAGCTACCATGATAGATACGCCTTTACCAGGCGCAATGGAATCTCCCGCTCCCACGGAAGTCTCCGTCTTCGCCATTGACAAAACGACCGGAAAACAGCGTTTCACATTGCCGGTGAAACTAACACGGCCTTTGACACCGATCAGAGCCATTTGAGTCGTTCTAGAAGAAAACGAGAAATTGAGATTTTCAGGACGATGAAGAAACACATTGGACGCCGCCATTAGCCTGTGATCAAATCCCAGACAACGAGCAAAAACAAAATGATCAATTCATAAACCAATGCCAACAAAAAAAAAATGTAACCAGTGCAGAGAAGGTACCCATTCGCCGCCATTTTCTATACGACTCAAGATTTCTAAATTGGTCCGAGTTTGCTCCGGAGGGACGAGATCAAAGTTTAAAGTTCAAACCTTTGTCTGCAAAATTCGATCCGGCGAACAGAGACCGGTAAGATTCTAGGGTTTTAGACATTTTCACTATTACGTCAGCTCCTAAACCTTCTGTTTAAGGGTGCGGTGTTTCAATCTAAACCGGAAAGTATAGCTAAAGTGAAAACGGCAATGTCTCTTTTTTTTGTCGGCAAACGGCAATGTCTCTTTTAATTTTGATTAAACCGGAACTTCTTTAATTTTTTTCCCTAATCTAGTATATTTTAGACTTCACTGCACTTAATAAATTGGTCATGTTCATGTATCATTTTTTAAAAGTCTTTGTTACAAAGAAAATGAAAGTAAACATAGTGTTTTGGTTGAATCCTACGTATCTAATACATGGCTACAACAATTGAATTTGGACCATAAAAATTGGGATATTTAGGGTTAAATGCAATGAACCCAAGTGACCGACCTCAGGGAGAAGCAGATGATGTACATGTTTTTCTTTTTCTTATCATCATTCGTTTAATATCACTTTCATTTTGTGATGCTTGATTAATTAAAGCTTTGATAAAACAAAAGTCTAAACCCATAAAAGTGTATTACTTATTCTTGTCTTTGTCACCCTATTTTTCTTTTTTCTTATGATACTCTGAACCTAATCTTGGATGATGAACCAAGTTATGTCTCACGTCATTTGTCATACTCCTAAATTTTGGATGACAAATGACGAGAGAGCACTTTTCAATTAAATTGCTTTCATGCATGATCATGATGATGATAAAAACATCACTCATGAAAACGACCAATCTCTATTAATAGACCAACCACATAAATGTTCCGGAGCTATTAAATTAGAGATGATTGTCGGGGGAGAGACGGATCTTTAATTTCAAAATAATACTTCAGATTAAATTTCAACATGATGAACAAAATAATTTACGTGTAATTTCGTTTTTAAAAAGCAAACACATACATAATTGGAGAGGATGGGGACTAAAGAGACGTACGAGGAATATTAATAGGCAAGTTGGTTTGGTCGAGAGAGGACTCGAGAGAGGTGATAAAATGCATTGTATCAAAGGCAAAGAGAGCCACGTGAAGTTACATGTGCCGTTCGATCCTCAATGTCTGTCTCATTGCCTTTCTCCTTAATAAATCAACAAAACTATACTGGTCAGAGTATTATTTATTCATCTTACAAAAAAAAAAAGCTGATCAACAAAAGATATTAAAAAACAAAAAAAACTCGAGTGAAACTGTGTATATGGACCTCGTTATATTATATATTGAGATTATTGTAATGCTAATGCATCAAGTGTCTAAGAATTAGACCAAAACATATGATATGTCTATGCATATGGACTGTCGAAAACTTTATGCCTATCGAAATGGTTCTTTAATGTATAAAACTTTATTAACATTTATACAACTTAAATAGTATGTAAGAAACTGTTAATCAGCAAACGTATAATGTGTAGTGTAAAGTATAGATAGGTTGAGATACATTGCTGTATATCAGTATATCCATGCTAGCTAGCTAGTTGATCTTTAGGTAAGGATATTTAGAAAAGAATAGTATATAAATAGAGAGTATATAAGTAGGAATCGTATTGGTCTATCTATATAAACATGCCTGACTCGTTCGTTAGAAAGACAGAGGGAATATATGATAATACTAAAGCTTAAAGAAAAGAAATGTATTGAAGTGTGTAGCAGATCCAGTGGACATCCAATCTAAAAGGTTTGCGGTGTTCAAGGCAATAATCATGCATATGGGTTGCCATATATACACATCTCTACATCTTCACTTTCCACCCTTTCTACTCATTTTTAAAAACACATAATATATATAAAGGATCAATTGATTGAACAAAAGTTAATTAATTGATATGTAATGTCGACGAAAGAGTTTTATTAATTAGTTTGTTTATGGTTTTATAGGAGAAGAGGGTCCATATGCTTTCCTCACTTTGGTCAACGAGATCCATATATGTTTCACCACATCCCCTAAATGATACGATCTTTTCATATCAAGAGTAGGTCTGGAAACTTTATATGGCGGATCTTTCGATCTAAACACACTTCTAGTACTACTTTTTTTTTATATTTAATTTAGGCTTATGCCGTTGCCATCCATGCAAAAATACTTTGTTGGTACACGTCAAATTAAGAGTTTATTTTAAACCTGTACTCTTCGTGTATTGTTAATTAATTTGACCTAATTAATTAAAGTAATGTTGCACGATTTTAATTGAATTAATGTGGATATAATGTAACTAGTGTTTTGTAGTATTTGGTAATCCATCAATTCCCCAAACTAGTATAATCGGTTTATATACTTCCAAAGGTCAAATACAAAAACATATAAACAACTAGACGTTGTTTCTCATGACGCCTCTCCTGACTCCTATATACGTTGCTCAATTCATTGAACCAACCATACGTGTTATCTTTACAACAGATTAAAAAAATGGTAACAAATGTTTTCCGATTTCGTAACTTCATTACGCATGTACATGTTAATCAACTATAAAACCCTTTTTAATGAAAAGATAGCGCAACCAAGGAAGGAAAAGAGTGAAAATAACGAAGAAGAGAGTCTACAGTCGATTACTTAAGCCAAGTTTAATTAATTTAGCTAAGCAAACTTCTATGTTCTCAGTGTACAGCAAACCAATTTAACCAGAACACATACTATTCCGCTCCGGACTAGCTAGACATAAGAAGGCCCGTTGTCACGTTGCTATGTCTGATCCCAGCTATTATATACAGTCAACCTCGCTTTTTATATATGAAAACAATATGAGAATCGAAGAAATGAATATAAGCTTAAATATTGGCCCCAACATATTCCACTAGAGCACATACAATCACCATATGAAATGCCTTGGACATGAACAACACTATGGGGTCCTGATCGATCCGTAAACATCGACAAAATTATTGGTAGGTACGATTAAAACGAACTATAATACTACTCTAATTAAGTCAACAATAGTAATTATACAAACATTAATCCCAGTTAGTCAGAAAAACTACTAGAAGATTACTAGTAGTTCAATTCCCAACAATTACACTGGTTTAACTGCTCTTATTCAAAAACCCATATTTAAACTCATTGATTTAAACTATATACTAAAACAAAGTATATATATATATATATATATATAGAGCGAGAAAGAGAGAGAAGGAGTCCAGGGGAGAAGAACCTTGTGATTGTGGAGGAAGACTAGGCCACACGAAATAGTTCCTTTTTTAAAAACTAAAATAAAATAAAAAATTCAAAAACTTCAAAATTCAGCAACTTGTAGCTTCTCACAATTTTGTCAGCCACTCTCCTGCTCTTCTCTTATATAAAAAACGTGTCCTCTTTTTCGTCTTTTCTAACCAAATCAGAAAAATCCCTAAATTCACTGAACCCTCCTCCCATATCTTCTGATTCTCCTCTGATCCTCTCCATCTCCTCTGCCTTTATTAGTAACCCCTTTCTTTGTTCTCCTTTCATAAGCTACTTGTCTTCCTCATTTGCCTACTAAAGCTTCTTCTTCTGATAAAGGGATTTGGCTCACACAGCTTAAAGGTACTTCCTTTCTACATAAACCAAAAAATACAGATTTTTAGACGTTTCTTTGATCGTGCTCTGTTGTCTATGATTTCTCCAGACCATAATAATCAAAACATGGACAATTTCTCTATGCAGCTTTGTTTCTAAACCGGAATCACATCAGCTCAGAATCACCCTATTTCTTTCTTCTCATCAAAGCTTCCTCTTTTATTAAGTCTCACCCATTTGAGTTAACTCATCAAAGAACTCGGCGACTTGTCTGCATCCTCGGTTTCTGAATCGTGATCTGTCTCGAACTCGTCACCGATCGTTTTGATCAAGCTGCATTGGCTAACCAAAAAAAAAAGCTCGTTGGTTCTAACTTAAAAAAAGATCAGATCTTTGTTCTAATTTGTCTCACCGGTCTTCTAAATCCGAAATCAGAACCAAGGAAAGCCTCGTCAGATGATTCGCGAAATCTCAAACTTAGAAAAAGATATCAAAGGCCGTTGCTCAAACAATCTAGTGATGGACTTGGGAAGAAACAATCGTAAAAACGTGAGCTTTCGAAGTTCGCCGGAGAAAAGCAAGCAAGAGTTACGGCGGAGCTTCTCGTCGCAGAAAAGGCTGATGATCCCGGCGAATTGTTTCAGTTTGGAGTCTCTGTTTCTGCTGGTGTGTCTCACGGCGTCTCTGTTAATACTCCCGTTAGTTTTGCCGCCGTTACCTCCGCCTCCGTTTATGCTGCTTTTGGTTCCGATCGGGATTATGGTTTTACTCCTTGTTCTTGCCTTCATGCCTTCTTCCGATTCTAATGCTTCTGCTCATACTACTAGTAATCGAGATGTAACTTGCCGTTTTATCTAATTTTTATTTCACAACTTCAAAATTACATAGTTAAACCAATGCAATATGGATGTAAAATAATTAAAGCTGAAAGGGCAATATACCACAAATTCGAAATTGCCATGGTACTAATTGATGATATACAGTAGTAGTAACGGAAGTTAAATATTACATTAAATTATTATATTATAATATATATATTTTAGAAGGAGATAAAAAAAACGAACAACGCAATAATAAGGGAAATGGAGAGAATGGGGAAATAGAGACAAATGATTAAAGTAGAAATTATACAAGAAATAAGAAACCCCTCACTCTCACTTGATCATCATCTCAAACCCGATATCCCATATATCCGTTAAAATCGTAAAATTTTGTTGTTTCCTTTCTTATTTGTCAAACTATCCATAGAGAAGGAGGAGTGTAAGCACCAAAAGCAGAGTCCATTTGTTTCAACCGAAAATGGCGGTGAGGTGATGCTCCAGAACCGACATAAGGTGATGAGTCTCGCTTACTTCCACTACTGCAACACCACAACCTTGAAGCTGTCTCACAGCTTCCACAAGCTGTCCTCTTAACCTCTGAGACAGTAAACGCCCATCTGCCTTCACGCACTCTCTGTACAGCGGCATGTAGGCTATCGCTACTCTCAGCGGCGCAGGAAGATCCCTTATTGATATCTCCGACTCCCCTCTTTTCAAAACTCTCATGAAATTCATGAAATCTTCATGACTTTCTCTCATTCCTTTCTCAAAAGCTGATTCAGACCAGTGCTCTTGGAGAAATGATTTTAGATCTGAAGGAACGGATTCGTCTTCTGATGCCCTCGCAATGCTGTCTGCGACTGAGTATGTAGCCGTGGAATCTCCTAAGAAGTCTGATTTGAGCAGAAACTCTACTCCTTGGAGAGACCCTCCGCTTCTTTCTCCAGCTGCTTTGAGGATTTCTATGCTGAGAGCGGTTAGGACAGGTGGTGGAACTCGTGGGAGCAGATAAGCAGCGACCTCCACTTGGCAACTTGAAGTGGCGGCTGTTAGTGCCAAGCACAGCTCCATGTCACGGCAACCTCTTTTCACAAACCATTGAACAACCTGCATGCAACCTCTCTCTGCTGCTCTCATCAAGGGACCCAAGAAGGCAATGGCATTACCTTCTTCCACTAGGCACTTCATTGTACCGATTTTACAATAATGTGAGGCAAAGCCGAGAGCTAAGTCCACATCAACATCTAAGCTGTTCCTTTGAGCAATCTGCACCGATATATCCAAAATTTGAGAAACAAAAAGAGACCTTTAAGTCTAAAAGCAATCAAAAGAATATAAGCTTACCTGCAACAAGACACGGACAAGTTCTGTACTACCAAAACGTGAAGCTTCAAGGAAACATTGATTCACGTTATCTGCACCACCTTCAACCAGCATACCAAGCAGTCCCTGTATGACAGTAGCTGATATCCCAGATGCCCAACCAGGATCAAACGAATTCGAGAACAGAGTAAGGGGGAAACAAGCTGCATCGAAGGCCTCAGTGAAGTCTCTTCCTGAGAGATGGTTTCCTGCTAGATCTAAGAACATCTTGAAAGCAGAAAGCTGTAATTCAATCTCCGCAGCTGAATTTTGGCTAACCCTACCCCTTGCTCCCTGGCATCGGGAGTGGAAACCTATACATTTGAGAGCCCATTCAGTGAACTTCTGAACTTTGGCACCAGCCTCTGCTTTCAGAATCTCATCCCCATTGCACTCTTGGAGACGCTCATGCAACCTATATTTTATTATGTACAAACGAAATATGAACTCGAACTTAAATTTTTACACATTTTTATTGAAGCCATTCATTTAAAAACACCTCTCCCTCTCTTGACCAATGATAGAAAAACCAACAGGCAGATGAAAATGAGAACTACAGACAAGTTTACAACTCATCTATATGGAAAAGCTCATACAAAAGTGCACAAAGAAAAATGCACATCATAAGCTAGCAAGTGGATAAGAAGCCATTAAACATAAATAACTGATTTCATGTTTTACTAACCAAGGATTTTATGTCTATTAAATTTAGCAGTATCAATGCTCACAAACGACTACTTGCAGATGTAACCAATCACACTATAACAAGCAAACATATGTGTGACTAACAAATATATCCGTGAGTGGGGAAAAAGGAATCATAGAAACAGCGAACAAGTCTAAGCATCACTAATGAAAACTAAAGGATGGCATATGTACCTTTGAGCCATAACAGTAACTGTATCAGCAAGACTCATTGTCCGGCTCTGGCAAGCAGAGACACATGAAGCAAGAAACGAAGTCCTAAGTGCAGCTCTCGTAAAGTCATGAGCACCATGACATATGATCTTCTTAATCAATCCTGTGGTCCCCAGAAACTCAGGCTTTGTACTCAAGAACCAAACTGAATCAAGACCAATGCACAACAAATCATTCAAAGTTTGTTGATCAGCCAACTGAATCAATCTCTCAGCAAGTTCCCAATCGAGTGAGGTAACAGCGCCTTGGAAGAGTCGACCCAACTCGATTCTTTCTTGCCTATTAAGCTTTTTCTGCTGCTGCTGCCCAATATTTTCGATCTCAACGAGATCATCACTCCCTTTGAAATGTAGTTTCTTAGCGCTACAACCGCAGCATTCGCCTGAATTAGTACCAGCAGGATCATTTCCTATCAAAGGTGCGTCTCTGGGAAAAACCACATTACTCCCCTCGCCTCCTTCGTATCTCTGAGATGAAGCAATGGTTTCAGTTTTCACCTCGGAGCAGAAAGGCTCATCAGGGTACATCTGATCACTTAACTTGATGTTATCTTCTTCACACACACCTTCTTTCTCCATCCTTTGTCAAGCCGTAACTTCACAAACCAAACTCAAAAAAGAAGCACACGAATCATTCCTCCCAAAAGCTAGGCGGACAAGAGACCCACTAAACAAACAAATCTACTCTAGAGCAAAAACCCATTCCTTGAAATCTCATATTCTTCTAAAAGCAGACAGCCACCGATATCTCCAACAAATGATATGAAAAAATAAAATCAAAAGAGCGAAAAGGGTCTCAACATTTCCGGCAACAGAAATCTACAAATAAAAACCCAAAGCAGTGTGATCCAACCAAAAAGTTCTGATCAGCGTAAATCTCTGGAACGATCGTTTCCCTTGAGCGCGCGCACTTAGCTCATGACCATGGCATAAGAAAATCAACAAGCAAAACAACCCTAGAAATGAAACGAATACATCACCATCAGCCAAAATCTCCAATTAGATTCGCGTATATATATATATGAAAACAAAAAACACAGATTAACAGAGTGGACACCAAATTGGAAACCCGATCGGATAAAAAAACGAATCGAGTTTCAGAAAAAACGCGAAGAAGAACGTAATTTGTAGGTCTAATACATATGAAACCAAAGAGAGAGAGAGAGAGAGAGAATGGAGAAACCTGGACAAGAGAAGGGAGAGAGAAAGAGAAAGAGAGGCTGAGAAAAACCCTGTGCATCGATTCGGGTTCTTGTTTTTTCATTTGACAGATTTTTTTTATTTTTCAATTATTGAATTACTTGACAAATTTGTTGCTTTTTTTACAAACATTATTCTCTTTCGAATTTTTTATTTTACATTTTTCTACCGAATCTTATATTTTATTAACTATAGTAATTATAGATTCTCTATTCTCTTTCTTCGTTCGCTGTTATCTTTTGATTAATTTCCATTTTCATTTTCAGGACCTATATGTATATGATATCTAATAATATTATATACCTCAATGTCTCAATCTAATGACTAGACAAATCATATGAAGGACAAAAAAAGACTTAGGAAGTTTATAGATGAGAATAATTCAACTCACAGTGTAAATGGTCTCTCATTTTTTCTTTTTTTCTTTTGGTTCTCCTGTACATGAGTGAATACAGTATGTTATAGCAAAATTATAAACTTTCTTTTTAAAAAATTCGATCTTTTTTATTCTTAGTGGTAGTGTTGTTTTGTTTTTGTGCAAAAGCAAGTAGTATTGCTTAATGTTGTTTTTTTTAATAATAATTACGTAGATTAAGGAAAAAGGTAAAACAAAGCATATGTAGTATAATATGGATATGACGTAATGAAAAAGGTCGAAAGTGGAAGAGGTTGAGGTGTGTTGTGTCTTTTAGGGGCGTGGGGTTAATTAAATGATCTCAAAAGTGATGGAACTGAAAATTACGAATTTATAATTAAGAAAGTTCAAACACAATTAAGTTTTATACGTTTCACTTCTCTAACTTTTTTAGTATTTGATGAATATTTTTGCAATTGTTCAAAAAAATCCACCAAAATTACTTCTCTCTAGAAAGTAGAATCTATCTCAAGAGCCAAAGAGCCAATTTGTATTGTTTGTTACTCTGTGTATGGATCTGGGTTTCTACAAATCAGCAAAGTATTGGCTATATGGTCTCTTCATACTTCATAGCTGTAAAAGGATCATCAGCTATATCAATCCAAAGTCCATTGGAAAACTGGTACTGAAGCAATGAAGCTTTACGGGATGCAACAAGTAATTAAATAAAGTGTTATTAAGGCTTCACATGAGTCACTTTGTGAAGAAGAGATTCTAAAATACTCGTTAATTATAAGCCATGCACTTGAAGACAGCTCAGTTTGGAGACAATTCACATATTACAACATATAATATGTGAGTTATATACATAAAAAAGCCTCTGCTCAGCCAAGTAATGTACAGTTTTAACTTTATGCAAATTAGTAAGGAAACCATAAAAAAGAGAGTGGTTGATCTATAGCTGCCTTGAATTTTTTAATCAATTCTCAAAACTACGTTCTATTATCTAAGGAAACTAGATTGCTGCACGATGTTACGTCAAATTTGGGGTTTGTATTTATTTATTTTTAATTACTAGTTAACGCGTTTCAATCATGTTAAACATTATAAATTATACAATTTTGTGAAGTATTCAATGGATGGTGATGTAATACTAGATGCTAAACATGGTTTTATTAAATTTATCGAAGAACCCACAATCAATTATTTTCAATAAATAAAATTCAGTAAAAAACATCTATAATGCGTGTAAGCGAGCTAAACAAATACAAGTATATATACTTTTAAATATTTAAAATTATAAGTATCAACATCAACAGGGAAATGCTTTGCTTTTGAAATTATTACAACTAGTTTAAAAGATTATTAATTGTCATCATCATCTCGATTTTAATTGTGCTATGCTTTCTTCCTCTACTTTATTGTTATTGTAATATACGAAAAGGACTTGCAACTTTGTTAATATAGCTTTGTTAATCTATCCCAAGCCTTGTAGTTATATCTCTTCACTTAAATTAGACGATAGTTAAGGTATCGACCCAAAAATATTTATTCTAAGCAATTTCACTAATTAAAATTCTAGTGTAAGTGTACGAAATTTTCTAATTTAATTATTATCATTTTTTGTTGGACTAATTGGTTTTTAGTTTAGTTAAACACTTACTGAGTTATAAAAAAAAAAAATACTTTAGATCTGGGGGAAAATTATTATTAATTTAAAAATATAATTCGACATCTGGTTAATTTGTATTTACGGTTATGCCATGGAAACCTTATTACCCATTCTACAAACAAGGCATCTCTTTTTTCCTTTTTTCTTCTAATAGACAGACAAACTTGGCTCACTCATCTAATCTCCCTCGACGATCTCACAACTCATTTCTCTCTGTATTCATTCACCGATCTCTTTCTCTCTTCTGCTCGAAATCAATCAGCCATGGATGAAGAGTACGAGGTTATCGTTCTCGGCACCGGTCTCAAGGAGTGTATTCTCAGCGGTCTCCTTTCCGTCGATGGTGTCAAGGTCTCGATCCTCTCTCCTCTCGATTCGTTTTTCGTTTGTTTCTTTCTAATCCTTTGATATGAACCTCTGAATTCATTATTGATTTCTGGGTTATTGCTTTGATCGGGATATACGATGAACGGATCTCGGTGAGAATAGATCTCCTATTGTATGATCTGAGCTCCGGTTATGGATTAGATGTGATTAAATAAAAAATTTATTGTCGAGTTTTGAGTGAGGAGATGATTGATAAATTGTTTGGTCTGTAATTACTTCAGATATGTGTTATAATGCGATCGCTTCTGTGAGATTTTACACAAGTTTCCATGGTTCCATTGACCTGCCTCATGATCTGATGGATAATGATGCATTGTTGTTTTAAGAAGTCATTGTTGTAGTCGACTGATTGTGTTGTTTTCTGAATATCTCGGGTAGGTGCTTCACATGGACAGGAATGACTACTATGGTGGAGAATCAACGTCGCTTAATCTCAATCAGGTTCGTCTTTATGAATGTTCTTTCAATGTTTTTACCAGTTACTTTTATTTAAATTTATTTTTTATTTCGTTTTTTTTTTGCAGCTTTGGAAGAAGTTCAGGGGAGAAGAGAAGGCTCCTGAGCACTTAGGCGCTAGCAGGGATTACAATGTTGACATGATGCCTAAGGTATTATTATTGTTATTAGCTGCCATTGTAATATTTTTATGCTAATTGTATCAATGCCACTTTCTAACTTTTATCTCTCAATGCGATTGACCAGTTTATGATGGGAAATGGCAAGCTTGTTCGTACTCTTATTCATACAGATGTTACAAAGTATCTGTCTTTCAAAGCTGTTGATGGGAGCTACGTTTTCGTTAAAGGGAAGGTAAAAGCTTTTCATTGATGTATCGGTTGCAGTATTTTACAAAATCATTTTACTGATGAAAAATTTCTTACAGGTTCAAAAAGTGCCAGCTACTCCTATGGAGGCCCTGAAATCTCCTCTCATGGGTATATTTGAGAAACGTCGAGCCGGCAAATTTTTCAGTTTTGTTCAGGAATACGATGAGACGGACCCAAAAACACACAATGGAATGGATTTGACCAGAGTTACAACAAAGGAACTGATTGCGTAAGCTGGTGTTCTAATTCCTTCTAGCGTTTATTGGCGTTATTGACATTCATTTAAGATTATAAGTGGCTGACCATTTATGTGACATTTTGGCAGGAAATTTGGTCTTGATGACAACACTATTGACTTTATTGGTCATGCAGTGGCACTTCACACGAATGACCAACATCTTCATCAACCCGCCTTCGATACTGTAATGAGAATGAAGGTGAACTTTTTTGTCAGAATTGTCTCCCTTATTTTAAAAGCTCTACATTTAGTTCTGAAGCAGCTAAGTTGACATTCTTGCTTGAAATGCTGGTTAGCTCTATGCAGAATCGCTTGCACGTTTCCAAGGAACCTCTCCGTATATTTATCCTCTCTATGGATTGGGAGAACTACCCCAGGTTTTGTGTCATTTCGATCTTTGCCTTCGTTGCTTGAATTTTCTTAACTTTTAGATGATTATTGCTTGATTCTTCTGTGACTCGCTCTATCTTTTCTCTTTGTTCAGGCATTTGCACGGCTTAGTGCTGTCTATGGTGGCACATATATGTTGAACAAACCTGAGTGCAAGGTATTACTTATCGTTAGCTTTTTGTTTTCTCTTGGTGCAAACTGCAAATTATGCAAGAGGGGAAATGAGCGTGAGATTGTATTGGAGGGATGCTGTACTCATATACAGCAATGTTAATCTTACGCCAGGTAGAGTTTGACGAGGAAGGCAAAGTTACTGGTGTAACATCTGAGGGAGAGACTGCCAAATGCAAAAAGGTTGTGTGTGACCCTTCTTACCTCCCAAACAAGGTAATAATGCAGTTCTTAGCATGTGTAAATATTCAATTATGATTTAACTGTGTCCATGCTGATCTAGTAGAGCAGGACTGTTATAAAGTACATAGCTTTTCCTGATACTTATGACTTTTGCTGTTGGACCTATGGCCTGTTCATTATGCTGGTTGATTTCCATTGTTTTTATTTTCATTTACACATTTAGTTCTTCTCCTGGTGTTGACTAGACTGTGATCTTGGTCAGAATGTTTTAATATACATTTTTTGGGTATATATATATACTCGTTTATGATGTTTCATAATATGATGATTAATCACATTCAAACAGGTTAGGAAGATTGGCAGGGTTGCTCGGGCCATCGCAATTATGAGCCACCCGATTCCAAACACCAACGATTCTCACTCAGTCCAGGTCATCATACCTCAGAAACAGTTGGCCCGCAGATCGGATATGTAAGTTCTTTTTTGCCTTTACTTCGATAAGCCAGTGGCTGAAAGGAAATGAAATGCTTGGTGCATATGCTTTTCTTTCTTTCTCTAGTACCTAAGCTCCATCTGAATATCAATCTGAGATGTGTTTTTAAGCGTTAAGCGTGCTATAAGATTATTTTGGAACCACAGCTTGAATTGCACACACACAGAGAATAATTTCGCCAAAGTGAAAAATACAGTGATGTTTGCTTTGCCCTTTGTAATCATTCTATTGCTATAATTTTGTTGTGTCTGATGTTGTGAACCTCTACACACTGACAGGTATGTCTTCTGTTGTTCGTACTCCCACAACGTTGCTCCCAAGGGAAAATTCATCGCATTTGTGTCTACAGATGCAGAAACTGATAACCCTCAAACCGAACTAAAGCCTGGAACTGATCTGTTGGGTCCTGTTGATGAGATATTCTTCGACATGTATGATAGATACGAGCCTGTCAATGAGCCTGGTTTGGACAACTGCTTTATATCAACGGTGAGCGAGACCCATCTTTAGTTTTTATGGTTGCCTACTTTAAGTTGGATGGTTTCGAAGTATTTAACCCTTTCCCTGTCCTCACAGAGCTATGACGCAACAACACACTTTGAGACAACTGTCGCGGATGTGTTGAACATGTATACTCTAATCACGGGAAAGGTAAAAGTTGTGAAAATCTCAATGGATATATGTTGATGCGATGAAAAAAAAAAACAAAAAAAAATTGACATGATGTGTTTTCTTATGTTGCAGCAACTGGACCTAACTGTTGATCTGAGTGCTGCAAGTGCTGCTGAGGAATGAGGAACCGCTGGATCGCTCTCTCTTATGCTTGTTATGCTCATTTCTCTTTTTCTCTGACTCTTTAACTTTTGGGTTGTTGGTTTTTTATTTTCCGGTTTGAAAACAGAATTTTACCGAATGTTTAGCTCCTGACCTTGTGTTGGATTCCTCGGTTAAAGACATAAATGCTTTAAGCTCAAATCTTTTATAGCTGCTTACATATGTCTTTTTGGGTACTCTTGGAGATTTTAGAATGAAGCTGAATGTGTTTCACCAACGACAGTTTATATCGGCTAATCTTGATACGATTACTCAGAAAATTCGATTTTAGCTAGAGGTTCATCTAAATTCCATTTCATTTGCTCAGAAAATTTTAGTTAATATGTGGATGTTAACATTGTTTTGTTAATTATAGTTATATTGAAAGAAACAGCTAAAAGGTTTCGTGGTGTAGTTGGTTATCACGTCAGTCTAACACACTGAAGGTCTCCGGTTCGAACCCGGGCGAAGCCATTACCATCTTCAAAAATTTTGTTTTTAGCTTGTTTATAACAAAAAATGAAAAACTACGCCGCTGCCGGGGATCGAACCCGGGTCACCCGCGTGACAGGCGGGAATACTTACCACTATACTACAACGACTTCGTTGTTTGGATCATCCGAAGTTTTTATAATATATGTAAGATTGATCACTTTTTGTGGCAAACAAAGTTTTTGTAATACATGTAAGATTGATCACTTTTTGTGGCAAACTTTCACTGACAACAAAAATAAATAGATAAAAACAAATACTCAATCTAGTTTCTTGGACGAATACGTCCGATAGCTTCTCTCTACACACTAAAATTTTGGTTCAATACAGCTAAAATAAAAATGTTTAAAAATTGGAAAAGCGTAGGAGTGAGTACGCACTCGTTTGTTTCCCAGCCTTTACAGGCGAAAATTACGAAAGACAAAGATATATACATATATCAATTCAATGGTCTGTCTACGTTTTCCTTTATTTATATATATATGTATCATGAATACCATCAAACTATTATACCGAATGGTTACAGGTTACAACAATATCTTATCTTGTGTCATAGATAATCGTTTATAAAGAAAGTAAACCAAACTTTATCAACGAATGTAGTACAACAACATTTTGTGTTGCATTTTCAACTGTCTTCCACATTCCCATTTTGAACGATGGTGTGAAGAGTACAAAGACTAATTCAATTATGCAAATTAGTTAGTTCATAAATTCTTAGTATTATAGAATTTGCTGAGTAACATACAATAATACTGTCCTAATATAACGAGAATGTAGGCACAAATTCTAATGTTAGAGTTAAGTTATGCTATAAAAGATTCGCCGAACAGGTTTGTTAATGATACAAATTCTAATTCTAATGTTAGAGTTAAGTTATGCTGTATAAGAGAGTATGTAAAATGGAAGTTTTAGATTTAATTAGAGAAAGAAAAGAAAGAAAATTAAAGGTCGGCAGAGATGGATGGTACGTAGGGAGTGAGTTTATAGGGATTGGCATAAATGGATGGAATCCGTATACACAGTAATATCAATAGTAGAAGTAAGTTAAATCCTCGGAATTACGAGTCGCAGAGAAAGTGTCACAAGAGAAGATCGTTTCAATTGATACATTCATAATTGAAGAGTGTAAAATAATTAGTAAGAGTAGATGAAATTTTATTAAATAAAAGAGAACAGAGGGGGACGTAAAGACGAAGGAGGGAGGGAGCCCATGTGTCAGCACCGAATTGTCCTTCTTCTCGGATAAGAAAGAGGATAAACTCATCCTATCCACATGGACATGCCCTTCTTCTTCTTCTTCTTCTTAACTTCTTCTTCTTCTTCTAGAACACCCCCAAACATTTTATTTATTTGTTTGTAACAGAAATTAAAAACAAAACCATTATTGATTGATATACAGTTCTTGAGTTAATCAAATTCATCACGGCTTCTTTTCTTTCTTACTACATATATATATATATATCTTACAAAAATATACGAATAATAATATAAATTTTGGATGAAAATTGCGTGGTCCTTACTTATCATTCATTTATACTTATTGGAGAAATGAAAGATTATTATTACTAGTCCTTTGAATAATCCGAAAAGATATTATTCATTTGAATGATTCTCTTGTTTCAAATAATAATAAATATAACAAAAGTTGTCATCTTCATTGCGTTTACATTTGTCGTTTTTTTTGCAAGTACATATTTTGGATTATCCACTCTCTCTCTCTCTCTCTCTTCCGTTTGTGTGATGTAAATTCCATCAGAGTTTTATTAAACTTTTGTGTTAGATCTGTCTCCTGTCTTTTACTTACTATCACGATTTAAATTTACTGTTTTGTAGTATTATTTTGTTTTGTCTGTTTTCGCAAAATATCCCGAATTATAAATAAGTGTATTTTGATTATTATTTATCGATTTGAAAGACGGAAGGAAAAAAAAAGAAAGAAAAAGATGATAATTATCTCTAGGGACCGCCTTGTTGAGTGTTCTTATCTTCTTGTTATAAAAAGTGTAGCCTCTGTTCGCACTTGACTTACCCAATCGCATCTTCTTCAGTGTCTCTTACAATTCTTCCCATCTATCAATATCAATTATTAACAAACAAGAAGCTTCTCTACTCATTACAACAATGGGAGTGTCGAAGAAGATATCATCAGGTGGGTTTAAAGGAGATTTAATCCCAGGACTGCCCGAGGAATTAGCTATGGAGTGTTTGGTTAGGGTTCCTTTCGAGTTTCATTCTTCCATGAAACACGTTTCCCGTTCTTGGAAATGTGTTCTCTCCGGTCTTTCTTTCCACAAGGAACGGATCGCTTTCGGTAAAGCTGAATCTCTGCTCTGCCTTGTTCAACCTCTCACTTGTCCACCCATCATTCATGGTGATGACATGATGACTGACGACAGCAAGAAAGAGGAGGAGGAACAAGGCGAGTCTCACTCTCACAACATCATGATCCAGCAGCAGCAACCGCGTGTGACTGTGACGCCACTCTACGGTTTAAGCGTTTACAACGCAACGCTTGACACCTGGTACCGCGTCGCGATTCCCGAACGCGTTCCTCTGTTCTGCGAGTGCGTTGCGCTTCAGGAAGCTGGGAAAGTTTTGTTAATCGGCGGCTGGGATCCGGAGACGTTGCAGCCCGTCAGAGATGTCTTCGTTTTGGATTTCTTCGCCGGAGAAGGAAGCGGCAGGAGGTGGAGAAGAGGGAAGCCGATGTCGGCGGCGCGATCCTTCTTCGCCTGCGCGTCTGTTGGTTCGACCAAGGTTTACGTCGCCGGAGGTCACGATGATCAGAAGAACGCTCTCCGATCGGCTGAAGTGTACGATGTGGTCAAAGACGAGTGGACGATGCTTCCTCCCATGGCGGAAGGGAGAGATGAGTGCCACGGCTTCTCTATGGCGACGGATCTTGGATTTTGCGTGTTGAGCGGATACGGAACGGAGACCCAAGGCCAATTCCGATCTGACGGCGAGATCTACGATCCGATTTCGGGTTCCTGGTCTGTAATCGAAAACGTCTGGCCGTTCCCTGATTTAAGCCCGAGAGGTCGCACCGCCGCGTCTGCTGCTGAATCCGCCGGAGATTTTAGAGGTTGTAGGTTATGGTGCTTTATTGATAGCGAGAGACAGAGTCAGCCACGTTGGGAAATTGAAGATGGTTCGATGAAATGGAAAGTGGTTATGGAGACGATTAGGCTTCCGGTGACGACGATGACGTCGGTTTTCGCAGGAAGCTTGAGTGGCCAAGCGGTGGCAATGATCGGCGGTGGCGGTGAAGAAAGTGGGACGATGATGACGAAGATCACGGCGGAGAAGAATGGCGGGAAGTGGAGCCACGTCAACACTCCCTCTGGTTTTTCGAGTCTTCCTTTCTCGTATTCTTCAATCTATGTCTAGAGAGAGAATCAAGTCAAAAGTATTTCTCTGTTTTCAAAGTCAACGTTAATACTGAAATACATAGAAAACAAATTTAGTAAACGAAAATGGGTTTTTCATTATTATTATTATACAAACATCAAATCTTAGTATAGATGTAAAAAGAATGGTATTTTTTTTTTTTTTTTGTGATAATTGAACAAAGTCACACACTGAAAAAAGAATGGCTAATAAATAATAAGTGTTCAAAGTAATTGCCACTCATCTTCATGTTCCTCACCACAGATCTCTGTAGATGTCAATGTGCTGCTTTCTGCAATTCCGCAGTCATTTGTTCTGTGGGATTGTGTAACGGTGAAGAGAGGAGCACCATTGGAGTCTGCAGCTAGTTTTGTTGCTCGGATACAGAAATCATCAAAATCAGCTGTTACAAAGTAGGGGCAGATATCAGTGTAAAACAAGTTGTTCAAAATAGGTTTTACAAAGTTACCAAATCAAACTGAAAAGTTTTAACTGAACTATTTATACATACATCTTATGTATTCCATTTCTATGAAACTAGTAAATACCTTTGTCAGGGCAATAGAATCCCAGAGCTAGTGACGGGTCAAGTGACTCCAGCGGAACATAGCGGGGCGTACTGTACCAGATATAGTAGGAATAAGAAGTATGAATCTGAGTAGAGGCAGAACACTAAATGAGGCAAAATGATCAATCAAACTCACTTGCAATGGTAAGACGATGTGTCAACATCCCTAGTTTCTTTGTTGACTGTCACTACCTACCAACCATTACCGATAAGGCTCAATCAGTGATACTGAAATGTCATTTGAAGCACATGGACTGAGTAATATCAGTAATTTCTCAGTCCCGAAACCAATTAGACAATAGATGAATGGATGTGATGGTGACAATATAAGCAAAACATGGACCACCTTATATGTCCCAAACTTCAAATCAAAGCGTGCCAGATTCAAAACGTTGAGTTTATTTTGGTACTACTGTAATTCTTGTTGTCTTTATTTAAGGATTTATAAGGAGTGTTGATGAAAACCTGTTGAACATCGTGCGGATCAAGGTAGAAACCTTTGTCTTCTTGAACTCCAACTATGTAAGTTGATGCACCTGGTTTGCCGCCCAAAATGCCAAGGCTTTGCGGGAAAGTGAAAGTGGCTATCAAAGATGGAAGGTACCTGACGACAAAATAATAGTCTTTTCAGAAGGATTTAGCAAAAAATGATAACAAAGTCACTCAAACTCTGCTGTCATCATATCCTCTCCATAGTGTATACGTAGATTAATGTGAGTATGTAATTACAAGCCATCAATTTTTCCTTAATAGAATTGCTTCTAAAAAAAACTAAAAGTTGAATTCTTGACATCTATAGTACACCTATCTATCAGTTTGAATAAATCACAAACCTGGGGTTCACTTTGTCAAGCCCGAGAACCAGTGGCACCAAGAGAAGAACTGGCGTCCACTCAGTTTCTCTGTCTGAAAATTCCACACAAGTTTTGGTGACATCTTCAATACAGAGAATTGGAGCTCCACCTCTCTCTCCATCTTCACTGCCAGAAACGATATGAACAGCCATGGAAAACAACTTGTTTTTAACATCAGTTTCTTCTCTTTTCTTCCGAACTAATGATTCCCATGATCGACAGACAGCATATGGTCCTACCCATGAGCCAGCGGCCAGGCCATAAGATTCTCCAGCTAGTATAAGATTGTGAATAGAGAATGCTGAAGCCTCAGAATCACCAAAATGTTCTAATATCCCTAAGTATTCCTCTTCAGGCGTCTGCATTTCAAACCAAACAAGCTAAATTAAACTGGACTCTTGAGAAACCAGATTTATGTCCCTTGTATTTGTATATTCTGTAGTTAAGGCATAGACAAGATATCACAATTAACTAACCTCGGATTCCTTTTTCCTCCAAGACCTTCCCAGCCTTTGGAATAGCAATGCCTGTTAAAGATCTGGGAATTTAGTATATAGGTGTAAAGTATTGAAGTCTTGAGCTAGAACAACAATATGCAGACCTGTGCGAAGAGCATCTGGCTGCTTCGAAGCATACATCCCCAGTTTACATCACTAGTATAAGTTGTGTCGCCAATAGGCCCAAAACCTGTAAACTAACATAGTGAGTAATTTGTGAAAACTTTAATGCTTGCTCGAATTTGAAGTGAATATACAAACCTCTACGATATGTCATTAGTATTAAGGATGAAAAATCTTGTCCGAATGCAGTCAAGACATGACCAGAATCTGCTTCTTCTGAGGATTCACCCTCTGAGATTTTATAACAGACACCCATGAGCCATATCTCACTTGTGCTGCTGGAAATACCAGTCCGACTCGGCCCTAATACACGCTCTTGAAATCTCCTAATTGCCCCACTAGCCATAGAAGCTGTTTTTAAAATAACTGTCCAACTGTTATGTGGGGTGCAATCTGGCTTATGCTCGGAAGTAGACGCTTCCCTATACGGTTGAGAAACTGGGGAGGAAGATGCAACCACATCCGGGCATACGGCCAAGTTTGACTTGTTATCACTAGATACCGAATCTGAAACTAGAGATGTCCGGGATTTATCACACTTTTCACTTGTGCTTGATGAAGAACATTTTGTAGGAACAAACCTATCACATATAGCCTTCATTACCTAGACATTAAGCACCACATGCGACATATCTGTCTCTTAAAAAGTTGAAGAAAACTCAAACCCCGAGAATCTACCTTTGTCTGCAATAAGAAGCATAAGAGATAAAAAAAAATAGATCACGTTAACATTGAACAGACTTAGCTCTAAGAATCCGTTGACATAGTATGCAAAAGAACACAGGTAAAAACACGAATAAACCAAAACAATCCTCATAGATTATCTTCTATTATCCATAATTCAGCAGGTTTATATCAGCCCAGAACTTTAATGCCAAAGTTTGTTCTCACTATTACACTGTATTTCACTATATGCTCCAAATCTTTCTTGACTCCAATTTAGGAATCAAAGGAACACAACAGTTAAGATAAATGCGTCAAAGTTACTCGAATCCGATAAGCAAACTCCCAAAATTGAACAAATCCACACAAAAATAACAAACATTGGAGACAAAATCATGCAATAACTCAAGACTGCTGACGCAATTTCCCCTCACGGATCTACAGCGATCACAATTGATCAATCAGTCAACTATAGATTTGGCAACTCAATTCTCGCATACACAAAAAATTAAGAATAAGAACAAGGATCAAAAGGAACGAGAGTATGAGCTCGACTAAGAACAACTAAACAAACGTACAGAGTTTCATAATCTGATCCGGAGAAGGAAATTATCACAACTTTTCGAAATTCTAGCAGAGCATAAAGATAGATCACCTGAAAAAATCGTTAAGGCTGACTAGATACGACGGAGATAAGACCTTTGGCGACGGAAAATAGGAGAACGAGAGTGCGAATCAACGGAGACGAAGTTTGAATTGCAGATGAAGGATTTCGTGTTACCTTAAGAAATAAAAGTTTCGTGCTCTCTCTCTCTCCTCTTCTCTTTTACGTAATTACTTTTATTATCTTAAAGCTCCGAATATGGATGATACTAAAGATTTAAAAATAATTAAAAAGATTATCATAATCACTGGTTTTTTATCATGCCGTACTAATAATACACCCATTTATACGGAATAGTTATTATTTTATTGGGCCGGTCCAACAGTCTTAAAAGCCCATTTATGTCCAAAACGGTTTATAGGAGAGATATTCGCAATTACTGATTTACCCTTTTAAGACTGATTTATTGCTTTTTGCGGAGAATTTCAAAATCCTCAGAAAAGGAAAAGAAGCAACTGCCGCTCTTTCTCCGTTACGTCTTTTTACTCTCTGCCTCTGCTTATCATATCCGCCACTGATTCATCATCACCCTCTTCTTCTTCTTCTTCTTATTTGTCTTCTTAAACCATAAGAAACTTCTGCGTTTCCGGTCTCTTACCATGGCTTCCGCCAGTAAGGTAAATTGGATCAGAGTCCTCAGTTCTTTTCAATTATCTTTACGGGCTTTATGTTTTAGTATGATCATAGGTTTCTCTGGTATTTTACTAGGGTTCCGATCAAAATCAAATCAGGAAATCTCTCAGAAAGTTGGAAAAGCAGGTTAGGGACTTGGAGAAAATGGAATCTTCGGATCGGTTGAGTAAGGGGAAGCATGACTTCATAAAGCGCAGTATCCCTTTCATTGTCACACATGCAAAGTCCTTTTCTTTCTTTTTTTTTAAATTTTCCACAATTCTTTAGATTTTCTTGTTTCTTTGTTTTCCCATGAACGAGCCTTGTTTTAAGATATCTACTTGAAGAAGAAATTTAGAAAGAGAGTTAAAGATCATGGCATATTCTGTTCTTGCTCCCTGGACCCTGGTTCTTCAAATCTCTGTGGCAGTGATTGCAACTGTGGGTATGTTCCAAATCTGACTCTTTCTTCTTTGGTTTTACCTATATTTAGTCACTGTGATCACAAATACTCGTCTGATTTTAAAGACTACATTGATTTTGATTGTTGTACTTTTTTGTGTTTCCTAGGATTCTACTCTCAAGCTGTTCATCTAGTTGCAGATGCAGAGGTGAATGCACCAACAAGCCGTTCCAACAAAGACATATCAAAAAGATGAAGATAGTTCAGGTTGGTATATTGCAAATTGGCTTACCAAAACAAAAATTGCATCTTAGGTTAAATAAGTTGTTTCTTGTAGACAGAGAAATGTGGATATGGAATTGAAGCAGATGAAGATATCCCATCAGGAGATTTTATCATTGAATATGTTGGGGAAGGTGATGTTACATTTTTGTTGCTCTTGTTTACTTGTATGTTCTCTTCTTACTATGCCATATATTTATCTTCTTAAATCCTTTATTCACTCTAGTTATCGACGAAAAGATTTGTCAAGAAAGGCTTTGGAAGTTGAAGCAGGTCGAGACAAATTTCTATCTGTGTCAGATTAACTGGAACATGGTGATTGATGCTACTCATAAGGGGAACAAATCAAGATACATCAATCACAGCTGCAATCCTAATACAGAGATGCAGAAGTGGTTTGTTGTTGTTATTGCTCATCTTCTCTTTAATACACTTGAGAAAAAGTTTTATGTATAATATAGAATCCTTTGTTTCCATTAGGATAATTGATGGAGAGACAAGAATTGGCATATTTGCTAATCGTTTCATAAGCAAAGGAGAGCAGTTGACCTACGATTACCAGTAAGAACATTTCCTTGCATCACAACAATGCCTTAGCTTTGTGCATTCTTGGACACCATTGTCTTTTATAAAGTACTTGATGATAAATATTACTAAGGAATATTGCAGGTTTGTGCAGTTTGGTGCAGATCAAGATTGCTACTGTGGTGAAGTGGGTTGCAGAAAAAAGCTGGGTGCAAAACCTACCAAAACTAAGAAGACAACCTTGGAAGAAGCTGTGGAACCAGTGGCATGTGAAGTGACCAGGAAAACTCCCAAGGTTAAATTGAAACTGAAATCTATCTAGAAGAGAAGCTTACATACATATGTTGAATAATACAGAGTTAATGTGTCATATATAAATCATCTTCTTGTAACAATTTTAAGCTTTGCGTTGCTTTTTATAAGTCATCATGTGATTTTGCATGCTAAACAGCAAATCATTATTTCAAACATTTGGTTTAGGTGAAAGCTCGAGGTAGACGCGTTGCCGGTTAGTAATAATTATTTGGGTGTATTTTTGACAAGCTTCTCAATTCGGAGGTAAGAGAAAACAAAAAAATTTGGATGCGTCAGGAAAATCTTGGATCAACAGTAGCAAAAGAAAACTATGTTGCCGGGACTGCATTGGTGTGGTAATCTGGTTAGCACGTCCCATGAACCAGAGGTATAACTATCTTCTGCCAAATTCTGCCACACCTAAGAACCAATAACAAGGCTCAGAAGCATTTATATTGCAATGGAGTTTATATATATATAGATCTATATATTGTACGGCTCAATAGCATTTACTTTGCTTGTTAAGGTGTGGGTTTTGACAGTAGTAGTCAATATTTTCAGGTGTTTTGGCATCATTACACAATACGATGAGTTTTCAAGAAATCACTTGGTATCCATCCCACTTGACTTATAAATCTCAACTCTATTGTTCACCTTGTATCTCATTTTAAGAAATCTAATAAACAAAACTAATCTCTGTCCAGATCATGTATGAGGATGGTGTTACCGAGGTTATCAACATGTCCAGAGAAGTTTGGAAGATCGTAAATGTTTGATATTGTGCTCCAAGTCTGATTCCATTCCCAACATTTGGATTACACTTGAATTGTGAAGTAGTTTTTTTTTTCTTTCTAACCGGGGGTGTATTTGGTATAGTAACCAACCAAACCGTGTAGGTTGGCAAACAGATTTTAGACTGTTGTTGTTGTACTTGTATGTATCCAACTTGAATCAGAAGTTCAGTTCAGTAGTACAAGAAAAAAAGAGAAGAAGAGAAAAGTCTTTTGTATTTTAAACCGGAGTTTGGTTATTTAAGAGAGAAAAATCTCACATACCCGGTTTGATCTGTCCATATTAAGCACGTGATCCTCCAGGGCTACAAAAGCTATCACTAGACTAGTGTCCGTTGTAGCGGTTGTTGATACCCACGGTCCGATGACCGACACAGGGTATTGGCTTTGCTGGTGGTAGGTGATGTGGGGCCCTCCCTCACCTACCTAACTAATTCCTTTTTTTTTTTTTTTTTTCAAAATCTATATATAGCTGGGAAAATAAGAAAATTATTCAAACAAAAGTATTTTTTTTTTTTTTTGTCATCTGGAATTATATTATTGAAATCATAAAATCTTAAAGGTTACAAACATAAGCCGGCGAAAAACAAAATATTCCCGGAGTCTAAAGCCGGCAGAAAACACAGTATCTCCGGAGTCTAAAGCCCTATGGAAGGGAACCTAAAAACTGAAAATACAAAGCTACAATCATAGGGGGATAGGGAAGGAAACCCGTTACAAAATCACACCAAAACGAAAACCTCGATAAAGAAAAATTAAACCAAACCCAACAAGGAATGCAAACATCAAGAGATCCTTTGCTAGTACATATCGAATTCAAACAAAAGTATCTAAATCATCTTTTCCATATAATTGTTTCTTTATCTTTTTCTTTGAGAAAAAAAATTTAAAATAATAAGAAAAGAAACTATTATTTTTGAACATTTTATGTGTTTAGCACAAAAACAATTACTGTAACAACTTTGGGAAAAAAAATTGTGGTAGAATAACATCAATACAGCAAAAATTATTTGCTGAATAAATAAAAAAATTATTTTGAATTATTGAATTTTAAATTTCATAATGTCATAACAATTAATTTTGATAGTTATTTTTAAGTTTAACCGGTTACAAGTAACCACCAAACTTATTGGATGGATAGTAGTATAAAAGAGTGAGTAGACGAAGCACTTAGCCTCTCCACCACTTCCTTGTAATTCCCGAATCTGGATTTGGATCTCGTGCTCAGAAGATGAAGGTGGTTGATAAGATCAAATCCGTGACGGAGCAAGGCAAAACAGCCTTCTCCTTCGAGTTTTTCCCACCCAAGACGGAGGATGGTGTCGAGAATCTCTTTGAACGGATGGATCGTTTGGTCTCTTATGGACCTACCTTCTGCGATATCACTTGGGGTGCCGGAGGATCCACCGCCGATCTCACTCTCGAGATTGCTTCCAGGATGCAGAATGTGATTTGTGTCGAGACTATGATGCATCTCACTTGTACCAACATGCCCGTCGAGAAGATTGACCACGCCCTTGAGACTATTAGATCTAATGGGATTCAGAATGTCCTTGCTCTCAGAGGTGATCCCCCTCATGGTCAAGATAAATTCGTTCAGGTTGAAGGAGGATTTGCCTGCGCTTTGGATCTGGTCAATCACATTCGAACCAAGTATGGTGATTACTTTGGAATCACTGTTGCTGGTTATCCTGGTATTGAAACTTTTTCAGTTTCATTGTTGGTTTTGTTAATGTATTTGTGTTAGTGTTTTCCTATTTCATCTCTAATTGAGGATTTGTGTGTTTTTTGATCAGAGGCTCATCCGGATGTTATTGAAGCTAATGGACTTGCTACTCCTGAATCTTACCAGAGTGATCTTGCTTACCTGAAGAAAAAGGTTCAGACTTTTGTTCTTTGCCTTGCATTTTGTGTGTTGGATTCTCAAGTCGTCTTTGATCTGATGTATTTTGTGGGTTGTGGCTCGTGGAACAGGTTGATGCTGGAGCAGATTTGATTGTTACCCAGCTTTTCTATGATACTGACATTTTCCTCAAATTTGTGAACGACTGTCGGCAAATTGGGATAAATTGTCCTATTGTTCCTGGAATTATGCCCATTTCCAACTACAAGGGTTTCTTGCGTATGGCTGGTTTCTGCAAGACCAAGGTATGTTGTGATCTCTTTTATCAGTCATGATATGGCTTATGGCTTGCTCTGTAGAATAATGTTGTCTCTGTGCTTAAAGGCTTTAAGTTTTTGAGTTTTCTTGCATCTATGTGGTTGCTTATTGACCATATATGATTTAGTTGACATATATAGACCCTTGGTGATGATGCCTTATGACTAATATTCCATTCATGCTATTATTGCTATAGATACCTGCTGAGCTCACTGCTGCCTTGGAGCCTATCAAGGATAATGACGAAGCTGTTAAAGCTTATGGTATTCACTTTGCAACAGAAATGTGCAAAAAGATTTTGGCCCATGGAATCACTACCCTTCATCTGTACACATTGAACGTGGACAAATCAGCTATTGGGATATTAATGGTTGTTCATTATTCCTTCAAAATCTTTTTCGTTGTAGTAATAATATTTAACACCAGCATTTTGGACACGGAAGAACCTAACAATGGTGCTCAAATTGCAGAACCTTGGTCTGATTGATGAATCAAAGATTTCTCGTTCTCTACCTTGGAGACGTCCTGCAAATGTTTTCCGTATTAGTGAAGATGTTCGCCCTATCTTCTGGTAACCTGCATTTTGTTTCTCTTGCTCTGAATTTTGTCTCTGATCTTTAAACTTCTCTTTTGAGGTGAAAATAATACCATTTCTTTCTTCCTAATATTTGCAGGGCAAACCGTCCAAAGAGCTACATATCTAGAACAAAGGGCTGGAATGACTTCCCACATGGACGATGGGGTGATTCACGCAGTGCGTCATATAGTACACTTTCTGATTATCAGGTACCACATATTCATTAGATATTTGACATTTCGCTTTAGATTTTGTTAACTGGAATTCTAAAGGGTTGTGTTTCAAAAAAGAATTCTAAAGGGTTTACTTTAGCTGTTCTTCTTGATTTTACTTGTGATTGTATTTGCATACTATTATTTAATCCTACCATTATCACTTGTAAGGAGATGCTTAGTTTGCTTGCCATCTTCTTATGTGTTTTTCATTGCCAATGATTAGTGCTGATCTTAATGCATGTATTGATAGTTCATGCGCCCAAAAGCACGTGACAAGAAGCTTCAGCAAGAATGGGTTGTCCCATTGAAAAGCATTGACGATGTTCAAGAGGTAACCTTCTTTTGCTAACAGTCAGAAATTGTTTCCTTCTTTTATTTTTATTCTCACTTATAATTTTTCTTGTAAAACTTCCACAAATCAGAAATTTAAAGAGCTCTGTCTTGGAAACTTAAAAAGCAGTCCATGGTCTGAATTAGATGGACTCCAGCCAGAGACAAAGATCATAAACGAGCAACTCGGAAAAGTCAACTCCAACGGTTTCCTGACCATCAATAGCCAACCATCAGTTAATGCAGCCAAATCCGAATTTCCAGCCATTGGTAAGGAAACTCATATCTGCGATCATATATCATACCATTATTTTTTTTTTTTTCACTCAGGATTCATCTATCCTTTCTTGAAAACCTATTAAACCCCTCCAGAGTTTTCTCTTCTTAGCTTATAACAAAAATGTATAATTGCAATTGAAACTTGGCAGGATGGGGAGGTCCTGGTGGTTACGTCTACCAGAAAGCTTATCTAGAGTTCTTCTGTTCAAAGGAGAAGTTAGACACACTTGTGGAGAAATCCAAAGCTTTTCCTTCCATCACCTTCATGGCCGTGAACAAAGCAGAGAATTGGGTATCAAACACCGGTGAGTCTGATGTGAATGCAGTTACTTGGGGAGTGTTCCCAGCTAAGGAGGTTATTCAACCGACAATTGTGGATCCAGCCAGCTTCAAAGTCTGGAAAGACGAAGCGTTTGAGATTTGGTCAAGAAGCTGGGCTAACTTGTACCCAGAAGAGGATCCTTCTAGAAAGTTGCTCGAGGAGGTAAAGAATCTTCTTCACTTTCCTTCTCTTCTTTTCTTAAACCAGATTGGTTTTGGCTGTACTGATGCAAGTATCTAATCAATATGCAGGTGAAGAACAGCTACTATTTGGTAAGCTTAGTGGACAATGATTACATCAATGGTGATATCTTCTCTGTCTTTGCTTGATCTCCGAAAAACCCAACCGCGAAGAGGAAATGTTTGGTTTTGATATTTGTTTTGTACCTTCTACAATTGTTTGTGATTCGTAATAACCTTATTTGATTGATCAACAAAAACATAAGTTTGTTTGCAATGAAAAAAAATTGCCTTTGGAGGCGTGTTCTTTCTTTCTCTCTTTGTCAAAACAACATCTTAATATAGCTCTAACATAAAAATCAAGAAATGTTAGCATTTCTTAAAGATTGTGAAGTAACAAGACCAGAAGATGTTCGCATCAAATGCTCCTCCTTAAGCATCGAAACACCAGATGCATCAGTCTTTAAAAGTGGCTGCACCGATTCCCACATTTTCTTCTTTTGAACCTGCAACAACCAAAAAAGAACAGAGATATTGAAAAATCCATCACTAACAGACCTTGATACTGAAATGATAAGTGGTTTGCAGGCTAAGAGACCTTATTAGGAGGTGCAGGTTCAGGAAGCTGCTCGAGATCATCTTCGTTGCCAAACCACACTCTATCTCCAGGAACAGAGCCTTGTGGTGGAACAAGAAGCTCAACGTTCTCATGAGCAGAGTCAGATGCAGCTAAGAGCATACCACATGACTTAACCCCTCTCATATTCCTCGGCTTCAAATTAGCCAGCACCACTACTGATGCACCCTACAGATTGAGCTCATTGGTTAATTCAGTTGGGAAATTTCCACACGATTCTCACACAATTGGGAATTGGAATCGAACAGAACATGGAGAAGATAGAGAAACAATGAAGCTGACCTGAAGGAGATCGAGAGGAACGTATTTGACGAGACCACTACAGATGATTCTGGGCTCAGCTTCACCAATGTCGACTTCTTCAACATATAGAGAATCTGCTTCCTCGTGTTGCCAAGCTTTCACAATTCGTCCTACTTTAATATCCAACAGATTCGCCGTCTCTTTCACATTCTCCTCTTCCTTCTGAGGTTCACTCTTCTTCTCCGATTCATCCGTTGAAACCGTTGTGTCTGCGTCGGGAGCTGCCGTGCAGAAAGTAGCAAGTCGTGAACAAGAGCTTCGATTACGTTGGTGATGGTTATAAACGGCGGAGACTCGAAGAGATGAGGAGATTGCCGGTACTACCTTCGATGGAGAGGAGAAGAAACGGGCGAATTCGCGGCGAAGAGGAAGTGCTGAGATTTGGACGGCAAGAACTCCAGCCTTCATTTTCAGACCACCGGAGAAAACAGCTATCGTCGCCGCCATGGATTTAGCTAAGATCTATCTGTTCTGTATTCTCTCTCTTCTTCACTATATCTGCTTGCAACTAATATTATTTATACATGTAAACAATTTTGTTTGCTTCCCACTCTACGATTTGACTTGTGAAAAAACAAGGCATCTGAAGAGATTTCCAAAGCTTGAGAAGCTATTCGAATCCATTACCATCTTCTCCAGTCGAAATGGCTATAGGTAACAAGTAAGATTGATGCGCAAATTAATGTTAAGTGCAAATAAATGGTTTTCAAGCAAACCATTGAACAAGGATCCAAAGTTGTTAACGATGACAAAAGAAACAAGTAGTGTACAATCTCCACAACAGTATGATATAATAAAAGCAAACAGAGGGTCTGTGAATCAGTAGTCGTCTCCCTTGGAAAGAACTTCTTTGCAAGTAGGTCGCAGTAAAATGGTGTGCTCATACTGTGACACATAGCTTCCCTTCACATCACACAGAGGAGGATACGGCTGAAATCAAACAAAAGAACCAAGATTTAAGTGTCGAAAAAAAAAAAAACCAAGATTTAAGTTTTTCCAACTCATGACAGATCCGAGCAAACTGAATCATAATTACACTGGTGTGAGAAATTACCTGAACAATGCCAGAGTCGCACAGATTCTTTAGAGCCATTAAGTATTTCGTTTCACCAATGCGGTCCAAATACCGTCTGCAGAAGGCAAGAGTCGAAAAATTCTTGTTAATGGTGGCAAGGAGTTGTTTGGCTCTAGGCAACCTCAAGGGGACGTGGCCAACGTCAAAGTTCTTCATGTAATGGCTACATTCTAAGTCTTCTCGCACGTATCCTTTCCCTACAAAACAACCGAAGCAAAGGATAAAATATTGGTGAAAATACCAAAGATGCAGTGGCCTATTCTTTTAATGGTTGAATGTCCAAATTCCGTTTACCAGTTGATCCAAATGTTTCGATGGCATAAAACTCGCCCTCTTCCATTTTTGTCTGCTCGCCTCCTTTAACGATAGGAACTGATTTCCCAGCATGTATCTGATATGGTCCAATGCTGTGCCCGTTCAAGTTTCTGATACTTTTAACTGCCAAAAGAACGTAACATAATAATGTTAACAATTACATTAACGTCAAAATGTGACCTTGATGTAAGAGCAGCTAATTAGATGTGACTTGGATATCAGTACCTTGGAAGACCTTTCCATTGATTTCAACCTCATAAGACTCCATGACCTCCTGAATTGCAGCACCGATATCACAGAGACGGACATCGATCCCAGCTTCCTGAACCAGCCAAAAAAAACCCACTAAGGAGTTCAGTTATAAATAAAAAAAATTACAACTTAAAGCCTAAATGACACTCAAATTTTCACTGAAGAGATTTGAATCTCAGAATCATTTGGATTCCACTGTAGAGTAGGACAAGAGAGTAGAGAAAACCAAAAGGATAAAGACAACATGCTCAATAGGACAAAGCACAACAACATTGCTTCATCCTACTGGTGATCATACATTCATGAAGCAATGCATATTAACAAAAAGAAGAATCAGTACCTTGATACCAGTATACGTAGCTTCACGAGAGGCTGCTAAGAGAGGATCAAACATAGGGTTGAACGCAACTGTAAACGCACAGTCAATAATACGCCCTGCAAGAGAATAGAATTTTATTTTTCTCTGACATTTGTAACGAGAAAAACAATAACAGAATTGATGACAAGAAAAAAACAAAAAAAAACAATAACAGAAAGGAAGATTTGCCGTCATACCATCAATATGTGTTCCGAAATCCAATTTCATAACATCATCATACTGAAGCACAGTCTTATCTCCAGAGTTTGGTGTCCAATGAGCAGCAACCCTGAATGTTAAAAAGTCATAAGAGAAACATGACAAAAGAAGAAGAACAGAAAATAGTTGATAGAAAAAAAAAGTTGAAGGCAGATGTCATAACAAACCAATTCAAAGAACATCCTGTAGGGAATGCAATACCAGCTTGAAGACCATTCTCTGATATCAACTTACGAACAGTATTCTCTAGGGTCTCACATATATCAGTCATCAACATTCCAGGCTTTGCTATGCTTCTGACATATTTACGAACCTGAAAAAGATGGCCAAAACGATCTTTCAGTCAGCTGCAAAAAAAAAGAGGCCAGAAAAAACTAATCTGTGGTCACTCATTGAAAGAACTCTAAACCTGGCGATGAACTTCTGCAGCTTGGCGAACAGAGTTATATATTGGCTTTTCCAAACGCTCCATCTCTCTCTTCTCTTCAGATGTTGTTCTCCACAGATTACTAAAACAGAGATCAAGCACCAATATATTAAAGAATAAAAAGTGTGATAAAGGTAACAACGAAGAAATTTGAGTTCATGAGCATTATCGGCTCTAACAGCTTTGGCTACCCTTTTGTATTGAGTTTCTATGAGGTCTTGACATGAGAAAGACTGAAAATCAAATAAATTCAAGAGTAGAGAAGACAAAGTGGTATGGATCTTCGACAAAGTCAACTATAACATATAAAAGAATTTCCAAAAAGCTGTCAATGACGGTAAAAAGAATGGCATGAAACTTACTCATCCTTATACTGTTGGATTTCACCTTCAGGAAACTCCCCAGATGGGAAGAGCTCAACAACAGGGATTGAAGGTGGATCAGTCTGTTTAGGGAGTTCCTTCTTCTTCCTACAACATAATCAAAACCATCATTAAAGCAAACTCCAAAAGTTACGAATTAGAAGAAACTTAAAAAAACAAAAAATCTCTTACTTGCTTTTATTTTTCTTCTTCTTCTTCTTCGTTGAAGCCTCGGCTTAAAAAGAGAAAAGAAAAAAAACCACAAAAGTGTTATATTAATCAATGATCAGAACAAATAGACGAATCTAAGAACTTTTCAAAATCACAAGAACCAAAGTCAGATGGACTAATCCTAGAAAAATAGTTCCTTTGACAAATTAATATCGAACATTCATAATCTAACACTCCAAATCTCCAGATTTCCACAGTCTACTACTAACCAATGAGACAGAAAGGTAACAAAAAGAGCCATTTTTCAGTGCAGGAAATAAAAGACGCAAACACAAAACCATGTGATCAATCAGAACCCAAATAAAAAGAAGAAGAAAACAAAACAAATTGTTCACCTTTGCTTCCTTCTTCTTCATCGTTGTCCTCTTGACCATCGTCTGCAATCTCAAGCTTCTTCGAAAGCTCAGATTCCAATTTCTCCTCTTTACCATTAGGGGATTCAGCGCCGCCATTCTCCACCACTGGAGCTACAACAACATCAGGGCTTTCACTAGCCATCTTCAATCGATTCTCACCTCGATAACAAAGCACTAACCAAAATCAAAAAAAAAAAAACAATCGTACAATAAACTCAAAAGCTACACACACACGAAGAAGAAGTAAACCAGTCTTTCTCTTTTGTTACCCCTTTACTCTCTCTCTCAGCTCCGATACTTTGTACGGCAAACCCTTGAAATGTTTTGAGAATTTGCAAAATGAGACAGTTAGACTATATTATTTATGTTAGACCCCCCATACTAGGATTCTTAATGGGCCTTACCAAATCTTTCTTAATGGGCCCTAACTTTGATATTCCACTCGTATATCCACTATGACATCCACACTACTACGTCACTATAAACTACAAAAATGTCATAGTCTAACATCATTGTTCTTTATTTTATTTCAAAGTTAGTTGTCGCTTTAATTTTAAACCTATACTAGTGATGTACCCGCACGTACGTGCGGGGTTAATTTTACAAAATTACGATTTTTTAAGTAGATGTTATTTTGGTAAAATTTTGTTATATGAGTTTATTTGATAAACTATATATAGACATACAATTGTAAAATATAGATATTATATTACATAATACAATTTCAAAATTATTTAAATGAAAATGATAAATGATATTACGTGTTTATTTTTTAAACTAATCAAAACATTTCTAATTGTTTGCTTAGAGATGTTAAATCGGATTTGAGTTTGGCTTTAGTTTGAATTGTTTTATGTATAGTTTAGAATGGAAAACCCGTCCTATCCCTTTCCGTCTCTTCTTGACTCGTCCCGTCCCACCCCGCCCCGTCCCGTCCCGTCTTCTATATGTCATAAAATTTATGTCCCATAATTGTTTCTTTTTAAAACATAATCATTTGCCAATGTTTATTATAAGAAACTTGGTAAAAGATTTAGACAGGATACCCGTATTCTTTGTTTAAATATTTATTTTTATTAAACTAATAAAAATCTAATTATCAATCTAAGTCACATGCTCCCACCATTTTCATTCACAATGCACTGTCTATAATCCTAGCATACACAATCCTTGTTCGATTTTTAATTTATTGATCTTTCAGTTTCATCTTTATTTCTCGTTATTTTCTTCAATTCAAAGATTCATGTTTTAGCCTTTTTGTTTTCTAAAGATTTAGGTATTTCTATATTTTTTATAATACATCGATTTATTGTAGTTTTGTTATCCAAAGTATACGTTATCTTCTTGTACCCGTCATTTCATGTCTAAATATTTGAAATAAATAGGAAAGTGGAAATTAAATTTAGCAATTTAAATTACATGTCCCCGTATCGTACTCGTAGTTTTATATTTGAAAGTTGAAAGTGAATTTAACTTTATGACCGTGTCTCATAACAATTATATCTAATCATGTTTTTTTTTATGAGAAATAATTCAGATAATATTTGTTTTCGAATTATATGTTCCCGTCTCGTATGCATTCCTATAATTTTATATTTGTTTTTTTAAATAAATAACACCTTTTACATGTAACTAAATATAATTTTAATATATGTAAAATTTCATATAATCGTCTAAAAGTAGAGATTTATACGCCCCAAAGTTGAATTTTGTTCAATATTTTGAGATTTTGAGAATTAAATATAACTACCAATTTTTTTTATTTCAACCGGTTATCCAAAAATTATATATTATATTTGTCAAGGATAGTTTAAAATTGTACGTATATGTGAGATAATGTTTGTAGATATTTATTTATTATATCATTTATATCATACCAATTTGACATTTTATTTGTTTTCAATTAGATTAAATCATAAAAATATAATCCATTTATTATTTAAAAATTGGTAATAAGTCGTTAAAATCATTTAAATGTGATATATCCAATTGTTATTTAGTTTTAATCATTTGTGGTAATAAGTCGTTAAAATCATTTAAATGTTTTATGATTTGATAAAACAATTCTTTAATATTTGATAATAGTATTGATATGCAAATTGCCAATGGATGAAGATTTATTTTGTTAAGATTGTGTGAAATTAATAAGAAAAAGAAGTTTAGAATAATCATTAACTAACTGCTTGACCAAATAGAAAAATCATTAACTAATTGAATTAATGATAAATTTTGTAGATATCTTTTATGCTATAATTGCTAGATTGCTTTTTGAATATGAATATTTTTTTATGTGAAATAAGAAATTTATGTGATCTAGAATGTTTATTCGCATAATTTTAGCAAACAAATATTTAATTATCGATTTATTTAAATCTTATTTATATTTTAAAATTTGATGATATGATCAGTTATGTATATATATACTATGTAGAATTTGATTAGTTGGTTAAGCTAACATATTTTTATATCTTTTTTTTTATTTTTCTAAAAAAATGTTATATTTGTTTTTAGATATATGATGATTTTGTTTTATTAGATTTCATTCTATATAAATTATTAATTTCGAAATTATATTAAAATATTAAATTAATATTAGATATGTTTATATATATTCAAAATAGATATGTTTATATATATTTAATTTTGAATTTAATTCTCCACTTTTTATAGTAAAAGATTATTATGATTTACATAAATATAGATAGTTGTTTTTTTGTGTTTTTGTTTTACTGTCATTAATTCTGTTTGGCAACTGGTTTTATTTTCATGAAATTTTTTTTTAAATAGGGTGCTGTTTGGCTTCAAGTTGTCCTTCCTAATTAATAGTATAGATTTGCATTATCGAGTCGATGTTAAAACGAGTGAATTAAGCTAAAAAATGTTTAGCATCACTTTTCTAAACGACTGCTATATACAACTCAAAGTTAAAAAGCAGTTTTTCTTACTAATCGACGTTATTTTAATCGTTTTATTGACTTTACAAAACACGAGAATACTCTACTTTTTATGATGTGCGATCAATATAGTTGTTTTGCTATTAATTAAACAAATAAACAATTATGTTATTCTATGGGTTATTTTTGTTTTTCGTTTAAATTAATGATAATGTAACTCTATTAAACTTTTTATCAATAATATTTTATCTCATTATGTTCTGAAATCTTTAGATTTTTCTTTTTTTTGTTACTCCTCTCAATCACAGTAACACATCAAACAACAAAACCAAACCAGTTAAGAAAACAAGTACATCTGTAGGGAAAAAAAAAAAAAAAGTACATCAGATTCAAGCTTCTAAGAAATTGCAACAACTTTATCTCTGAGAACTCGTTAAAATTTCTCTTCACCTGCCTTGAGAGAATTGTTTTCAATGTACTAACAAGTTTCAAAAATGAGTCGATAAAACTATCCCTGGGAACTCCTTGAACTTCCTCTTCACTGTCTTTAACGATGTTCATCAATGTAACCACATCTTCTTTGCCGCAGTTCTTGATCGCCTTAAGACAGGAGAAAAAAGGGACAAATAGAACAACGTAACATACATAAAAAAAAAAAAAAAAAAAATGTCAAACTAGATTAGTTTTTGCAGTTTTTAGATATTTGATTATTTTTCTTCTTGTTTGGTTTTAAAAAAGATAGCTACGTTAGGTATCTATTTTTAGCACATGCTAAAAAATTTCCAGTAGATGTGTATAAGTAAATATTGAACTAAACGTAGTAGATAAGGACCATCTGAATGTAATATGACGATGGCTTCGAGAGATTTGTCAGAAAATACTGAAAAATATAAATTATCATGGGATGGCTTCGAGAGATTTGTCCGAAAATATTGAAAAATCATGTAGCATTATCGGAATAAATCAAAAAAAGTATCAACGACTCAGAATCAGCTACACACGACCGAATTAAACGAATGTTGGACGTTCAGTTTTATGGCAGCATAAGCATTCGAATGCTTCCTCTGATTAATTTGTCGACAAACGATCCTATATATCTCTACGAACTCATCTTTGAAATTCATATTCACTGACATTAAAGAACTTGTTAGTGCTTTGAATATGATTAATGGCGCGCGTGACTAGCGTGAGTGAGCCTGTTTTTTTCTGTTACTAATTGACAAACTAATATAATTTAATTACTACGTACTATGTAAAAACCAAAATTAATCTACCGTTACAGGGACAGAGAGGAGTGACTTTAGATTTTGCCAACGGCTCATTTTCTATATTTTGAAAACAAAAACACAAAACACCAAAACCGTAACGTATGTTATTATTTTATTTGGCGTAATTTTTTTAAAAAAAATATCAAGTTCTAATGTTTAAAAAGACCGTGACCTGACCTTGACGTGACGAATCCTCGGGCCACTGATAATAGTTATGGAGGCCAAAACAAGCGAACCGAAGCAAAACCAGCCATCAACACCGGCATTATCAACGCGGCGGCCCAGAGTTAGAGAAGTATGTTCCAGATTCATGTCTCCGGTTACTTCTTCATCTTCTTCTTCCTTTTCCTCCGCCGGCGATCTCCACTTTTTCACCACTTCGAGTTCTCCTAAACACCACCGACGCTCTGTTTCTGCTCAAAGGCATATACGTCAGTTAAAAATGTCGGACGGAGACGAGAACCGCTCATCGGAGACGGCGGCGCGTAGCGCAGACTCGCCTTTTACACTCTCTCTGACCGGTAAAGCATCGAAAGTAAGCCACTTGAAGCCGCTCGAGGAGAATTCTTCTCACCGGCTCGAAACGCCTAGGCTGCCGGTCCTTCCTCCGCCGTCTAGATCACGGCTAAGCCAACAAAGATTGCTAACTGCTTCCGCTGCGACGAGGCTTCTCCAGTCAAGCGGCATATCGTCAGCCTCTAATGAGAAAGAAGGAATCATCAACGGTCAGGATAAATCTAAATCCAATGGCTCTGATCAGTTTCCGACGCTTTCTTGTAGAACAAGTCATCCTAAAGTCTTCAACACTTCTGTAACTTCTTCTTTTATCCGATCTGTGAGCTCACCGTTGTCGAGCTGTACCAGTCGTGAGAGCAGTTCGTTTTCGCGGATAGGCTTGACATTGCCTCCCGTGGCACCCAATTCGAAGGCTCCCGCCGATACTAAGAAACAGAGGAAGGCTTCAGTGCAATTGGAAGATGTACATTCTCTGAAAATACTCCACAATCGTTACCTCCAATGGAGATTTGCCAACGCCAATGCACAAGTGAAGACTCAATCTCAAAAATCTCAAACTGAGGTAAATTTTTTATCTCGAGTCTATGAAATGCCTATCATCTTAATCAAGTAAGCTTGTATCTATTTTGAGTATGTTTAAAAAATTTAATGGTATTTTGTTTATCTTCTTGTAGACCATGATCTATTCCTTTGGTTCGAAGATATCAGAATTACATGATTCTGTGCGAAGGAAACGCATAGAGCTTCAACGTTTATCAAGAATTAAAGCACTTCTTGCGATTACAGAATCTCAAGTAAGCTCATCAGAGATACCCTTAGCTTTCACATTGTTTTAATTTCGATATGAGACTAATGGGAATATGTTTCGTTCCATACATATGGAAACTCTAAAACAGACTCCATGTTTGGAGCAATGGGCTGCTATTGAACAAGAGTATTCAACGTCGTTGTCCCAAACCATCCAGGCTTTGTCTAATGCTTCATTACGGCTTCCACTTGATGAAGATATCATGGTATTATATATACACATCTATTGTTCAGTAATATCAATAACTAGTAAGAATCATCTGCACTGCATATATCACTAAGAGTTTGCTTGTGAAAACCCAGGTTGATGATTCTAAACAGTTGGGAGATGCACTTGTGGCTGCTTCAAAAATTATTGACGGCATTACACAAACTGTTGGAAAATATATCCCAAAGGTTAGTAGAATAGTATCAGTCTCAGGGTTTCAAGATTGTTTGTTTATGAAACGAGTATTAAGAATCAGATTTTTAAAAGTCCCTTTGTGATACAATTTTCAGGCAAAGGAGATGGAGAGTTTGGTGTCAGAATTAACAAGAGTGACTAGTAGAGAAAAATCATTGACAGAAGATTGCGGAGTGGCTCTCCTCAAAACACAAGCTTCACATGTATAAAACCTTTGTTTTACATATATACTAGTTTATGTTCCTTGTACAAGAGTTTATAAAAGAATATCTTCTATGCTCTGCAGATTGAAGAATGCTCTCTGAGAAGTCAACTTATCCAGCAAACACCAAAAGAAGATTACTCATCTACTAAGTGAACATGTACAACTCTTGTTCTGTTGGTAGAGAACTATAGTCGGATCAGTACCGCAGCATTAAAGTAGCGATGTATAGACGACTATGAAAGAAATTGATTAAGAATCTCAACTCTTGTATCTATTATTAGAATACAAGTCTGCAAAGGAAAGATAACAAAGTCATAACATTGATCAAGAGAAGAATCAGAAAACATGTACACCAGAGAAGAAATAATAAGACAGGACATGTATATTAATTAAGAGATGCATGGGAAAAGACAGTAAAGAAGAAAGAGAGAAAGTAATGAAAGGGGCTCATGGTTGCTTATTCAAAAGCCCATTGATTCTCCTTGCGAAGCTCTTCTTCCTCCTCGGGTGTAAAATCTCGATACCGAAAAGTGTGCGAATCTCTTCTGGATTTTTACCAGAGATCATGTCAGCAACTGCTTGGAGAGAAAGATCAAGCAGGTCTTTAATGTTTAGGTAATTAGCATAGCAGCCAATATAACATGAAAGAGAGTAGGTGTCTCCATCTCCTTCAAGAAGTCAGCGTCCCACTTGTTGAGTTCCTCTTTGCCTCGTCGGTTGAAGCGTCAGCACCGGCATGCTTCTTGCAGAACTCGATCACTTTCGCGAGTATGGCTCCTGTGACGTTTGCCAGAGGGATCTCGTTACCGACGCAATCGTCTTCAACCATATGTGCTATCGTCTGCGACTGGACTGCGGCTGCTTCCTCCATCTCGAATGACTCACCATCGGAACTCTTCAACATTATCTTCTTCGACATCGTTCCTTCGTTGTGGTGGCGATTGTTTGATGATGTCTAAAAGGATTGTGAGAGGTACTGCGATCAACGTAAAACGTGTATTTTTACTAGAGAGTCCTAATTGTGAGAGTCCGTCCGTGTAATTCTTAATTTTCAAAATATACTATATGGGACAGTTTGACTATGCCAAAATTATTAATTTAACCTAAAAAGTAAATTTCATCGTTAATAGAGGTAAAATTGGAATTTGGAACTAAAACAATGAAAAACAGTTGAAAAAAATTTTAAAAAATAGATATTTGTATACATATATAGATTTTCGTTATAGAAAGAAAATTATAGTAAAATATAAATCTGGTCAACTGGTCAAGTGATTTGTGTTATCAATAACCCGAAAAAGAAAGGAATTAAGTCGACTTTGAGTGAAGTAAACCAGTATAAACCGGATCCTAAATAAGATTAGAAATTTACTTTGACATTCATCTAACGAAGTGACTTCAATGGCTTCCGAGGTTAAATAGTCATGTGACTTTCCTCTTCATGTAGTCAGTCAACTTACGCTAATGTACAAAACCATATCTATCATCACTCCTATATCGAACCCACCACATTGTATTTTTACTTGTTAAGTAATTTAGACTTGAGTTCTTATAAAACTGTAGAGTTGTTTAGAGGAGGTTATGCACCGAATCAGTTTGATGAGATAATCTCATAAGCATAACACATTCATTCTTAAAAGATGAAATGAATAGTCAAACCACTGTTTTTCGGGAAACTTTGCAAAATATAACTTTTCACACCTTGTATTTGTTAATGTTACATCGGTTTGGTTATGACACAGGTTTATAAACCAAAATAACCGGAGTTGAATATCGAAAATGAAGTGTCGTGTACTCTGTTTCGGATTAAAAAAACCCAGTTTACAGAAAGAAAAAACTTGAGCATTTACATATATTCAAGAATTGTTTGAGAAACTAAAGACTTTATTGACAACATGGATCGATCTTGAGATTTGGTTTACTTATATGAATACCAAACAAAAGATCGTCTCTATAGCAAGACAACACACATGAAGAAAACACACTCAGAAGAGATAGACGAAGTCATCATCATCTACATGACTACATTGCATGAATTAAAACTGCAAAAAAAGAAGGATCGATATAGACGAACTCAGTGATTCAGCTAACATTGATGCAGATCATTCGAAAGCCCATTGATTCTCGCTGCGAATCTGAGCTTCTTCCTCGTCTGTGAGATCTTTGGCGATGTTGAACTGTGCGCGGAGCTGTTCTGGAGTTTTGCCTAGTGAGAGCAGATCAGCGACGGTTTGAGCTGTGAGATCAAGAAGGCTTTCGATGTTGAGATAATTCGCAGCCATCATAACATCAAAGAGAATGGGATGTTTGATCTTCTTCATGAACTCAGCGTCCCACTTCTTGAGATCTTCTTCTTTGCTCTTTTCGTCCCCCGTCGAAGAATCAGCCACGTGCTCCTTGCAGTACTCGATCACCATCTCCAGGATCTTGCTTGTGACGTTCGCAAGAGGGATTACATCCCCCGCGCAATCGTCTTCAACCATGTTCCCTATCGTCTTTGATTGGATTGCGATCGCTTCCTCGACCTCGAACGATACACCGTCGGAGCTCTTCAACTTGATCGTCTTCGTCGACATCGTTGGACGTGGGTTTTATCTGGAAGCAGTTTGATCAGAGAAGAAGATTCAAGAATCGAGAGAGCGATTCAAGAATCGAGAGAGCGATTCAAGAGAAATGTCAAGTACTGTAACTAACTTATGAAGCCATGCGCCACTCTGTATTTATAAGCCCTCATCAGAGGCAGAGTCGGTGCTGAACCGGGTCTATTTTACATTTCGCCCAATTTTGTAGGTTCGGTTCCGCCCTTAACTTGAACCGGGTTAATATATTGACTAATCCTTGCAACAAACAGTTCGATAAGCAAGAATGATAATGTGTATGTATGGCAATGTTATATTTGGGATCTGTTATCAAAGAGAAAAAGAACATGTAACAACAACATAAATATGCAAAAACGTAGCTACATATTCGTGGTTTGCCATCAAAATAAGCTACATACAAACAATCTTGTAAAGATGGTGATTAGATGAATAATAAAAGTTACATAAAAAATACACTTGTTCGTAGATCTCACAACAACACATCTTCGATTAACAAGATTCCTCTTCAATCTGCACAAGGGTTTTTACTAGCTTGTTCCATATGCAAGTAACTCCCACCTGAACGGCTGAAAGACATACAGCACTTCCGGGCAACTCTTGAACAAAAGTGCAACACAAACGCAAACAGCTGCTATCGCTACCATCGATAGCATTGCTGGCCTGTAAGCAACAGACCTTTGTTGTGTTCTGACAAACACACGTTTGCAATCACAGAGCTTACATTGCTTGATCTGAGTTATCTTCAAGCTTGAAGAATCCACTAGACTCCTCTTTTCTTCTTTGTGTTCAATGCTGAAAGACTCTGCAATGTTGACCACCACATGTTCTTTCGCCGTTGGTTTCGCATTGAGTTTCCGTTGCACGAGATGAATATATGAGAAGTGACCTCGTAAACGTGCATAGTCTTCTGGTGTGAATCCGGTATTGTCCCGGGATTTCTTCCATGCTTGAGTACCAATCTGAACCAAAAAACGAAGATTATCTTTATCAGACAAATATAGATTTTGAGTATACAGAAGTTATAGAGGGAAATCAGATTCAAATTTACCATTCCGGGATCGTCAGTAAGAGCATCCAACACATCTTCTGACCCGTCTTTACCAGCTGCAATGTGAAGCGGTGTTAAACCGGCTGGACCAGCTGCATCTGGTCTAAATAAACTGGATAATGTCAGGTTCTTCTTCTTGGGAATGAATCTAAGAAGCATCTCAACCATGGGTTTTGAATTTTTCCTCACGGCTCTGTGAAGAAGACACAGTTCTAATAATGCAGCATCAGGTGATAGATCAACCGTTCCTTCTTCAAGGAGTATATTCAATAGCTTTTTGATCACAGCACACCATTCCCGGTCCATTGAGAACTCGATTAGAAACTTAAACCGTATTAAAGGGAATAGATCTTCGGGATTATGATCTGATTCTGCAAATCTTGAATTGAGTTCACTTCTGTGAAGAAGCCAACCGAGTTCGTGGATGAAATCCATTGCTTGCATTGCAGAATCAGTTCCAGTAAACTCTATTGTGCTTTCAAGTCTTCGGATTTCAGAACAAACATCTTCGTCCTCAGATACTATGAAAGGGAAGAAACTGCTGCTTATCCCACCTTGGTCTTCAATCTAGATTATTGCCAAGCAAAATTTCGCGTTTATATCTCAAAGCAACAAGAGTAAAAGCAAAGCACAAAACTGAAAGTACACTCACTTCCATGAAACCTCGACCACTTGTGATAGGAATCTCACAAGAAAATTTGACAATATCAGTCTCATGATTCTCCTGAACATCATCACTCTCTTCCATCACTCCTTGTGTTGCTTCCTGAACCAAGTATTTTCCTTCCACAGCACAAAGTACCCTGTAAAAATGGCTATTAGAATCAGAGGAAAAGATGGAAAGGGTCAAGCTTTGAAGAGTGTATAATATATATATATATACCTTGTGCCAGGTCGATGAAGACTGATCCCTTTTACTGTAAATTGAGCTTTCCTTGTTACAGCAAGCGGTCTAACAGTAATGATTTGGCTATAATCATGGCTTCTTAGAGGTAAAGATGTGTCCAGAACAACCTGACCTGTATCAGGAAAGAAGAAGATACTCAGATCTCAAGAAAAGATATGGACACTTTAACATAGATCCAAAGATTCTTAAAATTGACCATTAAACGCAAATGCAAGTTGGTTTTGCACCCTAAGATAAATCCACCCATCAGTCCATAAAGGATCATCTGAAAGATCTAGAAGCCTCTTCAAGCTGAAACTCAGATCACAACAAAGCTGCCAGAAAAAAAGAAACGAAAGTTGATTCAATGAGACAGATAATAATCTGGAAACAATAAAGAAAGAGGAGTGAAAATGATTGTTACTTCTTCCCAAGAAGCTTCATCTTGACGAAGATAAACGGTCAAAACGACACAACCAGGTCTAATGTAGCTCTCCATGTCAGTTGGAGTATGAGCTAACCAGTCAAGGATCTGAAACTTTAAATATTAGAACAGAACAGTGTCACTTTCCAAATCACAACAAACTGAAGAAATTATATTTACCTGTCCCCGTAAGGCAACTGGAAAATCATTAGGCTCTTTCCCAAATAGTTTGAACACAATACGATCGGTATGGCTCTGAATATGCAACCAAAACAAAACAAGCTATGTTACAGTGAATTATAAGAAACCAAAAATGAATGGATGAAAGGTGAGATTTGTACCTGAGGATCTCTACTGGAACTTGAAGGTGATTGGTCAGAAGCTGAATCTGAGTGCGTACTAGTCTGGGGTGGACTAGAATGACGCGAGTCGTGGTGATAATCAAGAAAACTGGTTGCTGGATTGGTGGGAGGAGGTGATGATCTCTCTATATCTGTAGTATTATCCGAGTCTATATATATATCATTCAAATCAAAATCATTCACTTTGACTTGTTTTTCAGACCTATCCGGGACAGCTCTTTCTTGAGAACCACTGGCATACACTTCTTGCCAAGGCGTTCCAAACACATTTGAATGATGCTTTATATCTTCTTGAGGAGCGTGTCCAAGTGAAAGCAAAGCTTGAGAAGCCTGAAGTCCTCCTCCACCCTGCATAAGCCCAACTAAATTCTTCACTACATGTTCACCAGCTTGGCTTACAAGGCTCTTTAGAAGATGAGACAGCAGATCCTGATCACCTGCTTGGTCTGATTGATTCGCTGCAAACCGAAGACAGGACTGAAGTAAGCCCTTTTAGGACTAAAATTTGGATGTCCAGATAAAACTTTCACGAACAACTTACAATGTATATTGGAGAGTATCTTCAAAAGAGTTATCAACAAATAGTTGCTTGTTTGATCATTACTAGTAGGAGTACCGTCGCCTATAGCAGCAGGATTTGTTTTCCTTCTACGCTTATTATGCCCAGCCAAACGTCTGCGGCAACTTCTCTTTCCTTCATCAAACTCCTCAAGCACATGAAACCTGCATACAAGAGCAATTTCTCTCTACTGAATCAACCAAATTTAGTTACCGACACTGAAACATAAAAGAAGACCCAATACTAAAGTTGAGTCCTTTTCTAAACTTTACCTGCTACATTGCTGACAAAACCGCTGCATAACTCCTCCAACAGGTGCACTAGTAGCTTTAGAATGCATCTCACAAACCTTATGACGTCTATGGTAATCCTTCACTTTGCTTAAATCAGCTCCACAATTCTCTACTTGACAACGAATCGCTCGGCTCTGTAATCCTCCTCCAAGCTTGGTCTTTTTGGCACCATTGCCCTCAATATCACCACAATTTCCACCACCAAGATTCAAAGAAAGCTTAGGGGCATCATCATCATCCCTCAAGTTCCCTTCTTCCGTTGCTGTCACAGTAACAACAGCTCTTCTTTTATTCTTCGCCGTGATATCAACATTTGCTTCATCAGAGCACGCCGAGGAGCTGTTGGACGAACCGTGGTTCAACTGTCTAGCTACAAACAGATCACCATCCCATTTCCAATCATTCAAATCCCACTCCACATTCCTTTTACCACTAAAACCAAATAAACCGTGACCATCTTCTCCACCTTCAGTTCTAGCTTCCATCGCAAACCCCAATTTTACAAGCGCAGAGAAGAAAGTGAAAAAAAATTCAGAAATCAAAAGAGAAGCCAATTCATATCCGATGGATCAGAGCTCGAATAAAGGACTCAGACACGTGCCTTTGTCCAAAATCAAGTCCCTTTCTCCATCGGATGAAACCTAATTCCTCTTTTTTTTTATTTTTCCAATCAGACAAAAACTGACCTATAACTAACTAAAAACGTATCTCAACAGCTGGCAAAAACCTGGAATCAGACAAAGAACTGTCACCGGAGAGAAACAAAGACTTCAGCCGGGTAACGGTAAAGGAAGATGAAGTGAACGGAGAAATAGAAACATTTATTTTTTATAAAGGATATGGTTTTACTTGTATGAACTTACACGGTGGTAGTAGTACAAGAAGAAAATTGTTAGATGTAAAGCATCTTCTTCATTTCGACAGAGAGAGAGAGAGAGAGAAACTGAGAAGAAGAAGAAACACTTTTCTATCTTTTTTATTTTTTAGTTTATTTTTATACAATTTTCTCTTTATTTTAAGGAAAATTTATATATAAAAAAAAGGATAATATGGTGGGAACCACTTTGCCATAAGCCCATACTTCGTGTCTCACTCGGTCTCGCCAGTTCAAAAAAAAAAAAAAAAAAACTTAGATAATCGTGTGTTTCGCGGAACATATGTGTTTTGGGTGCACTCTTTCGTAGTGAGAATTTAGCTACAGTGGGATGAGAATCTCATCATGAGATGTACGTATCTCTTTAAAAGTCAGTTCTTCTGATTTAACTGAGTGAATTGGCAATATTCGTTAGCTGACACGAAACCTACTTTTGGAGATTGCACGAACTGCTAATTAATTTCTCCATCCATATATGGTTTTTAGCCGTATATATTACCGTACACATGCATACTCCCTAGTTCGTATATATGACAAAACCAATACTGCATTAATGTATGACAAGATTATACTGAAACACAAAAAAGATCGGAGATTTGACAAAAAAATAAAAAAGAGGCTTATGACAAAATAACTGAAATTTATATTATATCAATATATAAAATAGAGTTGCACTATCATTAAAAATCTCTATTAATTATAGAAAGAAAGAGAAAAAAAACTAGCTAGCATTATGTTAGACCTGTGTTCGGTCTTTGGTACAACAATACCAAACATAAAACAAGATGAGAACGCCAATACTCGCGACAATGCCGACTGTTATTATTATGGCTACTTGCATTGTCATCCCAAGACTCATCGCAAGAGCCCAACAAATTATTTTATTTGTTCCCCTCTTAACTTTTTCTCCTATATATATCGTCTTCTTCTTTCAAACAATCTCTTGATCTCCTAAGTAATCAAAGTTAACATAAACAAAAAAAGTTAGATTTACAAAATAAAAAAAACGAAGAAGACAAGTTAACATAACAATACGATACATAATATATGACTCTTTGATGTGCAGTCATTTTAGGATATAATATATACATATAGATATCTTTCCTTTTTGATGGATTATATATATACTCCCCCGAATTCTATTAAAATAATACTGAGAATGCAAATGAAACTATCAAACTTTGAAGTTGTGAAATCGTTACATAATTTAATGCCTCTGCATAACCTAGCCACTGCGTACGTGCCATAACTGTTTGATCAACAAATACCACTACGAAGAGATTTCAATATGATGCCTTCGAATCTTATTATGATTATATATATATATCACTTCTAAACATGAAAGTTTATAATCATAAAAAAGTATGGATGGATGGGTAACTACAATACTACTACTTCATCTCAAATTATTGTAACATTCTTTATTAAGTGCTGGACGAGGAGACACACATCTAGAGGAAAACTTCTTTCGGGAACTACATATTATTCTTGCGCATAATTGGATTGGATTCGCTTTATTTGGTTTTGGACCTTTGGTGTGTTGCTAATTATTTGCCAAACAATGGAACGAACACACGTCCTATATTATTGAGTTGCTAATATTATTATTTTCTGTTTTATGTTAACTCTGGAAAAAGTCATTAAATTATTTGTCGGATGAATCGATTCATACTGATACATTTGACAAATACGAACTAGTGACAATATTATACTGCGAACGGAGAAACAAAATGTCGGAAATTTCAACTTATGAAAATATGAAATATCATTTAAATGTAAATAATAATAGGGTTACAATTATATCATGAAACCTAAAAGATAATATATAAAAACTTCATTTTAAATAGCGAAATAACTAGATTGATATGCTGTCGTATATAGGCTACATACTAAAACTAATTGGTAATTCATTAAAAATAAGAAATAGGTGAATACATGATAAAAGTTACGCAGTTGGGGTTTCAGCCTGTGTTCTGTTACCAAGAAACTTAGAACATAGACTAGCCACTATCAAGATGATAATAAAAACAACGAATGCAGCTGAGCAGACAATTTGGAATGTTCCAAAAACCATATTGTTTCTTCAACACACCAAAACTTGCTGTCTCTGTATATATCTTTTTCTTGTGTCTTCGTCTTTTTAACAAGATTACTTTGTATAAAACGAGCAATGGCATGTATACATATATATACAAGGTCTAGTTGCCTAATCTCCACATTCTGGCAATCAAAATTAATATAACGGAAAAGTTAACATTACATAATTGAAAAAGAAAAGAAAAGAAATTTAGCATAACAATAAGAAGGAAATATACAATTCTGTGATGGCGGAGGCGCCGTCAATCATTAGAGATATTTATAGAGCTTTTTCTCTCTTTTTTGATAGATTATACATTAATATACCCGCCTGAATCCTTATTAAACCCTAAATCATTGTGATTTTCAGAATGCAAATGAAATTTTTTATTTTTTTGTAAGCTGTAAATCGTTACAAAGTTATTACGTACGTGCGTATTGTTTGATCAACAAATACGCACTACACAAAAGATTTCAAGTTGAGGATCTTTTTTTTCTCCTTTTTTTGTCAGCCAAGTTTGGGATCTCGTATTATAAGATTACATAAACATGAATAAATAATGTTATCTAATAAAATAAATGAAATAATAATAATAATAATAATAATAATAATGTGTCTAATAAATAGTGAGGATTAATAATCGGATCGGATATCCACATTGTGCTAATAATATGACACTGAATTAAAAAGGTCTCGCAGAATTATTTATATCAATGATTTCTAAAACGTTTTAGATGATAGTGACCCATCCGAAACTGAAGTTTGGCTTCATCTTCTTTTTTTTTTTTTTTTTTTGTGGTGAGTGTCTTAGGCAATTTTACGTAGATGTGTAGCAGCACTAGAATTTTTCAACGTTTGTTGTATTTTTGCAATTTAGTGTAGTCATTTTTTATGTGTTTAATTTTTGTTTGTTTTGTCTAAAATTATAAGTGTTATTTTTATTTATTTCTTCTATTTATTAATGTATTTCGTTCATCAAGCGATTGTTTGATGTGGTTTCTAGCAGTTCAAGAATTTTGTGTGTTTCCACTAGCGATCGTCTGGTCTTTAGCGATTATGAGTGTTTTGTATGTATTCGTCGAATGACTGTTTGTCCACACTTAGTTAATTTTTGTGTGTTTCGTTGAGCGATCGTTTCGTACTTTTGTGCAAGTCGTTTCTCCGCGCACACACACTTACACTATCTATTATGTACATGTATCAGTTCACGCGACTTATACAGGCTATATATATATATATATATATATATATATCTATTATGCATGTGACACTTTCATATATATTCTCATACGGAGAAAAATATATATTTCATTACATACATAGTCCGTTTAACTTCAATAGCTTGTCCAAGCATTATATGGGAAACTCTCGGACGAACACAGTCACTTGCACCCTCTGCATAACAAAATCAAAATCATTCTCTTCATTACATTGCAAAATTGAATAAAAGATCTCTAATTTTCTTACCTCCAAAACAAGAAACGGCATTGAGTTCGCGTTTCAGCCCCTCCTGCGATCCAAGAAGAAGAGCCACTAATTTTCTTACCTCCAAATCATTACTAATTAACGTGTTTGATAAAATTTTTGCCACCGTTTTAATCTTTAGTGATGTTCTGTAAATTTAGAAATTTTGCCATTGTTGTTGATTTGAACAAAACCTGTGGAGAGAGAGATTGTAGCACCCTTCTTTTTCTATTTTAAGCCATCGTCTGTTTACTTTACATTAAATAAAAATAAGATAGCCGTTACAAACATTTTTTTAAAAGCCTAAATATTAAATAATCAAGAACTATAAATGTTAAAATATTTGGTCGTAGTCTGTGGAAATCCCAGTAAGTAAAAGTTCGTGAATGTTATTTTTTTTTAAACCTGATTGGCATGTGGATATTATTTCTAATTGTGTAATTGGAAACTGAAATTTTATTAGAAAAATAAAATAAAATGGGAAACTATGGGAAGAAAATAATGATGAGTTTTTTTGTTGTTGTTGTCACCCTATCTATCTTGATAACTTAGATGGATTTAAGAGCTTGCTTATTGAGTTGCTTAAGCCTCAGTTCAATCTGTTTCTTTCGTTGACCTGAATGGTTGAGTTTCTGAGACATTGGTTCCGTTCCACTATATTCGGTGCCGTAACGATCACTATCAACACAACCAGACGAAATCTAACCATCACTATCAACACAGCCAGATGAAATCTAACCATCCATATATTGGCCAAATATTCATTCAAAAAATTTGGCCAAAGAACATATTACAATGACTAATGGCGACTTTTTGGCCGAATGGCGACTTTCTTGAAGATATTAGCTTATATTTGGTGCTTTTTGTTTTTGGTATTTTAGCTAATATTTAATTAAGATATGGAGTATGCTTTAGGGGGTGCATACTCAAAAAATGGAAGTATATTATTGATATTGGAAAGTTGATTAGCTCATTTACACTAATTTAGTTACTATGATGTATTGAAATATGCGTGCAATTATGACATTAGTATGCATATATATAATACAGTAAAGATTACATATTTTGGGGGATTTAGCTCGTCTTGATCGAGAGCAAAAGGTAAGACGAACAGTTTTGAGAATAAAGAAGAATACGAAGTAAATCGCAGTCTTGCGAGCAGAGCAAAGCCGGTTTACAAGAAAAGTACAACGCAATTGTCAAATGAATGACACAAACAATTGTATATATCTTAATTACCACACGAGATTGACCAGCTACAAACGGAAAAGAACAGGTTAGATGTATTGGTGTGGTCAAATTTATTTTCAAGTTTGTGTTTGATCAGTGAAGAATCGACTTTGTTTTAGGTGTAAACCGAGTTTAGAATCGTAACCTTAGCAATATGTGTATTGCTTGCACATCAAGATTGATCTCACATTGTGGGGTCTCTTTACGTTAAAAAAATAAAATAAAACTTCAAAAATGTGAGACCATATAATTTTCATTTATTATTACTTTGATTGGAAAGCTCGAAATTGTTTTGATTGAGAGTTTTCATAAACATTTATACGGTAAAACCTCTATAAATTAATAATGTTGAGACCGCAAGATTTTATTAATTTATGTCCCAACATTATTAATTTATAGTGATATTAATTTATCTTTTTTTTTTCTTCTGGGACTCGCGGTGAAGCGAGAACCCTCCAAAAATAGGCGTATGCCACCTAGCGTGGAGAGCACACGGTATTCTTTAGTAAAAGGCGAAAGAATAGTTCGCTTTGTGCTCACCACATGGCTGCGTATATTAATTTATTTATAAATTAATAAATTAATAAATAGTGTAAATTAATTTATAGTAGTATTTTTAACTCTTAAAGTTTTTTGAAAATATGAATTGGGACAATTTTACAAAACAAGAATAGTCTTTAAGATTATATAATTTTTCTAGTTTAGAATTGAATTCTATATTTATAAAAAAAATAACAATGAATTCTAAATATTATAAATAAATCCACATCTATACAAAGTAAATACATAAGTTCAAATTTATTATTAATACCTCAATTGTTATCTTTTACCATCCTATAAAACAAACAAAAAATTAATATGATGCATATTTATAATTAGAAAAAATTTAAAAAAAATGTTTATTTTATGATGTTAAGGAATATATTATAATATTATAGTTTAAAAATATAACATAATTTTTTATAGAGATGAGGTCTAGGAGAAATTCATTTTAGAAAAAAACTAAAAGCATATTTCAACATAACTACTTATATCACATATATATATATATGTATATACATAGTGATTATTAATTTATGATATTATTGAGACTATATTTACATAGGGATTTCAAAAAAAATTATTATCTTATTATCTTATCGAAAATTTATTATTGGCCCGACTTGGGACTAGAAAAATTTATTAATTTATGGGGGAATTTCAAAAATACCCCTTTTCTAATACCACTTTTTAAAAATACCACTCTTTCTAATTTTATCAAAAAGTCACAATAAAAATTGAAATTTATCAAAAAATATGTATAAACTTATATTTATAGACACAAATTATATTTACATGTGTGTAAATTTATATATATATTTCATAAGTACCGTACAAATACTTTTTAAAAATCATATAAAAAGCTTATAAAAACTGTGTAAACCTTTTAAAAACCTTATAAAAACCATATAAATGCCGTTTAGAACCTTTTAAAACCTTCTAAATATTTGGATTTAGTCTCCCTGTAGTAATGATGATCTTGATGTGCCTTATCAACCATATAAAAGTTTATAATTTTTCATATTTGAAAAATTAAAAATAAATAGAAAAGAGAGGTATTTTTAAAAAGGGGTATACCAAAAAAGTTATTTATCAAAAATTCTCTTTATTTATAGTGTTTATTCATTTATAGTGTATTAATTTATAGAGGTTTTACTGTATATATATTGTATGTTGTTGACATGCATATAGGCCGGCCTAACGATTCCTTTACCACCTGACCACCATACAGCTATTTTCATTGGGTCAACAATAACAATTCAGAGGTATATAATATATATCTTTGGTCTTAAATTAATTCAACAGTTATTAATGGGTTACTACCATATACAAAATTAATAACAAAAGGCCATAAATAATCAAATTTGTTTGACTTTTTAATAAAACTATTGGCAATTTTTTTTTTTAATTTAAATTACCGCCGTAATGAAGGTCTGATTCTGATAGCGACTGGGACACACGCGCTAGATCTTAATATTTTTGTGTTATAAAAAAAGGGACATAGATTGAAAAAGTATAATGTTATAAAAAAAGGGATCCCAATATTTTTACCCCCAAAATCAAGAAACCGTTACAAATTCCGCCTGATAAACTCAAATACTCCACTCAATCGCCGCTTACACTCCGGCGACGCTCGTTCGATCTCCGTCGTTCTCTGATCGGACAAGAGGAAGAAGCGGCCTACTCTTAACTCGTTCCGCATCCATCACCGCCTAAACTCCGGCGAATCTCGGTAGATCTCGAAACCCTACTCGCTCTGTCTCATGTTTTTCTCTCGGTGTTGGGTTTGTCTTTTTTTTTTTTGTGTTTACATTTGATCGCTCTTGTCAGTTTTCGAGAGATTCTCTTCGACAAGAAGCTTTATCACGTCTTAATCGGAAAATTTCAGGATTGTTGGTTGTTTTGTAAGAGGATTTAGGGTATTTTAGCAAAAAAGTAGAAGAAGAGGATTTAGGGTAGAATTGTGGAATCCTTGAATCTCGCGATCGTTGAGGATATATATATATAACAGATTGTTTTTCCTTGGTTCAGTTTTCAAGAATTTTCATCAAATCTTTCGTTTTTTGTTGTTGTTTCCCATAGGAAAACAATGGAACAAGAGACCGTTATAGTCGCCCCTACGCGATACCAATCACAATGTCATATGTGGGACTGCGGCCGAACCTCATCAGGCTTATATTGCAGTTTTGGACATGGATTCCGTTCCCACACTGAAGAAGCGAAACCCCGAGCAGCTGTCTATGTTGATTTTCTAAGCGTGGAAAAAGAAGCATCACTGAGCTTGAAGATTCTGAATACCAAGTCCCAGAGTCTAGGCTGCGGTGTCCCTAAGTTGGCTTCAGTGGTTTTACAAGGAAACCCGTCTGCATCTCCCCATATCTTTAATTTCCAACGCATGGGGGATGAGGCACTGCGAAACTGGGCCTTCATCTCAGATACAGTCCCCCCACCAGGCATTTGGGCAAGATACAACACTACGACTGTCTTGGGTATGGAAAGGGTTTCTTGGCAATTGAAGCCCCCACCAACAGTTGGTTGGTACAGGCTTCGCCGTTACACGCTTCCAAGTGATGCTTATTCATTGTATTGGCTGTACTATGAATGGACCAAAGGAAAAAAGACAACTGGAAACACTGCCTCTGTCTCTATACCACAGACTCAAAACAAAGGTCCCCCGAATCCTGGTGGTGGTGGTCCATTTGGCGCAAGTACATCTGCGTATATGAGTCTCAAAGCAAGTTACGGTGCAAGTACATCTGGCTCTTGTAACAAGACCGTCATGAGTGACAAAGGAACTGAGGCACAGGTAATTCCTTTGAACCAGTGCAGCCTCCTATGGTTCTGATTTCTTTGTCATTTACATTGGGGAAACTATAATGTTATTGCTGAGTTCTAATGATACTGTCAAAATTATCTTGCAGCTTCGTGGTTTTATGCCCTTGTCACTTAATCACTCTGTCCCCTCGTCCCTTTTAATCCTTTCTAGGTTGGCTCCAGACTACATCTTTTCTCTTTACCTCGTTCTTTTCTTCCTCGGTTTCATGCGAGTAAATTTCTGATAGCAGCTAATATACAGGGCACTAATAGCTTCTGGAAGAATCAACGCAGTGGATGCTGTCCGAGCTACTCTTTCTTCTATTGCTTGGGATACTGTTGGCATTACTTCTCTGCCATCTGAAGACTCTGTTTCTGAGCTTAGAAGGAAGTTATGGTACCTTGGGACACAAGACGAGTCGATAATGGTCTGTGCACAAGCCACTTGATTGTGTTGTACTATGCTTGTTTGACGAAGTTAGTGAGCTCAAATTTTCCATGTTTCATATTGATACATGTGTAGGGAGATGAAGAAGACCTGGCAAGGATTAATAAGAGCGTTATAAGTGGTGAAGAGGATAAGCTGCTGCAAGAGATGACCACATTAACGGCCAGCAAAGCACAAGAACATGCTAGAACTAGAATTCTTGACCAGCAAGATGATCTTTGCAAGCTTAGCTGTGCATTGGCCCTTTTAGCTTCCACTTCTGTAAGAAAAATGCGTCTTCTATTTTGCAACTATGAACATGCAGAGCTGTTTCATCCAGTACGTATTTGAGTGAGAGTCTGTTTCTATCTTTTTTTTATATACAGTCGGAGCGTAGAGAGCAAGGAGAACTATTGAGGCTGCTCAGGAAAGAGGTACAGGGTCCACAAAAGCATAATAAGCTCATGCCAAGAAGTAGTTTGCTTGATCAGCATTTTCTGTCTTAGATTTAAAAGACATTGTTTTTCTGTTGCTCCAGGTGGAGTTCTATTACACAATGGTCGAAAAAGCTGCGGAAGCAGACGAGGTTTCCTATGCGCTAATGGAGAAGGTAAAAAAGACTTTTTTTGTTTTTGTTTTTAAATGGTTCTTGAAGAATATCAAAGTCCCTTGATATTTATACCAGAGCTAACTTTACAAGCATACTTCTGTAAGGTTGATGGTTTGCTGCAAAACTTCGAGAAGGAATTATTTGGGGTGGATGTCAATATTGGCAAGGGCTGTCAGCATCTTGACAGGTATTTGTTCTCCAATATTCTTTTTGGTGGTCTGAAGCTTGAGTTTCTAAAATTGTGATGACGTTTGAGTGCACACAGGGATGGTTGCGACAATGCATTTGAAGGACACAGTCGCTCATGAAACAGACCAACAGCAAAACTAATGAAAAAGGACACACTCGCTAAAGAAAAAACTAATCAGTAGTCTCTTACCTTACTTTGAGTCGTACTATCGTTAGCTTAGCTTTTAAAGACATTTTTGAGATAAAACTAACATTACGCCAAGAAATATTTGGCTATATTGATTGTATTGTATCGTCTATATCGTCAATTTGTTAACAGTGTTGCCTTTTTTTTATCAAAAGGGCAATATGTTAATAGTGTTGCCTCTTTATCAAAAGAGTTTACCTAATCCACTGGCGTATATCGTATCAAAGATTTGGCTACATTTCCTTCTCCTCTCTCTCTCTCTCTCTCTTTTTATTTTTTTTCAATTCAACAACAACCTCTTCTCTTCCTATTTAATAACTTATACCTATTGCAAAGATGGACGGATTGGATAAACCTCACGTAAACTACGCTAGTTATGCAAGACGGTTCTTGAGTACTAAGCTCGAATTAAAGGGAGTTTCCGGATTGATTTGGAAAATCATGCATAGTGCTCATGACTTGCCAGAGCTGGACGAGTCTTGCTGATACAGTAACAATTATGACCCAAAGGTACATATGCAACTTTCGGATGCTTAGACAGATTGGGTGTTTACCTGCTTATTGTAGTGCTTATTGCAGTGGTTGCTTAAATCTACAATTACCCGTCTGTGCTAAATTATAGGTTCATCAAATGATACTGCGCATAATATTACTTTTTATCAGCTGTTCCACATTCAGAACAAGAGCTGAGAAAATGGAGAGATGGAGAGTGTCAGAGTGGTGATAATGGAGTGAACAGAAAAGAAAATTCATGTAAGAAACTAAATGGTCGAAGGAGAAAGAAGTCGAGTCTCATACAGAACATAAACAATCCCAACCAACAAGGTAATCCTGTAAATAAAAAGATAATTTTCACGCTCTTGACGAAGAAGTCACATAAGTGAGTTAGCCACTCTGAAATCGCATTTTCCTAGAAGTGAAATTCCATGAAGCATCGCTATAAACCCTTTTGGTATGCAAACTTATGCCATCATCTACCACAGCTTCTGCATTACATTTCTTCCCTAGAAAACTCTTCTCCAACTGTTCAAACTCTTCATTAGTTCCTCCATAATTCAGAACATGCAATGCCTTCACTTGGTTCGAAGGCATGGAGACATCCCATGTGTAGCCTTTCAGATCCTAAAGAAGCATCAATCAAAAAGATGTATGTAAATGATCAACCCACTAAGTTCGTGTATATGTATTTCTTCATAGGTTTCGCTTGTTAAAGTATACCTGGATGATTAAAGTTTCAAGCTTTGGAGACTGCTTAAGCATATTTGCCAGCAATTTCCAACCTCGTTTATTCTTACTCCCAAAAGATAAATTAATCAGATTGCTGAATACCGGTAAAATTAGCCCACGTTTACAGCATGAACAGATCACCTGAAATACACAATCACAGTGTTATAATGTCCAAGAGTTTTTAAACGATAGAAAGAAATTGGCTAACTTACATCAACCGAAGAGGGAGATAGATGAAGGATCTCAACATTTCTTATCCCCATAATGAGATTAGTTACATCCGGCCTCTCCAAATTTCCAGCCCGAAAAAGATCCAGCTTAGCTTCAACAAGGGATTCCAAGTTAACTTGTGGATACTCATACAAGGAGAAATCAGAGTAGTCGAGGTACTCTAGGTTTGGCAGGTCAAATGACAGTTCGCTCTCGCTATGAAGGTTGTAGTCAACTGATAGTCTTTTGACCGTTGGACTCGATATTGTGTGAGGGATAGCTTGGTCATGGTGATGGACTGATAATTCCTCGAGCACCGGGCAACCAGCAAGAAGCACAAAACACAAATCTTCATATTCGAAGAAAACTGTATCGATGAAGAGAATCTTAAGAGATGGAAGTGACACATATGAAGGAAGCTTTCCAAGGTAGAGCTCTGTTCCTAGTGTCAACTTAACCAGTGTCTTGGTTGCGAAGAGCTGAGGAGGTAGAAAATGTATACCCCGATCTTTTATCCCTAGGTCCAATTCAAAAATACCGCGTCCTACAACATTGGATATCCATCGTCCCACACAAGCCTTTTGGCCTTCATTTTCCGCGCCAACGTGGCATTTTAGTGAGAATTTCTTGATCGAATAATCACACTGCAAAGCCAATGTTCGATCCACAATATATTTGAAGCTATCTGGAAACACATAACTTGTTTGTTCACCATCTTCCGCAAGCAGCGAGACGGAATCATCAAAATCAAGACTATCCACCAATCTATACATATAACTCCACTTTTTGGAGAGAACAGATGTTGATACAGCCTGTTTTGTCGGCAGCAAGGACAAAATTTTGCCCAAAACTTCGTGTGGGAGCCCGCTGATTGTATCTCCCGAGCAGGTTTTGGTATCCATAGAGATTAACAGTGCCTGAAACATAGAGTGATTCAACAATGCACCAACCAAAAAGATCAGATATTTCTATAAGTTAGAAGAATCTCAAATTTGCGCCAATGGAGATCACAAGTAGATAAATTTCAGCAACCAACTAAAAAAATGTCAGAGAGGGCCAAGAAACTAAAGGGTCAAGCTTTTTCGTTTTTTTTGAATTGAAAAACATAAAAAAATTCGAGCTAGAGTGACCAAAGGGAACAATATGCCACCACAAAGCAATAAGTGCTCAGTATATTATATCCATACCCGTACGGAAGCTCAAAAGAACACACACTTGCTGTTTGAGAAGAACCAGAGGGACCTTAATCACAAAAAGAACCACGGAGAACAAACGTCACTTTCCACAGTTACAGTGTATTACGAACTACGAAGGTCGACATAGAAAGAAAAAACCAAAAAAAAAGACCGCTTTTTTTTTTTTTTTAATGAATTTGTTGTGCTTTCACGCTCGAATAATTTAACTGATGGATCACCCAGAATGCACCAACCACAAAAATTGAATAGATTCAAGAGAAGCGGAGAGAGAACAAATATATATATATATATATATATATATATATATATATATTGGAGCAAGCATACCACATTAACATGATAAGCGGAATCAAGCGATAATTGAGAGAGAGAGAGAGAGAGAGAAAGGACAGAACATTCAAAGAGAAATACGAACCCGTGACAGAGGCGAAGGGCAATAACAGATACAGAGACTGATGGCGTTCGTCTCGATCGCAGTCTCCGATTTAGATCTTATGGATTTTTGGGTCTAGCTATCTCTAATCTCGGTCAGTTAGATAATAGTTTTTAACCATACAAGAAAAACAAAACCTAAAAACAAAAAGGACAACTGGTAATTCTTACAAAATAAAAAGTTCTCTATTATATAGTTTAGGCAAACAAAAAAATTAATTTTACATATTTTGTTTTTTCTTCTTGGTAATTCTCATAAATACCAATATTATTTTATTTTTCAACAATATCATTATTAATTTTATTTCTAAAAAATACTAATAAATTTTTTTTTTTCGAAAGTACCACAAATCTAAAGTTAATCTTTAAACCTTCAAAACTAATTATAAATCCTAAACTCTAAATTCTCATTGTAACTCTAGTCCAAGAATTTGGAGAAGGCTTTTTTAGGATAAACTAGATTGTGTGTTGTTTGTAAACCTAGTTGCCATTTTTAAAAGAGTAAAATGACAGAACGTTAACTTTTATTGTGTTATTCTCTTCTTCCTTTTTAGCCTTGTTTTGTTAAATCCCTTCAAGAATATACTATTCATGATTATACAAAGAATATACTATTCATTCGCACAACTCTGATTTTCAATTTGGACGACGACATTCTTTGCATTCGTTAAAATATGCAGTTATTAGTGAATAATGACCTTCATACTTAATACTTAGAATTGTACACATTAAACATAAATTCATACATATACAGATTATTATATTTGAATTTTTAAAGACATTCAGAGTTACGACCAGGACCTCCATAGTAAAAGAAAACTCCCCATGACCTATAACCAGTTCACCACTTCACCTCCCCACTCGATCAAGTTGGTCGAGTCTGCTAGGCTTGGGAATAGTTCGTTTGGCCAATATCCTATCAAGTCTTTCTCGTTCAATTGCAACCACCAATTTCCGGTTTGTAAATCCTATGAACGATATAACAAAATCTTATATATTTAGGAAAATTTTGCTACATGATTTATTTTGCTTTTGCCAGAATGAAAATTTAAATAAATGTGTATGTGTAAGAATTCAGTTTTGCTAATGAAGTAAAAAACCAACCTTCCACATATGTACGGCTATTAGAAATTGAGAGCCATTATAGGTGGAGATGGGTGTTATCAGAGCACCAAGAGAGACTCTTTTGCTGATTTGAACAAAGCATGAGCTTTGAGGAGATTGAAGCACCCTTTTTTTTTGGTACATCCATCTGTTTAATTTTTATTTTTAAAATTGTAATCTTATTATATAAATGAGTAATTCGTAAGTTTGAGACACGTGTCAAATTTATCGATAAAATTTTAACACATAAAAAAGTTATATAAAAAATAATTATACAATATATTAAAACTCCGATAAATAAAATGTTTACAATTATAAAAAGTATTTAAAACAGTAAATTACTAATCCTAAGAAGAAAATAACTGCAGTTTACTATTTTTTTTGTAAGCATATATTAAGAAGGAAATTATATGTTTAAGAAAATATTCAACTCATCTAAGCTGACTTTTGTATTGAATCCAGAATTACATGAGTTTAAAGTTACATAGCATATATTGTGCATAAAGTAGATAACTTATGTGACTTTGAAGTGGCACTTGGATGGAAGTGAAACTCCAAGAAGCATCATTAGATCCCTTTTGGTTTGCAACATTATGCCATCATCCTCTGCAGCTATTGCAACATCCACTTGAACCAGTTCAAGACACTTGAACTCCCCCAGAAAACTCTTCAATTGTTTCAACTCATCTGAAGTTCCTCGGTAACCAAGAATGTGCAACACCTTCACTTTGTTCGGAGGCATGGAGACATCGCCAGTGTATCTATTCAGATCCTGAAGAAGATGCAAATGATCAACCACTAAGTCCTTGTAACATATATGTTCATCGGTTTTGCTTACTGAATATACCTTGACGATTAGAGTTTCAAGCTTTGTAGACTGCTTAAGCAGATCTGCTAGCAGTTTCCAACCTCGGTTATTCTTACTCCCCAAAGATAAATTAACAAGATTGTCAAACACTGGTAGCCCATATTTACAGTGTAAATAAATGACCTGAAACATACAAACACAGTTCAAGAATGTCCAAGCTTTTCAATACGAAAGAAAGAAAGAAAATGGGGAAACTTACATCAGCAGAACCAGGAGAAAGATGCAGGGTCTGGACGTTTCTTATCCCTATAATGAGATCAGTTACATCCAGCCTATTGACCCTTCTTTCCAGCCAAAGGTCCAGCTTAGCTTCGACAAGGGAAGGCAGGTTAACTTGAGGATACTCACCCAATGCACAGTGAGAATACTCAAGGTAGACAAGTTTTGGCAGGTCAAATGACATGTGACACAAACTATCAACATCATCAGGAGAATCGTAGTGAACTGATAGTTTCTTGACGGTTGTACTCGATATGGTGTGAGGCGTTGCAAAGAAGTTAATGTGATGGACTGATAACTCCTCGAGCAGGGGGCAACCAGCGAGAAGCACACAACACAAATCTCCATATTCAAAGAAAACCGAATCGATAAAGAGAAACTTACGAGATGGAAGTGAGACATATGAAGGAAGCTTTCCAAGATAGAGCTGTGTCCCTATTGTCAGCTTAACCAGTGTTTTGCTTGCGAAGAGCAGAGGAGGCAGAAAGTGTACACCCTGATCTTTAATGCTTAGGTACAGTTCGAAAACACCGCGCCACACGACATTAGATATCCAGCGGGCCACACAAGCTTTCTGGCGCTCATCGTCCGCGCCAACGTGACATTTTAGGGATAATATCTTGATTGGGTAATCATATTGCAAAGCCAGAGTTCGATCCACAAAACCCTCGAAGCTCTCTGAAAACACATACCTGACCTGTTTATCCTCTCTTGCTGCATGCGAGAGAGAATCGTCAAAGTCGAGACAATCCACCAATCTAAACACATCCCTCCAGTTTCTCGAGAGAAGGGATGTTGAAGCAGCTTGTTTTGTTGGAAGTAAGGACAAGATTTTGCCCAGAACCTCGTCAGGGAGCCAGCTGATTGCATCTCTCGAGCAGCTTGTTTTAAACCTTTTGGCATCCATAGAGATTAAAAGTGCCTGTAACATTAAGTGATTCAACAACTGGATTAACCACAAAGATTTGAGCAATCAACTACATGATGTAGCGGAATTGACAATGTAGTAGGAAACAATAATTGAATAAATGGCCAACGACGGCAAAGAAACTTTAAGGTTCGAGCTGGAGTTGAAGAAAACGAACGTTACCTCACTTGCCGTCGTTTGAGCGCTTTCAACTCTTACGAACCAGTTCCAGAAATTGATGGCGTTGGTCGTCTCGATTCGAAATTAGATTTTTGGGTTATACACTGAAAGAAAGAAAAACATAACAGGACGAAGATACTTAAATCAAAAAAGTCAAACAACAATTGAATTTATCGTTTATGTTAAAGTAATTTCTCAGTTCGATAGATTAAATCAAAGTATATTCTGTTTCCTTTTTTTTTTTGTTTGGATATATTCAACCTTTGCTTTCGATAAATGAGTAACTGCACAAGCTACCAAAACTTTTGATGGCGGTCTATGTTCTTTTAGAATCACTTTTATTTTTCTTTTCTTGGAAAACAACAAGAATTTAGGCTACAAGAATTGGTAAATAAGAGAACAAACAAAACCTAAATTAACAACAACAAATAGGAAGAAAAAAAACCCTATCATCTCCTATATTTCATCATCTTGGGAACTAAATGAACATAATGTCCTTTCTTCACCATCTCTCTTATTACCTTCCGAGCCTCTGTAAGCTTCCCTGCCTTTCTTAAATAGCTCACCAATGTACTATACACTACGAAATTCGGGTTACACCCTCTAGCTTCCATTTCCTTTAGCAACCAACACGCCTCTCTGAACTCTCCCGCCATGCACAACCCACGAATCATCGAGTTGTATGTGAACACATTTGGTAATTGCCCTTTCACCGTCATCTTTCTAAACATCTCCTTTGCCTTCTCCAGCTCCCCGGATACCACATACCCTGTTATCATCACAGTGTAACAAATAACATCCGGTGCACACCCAGCTTTCACCATTTCATCTAGAAAGTACTCGCACGCTTCCAGATTCCCTGCACGGCTCAGACCGTCTATCAAAGTGGTGAAATGGAGTACGCTCGGGTCTATTCCTACTTCCTTCATATGGTTCAATGTAGTCAGAGCAGCGAGAGGTTTATTTCCTTTCCCCAAAATGTGCAGCAAAATGTTGTATGTGTAGCAATCCAGAGACAACCCATCTCGAGCCATCTCATCAAACAGCCTGTCGAATCGTTCCATTTTCCCTAACCTATAGTTGGTCCACAAGAGAATGTTATAAGTTAGAACATCTGGCGCAAACCCGTCTTCTAACATCTGCTCGTAAACCCACTCAATCAATTTGTACTGTTTTACACCTAACAAAGAATTCAAAATCGCATTATAGGAGTGTTTGAAAGGTCGGTAATTGAAAGTCTTGGACTTTATGAACTGCACAACAGCTTGTTTTGCCAAACCTGCTTCACCGCAACTACAAATCAACAGATTAAACGTCCTCGCTGTTGTCGGGAGACCGTCTTGAACCATTTCATCAACTAATCTCCACATTGCCTTATACTCTCCACACTCTGCAAATATCTTCATAAGCAAATGATAAGAATTCACTGTGTGCCTGAAACACTCTTGTTCTCCAGACCACACGAAAAATCTATAAGCTAGTTTCGCACGTCTGGTCTTATTATCATAACTCAAGTTCCTTAAGATCCCTACAAGAACCTCCCTCACTAGAAGACCTGAGACTCTAACATTCAGCTCATCTAAAGCTGATTTGGTGCCGAATCCAGAGTCATCTTGCTTTAATTTCTCGAGAACCCGAGACGCACCAATCTTGGCACTCTCCAAAAAGCTACTCTGAACAGAGATCTCTTCTCGATCGATGCTTCGGAGCTTACTGATACAGGCTTCCTTGTCAAATTCACAATCCAAATCTAAACAATTGATACCAATATGTGCTTCATCACTACCGAAGTTACCATTGCAGAATTTTCTGGAGCTTAAGAGAAAGCGATAAGCTTTACGAACTACATTTGTGCCAAAAACAAGTGCCAAGTTCATATCTGATCTCAATCTCCATTATTTTCTGCGATCTTTCCTGCAAACAAAACAAAATACATATTCAAAAATTTAGTTTCCAATTTCGACGTAATCCACATTAAAGACATAGATGTTTATATTGTGTTTCTGATTACCTAGATAGTCAAAATAGCAGACGATAAATGCTTATCTTGCTCGTCGAGAAGACGACCTTATCGGATTCATCAGATGACGATGGCTCCAGGACCGAATCTGAGAGTGTGACTAATTGTACAGTCCCCAGAAATTAGGGTTTCTAGCCGAAGAAGAGGAAGAAGACTAACACTACTGAGTACTGACGGAAAAAAAAAAAAAGTAAAAAGAAAAAACAAAAAGGAATTCATATGAAAAGTTTTAAATTATAGTATTACTGTATATCCGACCCGACTCGACCCGGTTATGGCATACATTATAAAAGCCCACTAAGAAATAAAACAACGGAATTGATGGGCCTAATTTAAAACCTTCTCTAGCTTTACATTTTGAAAAACAAGCCAACTTACTGAGCCTGGTCCAGCAACTGAGAGTAACCAAGGCAACGTTCAACATCCCGGGTCTGAAGAGACATCTCATCTCATCAATGGAAGATCTGGGGTTAATGATCGACAGTAACTCTGGTACATGTGATTGTGTTTAGTAATGTGATCTGTGTCCTTACGGTTTACCCAGCTTTTACCAATCAAAGATTCTTCAGTACGTATTACATTGTCTAATCAAATATAAAACATCTTTGTGAATATTACAAAGGGTCAAAATCCCCGAACAATCAAACACGAGATCCCACATGATTTTTTTCTTCTGATACAAGTAACTGATGTCACACTGTGATATATCCTTATGTACAAAACCGTCGAATGAAGAATCTAGAAAATTCTGTATAAGTAAGAGATTAGTGGACCTGAAATCAAGCATGTCGAACAAAGTAAACCTCAGAAGACCATTTTTTTCATTCTAGTAACGGCTCACGTAGGGGCTTCGATAGTGATCCACCAGCTTCAAGCTCCATAAAGAATGTTACAGCGACACCAACAAACGAGCACAATGCTGGAACAAGACCCAAACCGTATCTTGTAACTGAAAGGTAAGCACTTGGTTGGTTATTGTTTAGTTGGGTTCTTGGTGAAGTACCTGTAAACCAAAAACAGTTTTAGCAAAACCAGTGTGAAATGATTGGTTCGGCTGCTACAACCAAAACTCTAAACTTTATAGGGCCGTGTCTCAGTCATCATATTAAGTGGTTATCTGACTTTGATTAAGTGAAACTTACTTTGGTGTGACTGAAGAACATAGAGAGCAAGCCCACAAGACATCTTGTCTAAGAAGCTTAACGAACCACAGACAAATGCACATCCACCGACTTCCGCACCAACCAACACACTCTGCATACTGATTGCTGTAACCTGTGGAGTTGTATAACCGATGAATTTAAATTAGACATACACTAACATGGTTTATAATCAACAGTGATATCCAAGTGAGCGGTAGAGAACGTAATACCATCATTAATGCATTCGCGATGCCAATAAAGACGGATATGGCATACATGAAAGAACTTATGTTTCTAGGCAATAGAAGAATTGCTGCACCGCAGAATATCCAAATAATACCACCAGCTGTATAATACGCCTTTAAGCGTCTCCCATTCCATGGAATCTCCTAACATAATTATACGTACAGAGAATAGTTGTAATTCCGTAACCGAAACAATGGAAAGAAGCTTTCTACATATGTATGAGAAGTTTGAAACCTGAAGCAGAACCGATACAACAAAACTGCAGATATAGATAATTGCAGGAACCTGAATAATATAACATTGGATCAGAATACCTACATAAAATCATAATGTAAAATGAAAATATAAATCTTATTAGATATATTACCAATGCTTTAGCGGATTGATCCATTTGCAAATCATCGATAACAAAAAATGCAAGATAAGCCTGAAAAGTGAGAAGAATGGAATATAACACCTGGTGTGAGAATTTACCGCAGTATGAACATAAACAGAAGCAAGAAAGAAAGGAGAAACAGACCTGAGAAACATTCAATACTAATCGAGTGAGGAGGTAAACCATAGCGACTTGATAGTATAGAAGTTTCCGGAACCAATAGACCCATGGTATTCTCGCTCGGCTAGTTTCTCTCAGATCTAGCCTAAGCCTTTAATCATCACAATGCATATAATATTCATATAACTACACAAATTTCTTGTTAAATGAAAAAAAAATGGGAGAATTGAGCATATGCAGACCTTGGCTCCTTGGTCCCCATAAGAAATATGATCACAAAGCAGCATCCAATTGTGATAGATGAATATGCAATCCAGCGATACTGCAGAGTTAAAGAGAAAGCATGCACTCAATACTGAAACACACTTACTCCAATATAAACATAATGTAGAAGTCAACACAAAGTAGGAAACCTGTGTTTCCGTATCTTCTTTCGACCCAGCCTTAATAACACCGAATACGACTAAAGCAATCGCATATAAGCCAAGATTAGCAACCTGAAAAGCAAATCACTGTTAAATCATATAAGAAGCATATTTGGTACCAAACCAAGATCAGTAAAAGAGCTTAACCATTGTAAACGCGTTACGGCAGCTTGTTAAAGCTACTCTGCTTGTTGAGTTTAATGAAATGCAATTAACCATAGCCCTGTAGAGTAATAAAGCAGCCACACAGTCACACAGATATACACGAGTAGAATAAAGAGGATATGGCTAAAGGTGACCAAAAAGAGATGAGAAAGATGAGATTACATGTGGGAAACTTGAGTAGCTGCCCATCCTATGTTAAATATAGCTGCAAACATGCTGTAGGAGAAGGTTTCGAGCGTCAAAGAGTCGTTATGAAGGATTGAACAAGGCAGACAACCTCCGAAAACCGAGGAAAAAGATATTGCAACCAGTAATGATCCTGCAGCATGCCAAACTTTGAAATGCCCAAATCTATCTATCTGCCATAACAAAAGACCAAATTGTTCCAACTCTAGATAGTTTACCAACAAATTAGAAACATTAAGCTTATGGCTGAATCGGAGACTGAGAAGTATAGTACCAATTCACCAGTGAAGATAGTAGCAAACCCATCAGCAACTTGGCCAGAGAGCATAACAATAGCTGCATCTCTACAGAGGGGGAAAAATAAAAGTCGATGATGATTGGATTACTACAAAATGCAGGGTCAGAATTACACAAAACATAGATGAAAATTTCACCTTGGGGAGAGACCAATTTGTGTCAAGAATAGGAGGAGGTAAGTGAACCAACAAGAAGCAGTGATGTCGTTAAGCATATGTCCGACTCCATAGAAGAAGACAGACCATCTTCCGATGGGTTTTGTGAAGGGATCCTCCTCACTCCCTCCGGTCATTTCCTCAACCGCTTCGAAATTTCCCAGAAATTATAAAGTGAGAAATTTTGAATCAATCTTGCCCAGGAAAGCCTTACCAGTAAGGCTATTAAACTCCTCGATGATATCGAATTCACATCAGAAACAAAAAGAGATGGGAATTGAGCTATTAAACCCCAAATAGGAACTTTGTTTTGAACTTTCAGACCTCGAAAACAGAGGAATGAAAAAAATTCAAACCCATGAGCAAAAACAATTAAAGGAAGGAGCTTTATCGAACCCAGAATCAAACTTTCAAATCAAAACCCTTGTGATGAGAAATCGATTGTTAAGAATCCTTGAAAGCAACAAACTTTCCCCAAAAGGAGGGAAAAAAATGGCGTAAAGAAGACAAGTAGAAGAAACTGGTTTCATTTGAACACTCTCTCCACTAACCCCAATACCTGTCTCCCAACGTCATTATGTGCTCACGAGACGTTTTCTTTTGGTTTGAAATCTAGAAAAACAAACAAATATTATAAAGTCTTTGGATATTGCAAGTATTTTTAATAGAGATTGAAGTGATCGTTCACAAAAGAAAAAAAGAAAAAAAGAGAGATTGAAGTGATCCGACAGAGAAGGAGAAAAGATAGAAGAGATAGAGTGGGGAAAATCATGCGGTCATGTCTGGTTTTATTTCCAGATTTAGTTATGGCTGAATTTTGGAATTTTGCTTGTATCATCAGTTTAATGCCTTAAATGGGATAGAATCTCGAGAGCAATTGGTCAGAGAGATTCTTTTTAAAAGTTGAGATATTTTTGCTGGCATATGTGAATTTAATTGAAAGTCTCAAAAATAAAAATAATAAAGAGTTGAAGTGTTAAAAAAATAAAAAATAAAAAATAAAAAGATAGCGTCGCCTGAGAGATTCGAACTCTCGCGGGAAAATCCCATGTACTTAGCAGGCACACGCCTTAACCACTCGGCCAAAGCGACTTTTTGTTTAAAATGTGCCTTTCTATTTATTAGATTTAATGTCTTTATTTTATAATCATGAAATATCATCATATTCATACATATGTGCCCCCCAAAAAACACTATCATATATCACAAAATAGTATATTTCATCATACGAGATTACAACATATATTAATTTACAGCCAAAACGTTGTTCGTTTGGATGTTACAATGACCAACACTCCAAAAAAACGAACAATATAATATCTCTTGACAACAGTGATTATTCGTCGCAAATGTCAACGATTGTCAAAAAGAACAAATCGGTCATTCCCTTGATCTAATGAAAAATGTAACATTTTTTTTTTTTGTGTAAACGACAAAGACCAATATCAAAACTTATTTTGGGAAAATAAAAGGTAGCAAAGTAGTTATCATTCACACAAATACAAATTTATAAAATAATCTAACAAATTTATTAGATTATCACACTAACCAAAACGAAACATATTAAAGACACACTACCAAACCTTGAGAATAAAGCCAAGTAAAATGGTATTGGTAGGCCCTTAACCAATATTTTTAAAAAAGGGCCTTTGGAAATGAAACCAATCATAAACCCATTATCACATTCACTCACTACTCCTCCTCCTCTCAAGTCTCAACCACAGCCACTAACCTTTTTGTTTCCACACGTTTTCTTTTTCGCAATTCGCAATTCGCAATTCGCAACCACCACCACTCCTCAATGTCGTCTTCCACCACAACAACAACCACCGTCCACGGCGATCCTGAACGTCGAACTTACTGGTGCCACGAATGCGACATGAGTCTCTCCCTCCTCTCTTCCTCCGACTCCGATCCCGATTCGTCTCCTCTCTTATGTCCTCAGTGCGATCTCGATTTCCTCGAACGTATGGATCACGAGTCTTCTTCTAATCTCTTTGACGTTACCATCGGTGATTTCGAAGACGGAGACGATGAAGATGCAGATAACGATGACGACGAAGATGAAGAAGATTGGTGTTTCGTCGACCCGACTGTTAACTCCGATGATAATTTCCTCCTCGATAGTCCTTACCTCCACCGTCTTCTCCGTCACCTCGCTTCCGATAACTCCGGATCTTCTTCTTCTTCTTCCTCTTCTTCCTCTTCGTTGCTGAAATCTTCGGATATCGATTCCATTCCTACGGTTCAGATCTCGTCTTCTATGCTCTGTTCCACCGACGGTTCAGATCCCGATCCAGATTCCGTTTTACTCTGCGCCGTTTGCAAGGATGATTTCGTCGTCGGGGAATCTGCCCGGAGGTTGCCGTGCAGCCACATATATCACTCTGATTGCATCGTTCCTTGGCTCTCGGATCATAACTCGTGCCCGCTTTGCCGGTTCGAGCTCCCTACGGCGGCCAAGGCTGGAATCGGTGGTTCGGAGAGCATCAGGCTGTCGGATCTGGCTACGATTGCGGCAGATGGTGATGACGTGGAAGACGATTGGCTTGGGATTAGAAACGCGCTGAGAAGACTGGCTCGTCGTCACGAGCAGATGAGGTTGGGAGTGGGAGAGATGGAGAGGAGTTTGGCTCGGACTGTTTCAGGTCTTGGGATTGGTATGAGAAGAGAAGAGCTCATCCAAGGTGGTGATGAGAGAAGCAACTCGACGACGACGCCATTGTAAAAGCTGTTTTTTTTTTTGCAAAAATCAAATAAAAGAAACGAGTGTGTTCTTCTCTGATTTTATTTTTACTTATCACAGATCGGCTTTTTTTAATCGATTCTTGATTTACATATTACATAAACAAGAGTTGCTGTTTTGGGTTAATGATATGATGGTTTTATCCCAATCGTGTACATCTCTTTGCTTCATCATCTATTTGGATGCAATATGGAATCAACGTTAAGGCCTGCAATGATTTGTTCATTTCTTCTACGTTTTCAGAATCACGCCGATATTATTGACTGATTTAAGATTAAAAACAAATTTGGGCTGTGTGAGTCTCGTGGCTGTCACTAAAAGCTTTCAACTAGAGAGACTCGATGCATCCAAAGAAATTTGGATTATCAGTTGTAGTGTATGATCTATATACATGGTCTTTTAGTAGTATATAGGGAGATTAGTTTCTCATCAGGAGGTACAAGGTGATTAAGTCAACAAATAAGTACAATCCCGCGTATCATCATCTTAGATTAAGAGGGGTATATGCCTTTTGTTCTTACAAAGTATGTTACAGCCAACTCACTCTCACCTACAAATGTCAAATCCGTTATAAACTTTTTATATTAATCGGAACACGAGAATGTCAAACTATCATCTATTTTTTTAGGAATTAATCTATATACATTTGACCTTTAAATCGGTTGATGCAACATTCAAGTAGTGAACAAAAGAAAGAAAAAACTCGATTGATGTTTATAACTAATTTTTTTTACTAGTTTGGATAACCAAATTGTCTGACCTCTCCACATGATTAGTGGCCATTGTTTTTCTGGATAATTAGTCAGCCTAATCAAAAAAACAAACAAAAAGATCCCTTCCACGTGCACTGTTAAATCACATATCACGTGCGAGAGTATATGTCGTGTCTGTTAAGTTATTATTAGGTCTTTAGGTCACATAGTTTTCCTTTTTTTCTTTTTTTTTTTGGTTGATTGGATTGTACCTAATCTCTTTCTAAGACAAATGTAAGTTTCTAATATCAAATTATCAACCAAAGTCGTAAGTTACATACTATGTATGTATAAATAAATAAACGATGTTTAGTTGTTTACCATAGACCATATACAATCCTTAGAAACACTTGGAAGAATGTTTTGTTTTGCTTTTCTTAACATTTATACAAAAAGAATGTTTTTTATGTACAAAAGTAGAAGAAACCATGTGTTCAGATTAAATATGCCGACATTTTTTTAATAAATTCGTAAAATAAAACAAAGTCAAATTCGCATCCAAAGGTTAAGCGTCGACGAGCTAATTAATTAAAGTCAATTCCTCCACTTAGTCATAAAATAAAAAATCGCTCACGCCATCTACTCGTATGTATGTTGTTACTTATTTATATATATATATACTAATTGATTGTTAATATATCAGTTGGAAACTTTATAAAAAACAATTTTATTCCGATAGCGTAAGAGAAACAGATCATTTTCTTGGAGAATTACAGCTTATTTAAATCAACTTGTTGTTATGTGTGTAATGGAGGGCAAGTCTAAACCTATATCATCTTATATTTTTTTTTGTTTCATATTCAATTTGTCCTTAACAAATGCTTTTTCTATTAATGTTTTTGACCAACCAACAATTTTATTGTATTTAATTACATACTTTATTATCATATTTACTTTTTGTCTTTTTTTTGTGTATATATATATATATATAGACAAATAATCCACAACAGATGCATATTCTTTTCTTGAAACAAAACAAGAAACCTCAATCTCCAACAACAACCACAACAAAAACTAGATCTTCTTTCCTGTTTGTTTGAAATGGTGAGAAATACAATGAAGTCTGAGTATGACCTTGATCATCTTCCTCATCAAAGCTTCTATGGAGACTATTCAAAAACTTTGGTTCCCATGAACAAGAACTCCCAAATAATAACCAAGATCAAGCCTAAGATCCGTATCATCCATATATTTGCGCCAGAGATCATCAACACCGACGTCAAGAACTTCCGTGCACTCGTCCAAAGTCTGACCGGCAAACCGGAGATTTCCAAATCCGGTTCTAAGAAAAAGATAACCAAAACAAATTTTCAACCACCGCCGCCCCTGCCTCAAGAATCCGACCAACAACATACGGGGGAGCTGGTCAACAGAGTAATAGGGAGCCACTCGGTGAAGGAAGAATGGGGATCAAGTTCCAACACCAATACTTACTTTGATTTAGATGGTCTGATCGATCTTGATGAAGACGACAACATATTCTCAAGTCGATGGTTTGATCTTCAACAACAATAAATAACTCGGTCACACCTAATTACCCTGATATTGGTTTTGATGATTTGATCATATCTTTCCATATGATATATATGGGACATAACAAGACATGGTCGATCGAGGCGTATACCATGTTTGAGACGACGATCATCAATTCATCATATAGGTATAGGAACATATACATAACTTCTACATATATGTACACAGATTTGATTTGATTTTTTTTTGGGTTCCCTTTGATTTAATTTGGTAGACTGACTTAATTTGCCAAAAAAGTGTGTAGTGATGAGTTTAACTTGGTAGACTGATTTTGCCAAGTGAAAAATAAGTTTGAGTTTTGATCTCCGATCATGTGAAAACTCTACTTAAAATTGGTGTAACACGTTGTACTTACGCGTGCGTGTATTAATAATAATTCTTTGAATGTATTTGTGATCGACTCTATAGCTGCTCAAGTTTATATATGGAAACGCGAGAATGATACTTTCATCGATTTTTTTGTTTTGTTTTGTGTTCAAATATATATATTATATTAGTCATAATTTATAGAATAATGTTTTGCTTTAGTTAAGAACTTAAGGTTACTTGATGGTTACACGATTATAATGGGTTGTAATGATATATTGTACGTAGCGTTGCCAAAATGATTTCAGATGCCATAGTTTCCAATTTCAATCATTGAAATATCAATTAGTTTATCGTTGGACGACATCACATAATGATCAATCACAATATATAGTGTTGTATGCCACAATTCATTATTGTTATTTGTTAATAGTTGTATTACATCATTCAAGAGTATTTTAAAAGAATAGAAAGACTTATTACATTAAAACCTCTATAAATTAATACTCTATAAATTAATAAACACTATAAATTAATAAATTTTGCTGGTCCTAAGTCGGGCCAGTGTAAAATTACTTAAATTCGATAAGATAATAAAATAATAATTTTTTTGACATCCCTATGTAAAATATAGTCCCAATAATATCATAAATTAATAATCACTATATATATACATATATATATATATATAAGTAGATATGTTAAAATATGTTTTTACCTCTTTTTGTAAAAATGATTTTTTCTCCTAGATCTCATCTCTATAAATAATACTTATGTTATATTTTTAAACTATAATCTTAAAATATATTCCATAATCTCACAAAATAACCAAAATTTTCTTTATGTTTTCTATATATATAAACGCATCATATTCATTTTTTGTTTTGTTTTATAGAATGTTAAAAGATAATAATTGAGGTTTTAATCATATATTTGATTTTTTTGTATTTAACTATATATATTTTTATATTTTTAATTTATTGTTAAATTATTTTTCTAAATATATAATTCAATTCTAAACTACAAACATTCATATAATTTTAAAAAAAATCTTAGTTTTTAAAATTTTCCCAATTCATATTTTCAAAAAACTTTAAAAGTTAAAAATACTACTATAAATTAATAATTATTAATTTACACTATAAATTAATATCACTATAAATTAATAAAATCTTGTGGTTCCAACATTATTAATTTATAGAGGTTTTACTGTATTACTAATGGAAAATGAAGAATACCGAACCGCCTATTCGACCAAGATATTATAATAACGAAGTTTGTTTTTTTCTCACAACTATATGTAATTTGATTGAGAAACTTTTATATTGTCCAACAAAAAAAAGTTTTAAGTTAAGTTAAACTAAAAATATACGTTTTATGCAACCAATCAGCTACTTTTTGCAATCTATTATTTTCTTCTTCTTTTTTTTTTTTATCATCATGAGTCATGAGCTTGTTTTGAGGCTTTAGAATCGTACGGCTGCTTCGAGTCTTGGGAGTCACGGACTAAACCGTATATAACCCGATCGGTTTGGTTTAATATGTTGTAATCAAGAGTAAATTGGTTGATTATTCCGGTTGAGTTGGAAGAATCCGTGTTTTGGTTATACTGTATGTTGTATTTTTGGTAGTCTCTCTCTGATGAACACAGAAACGCTTGTTCATCACGTTGCAGTACTCTTGCAGATATATCTCAACATCCTAACATCTCTCGAATTTTCTGTGAACGTTGAAACATTCGAATCTCCGGTGAATTCCTCTCCACGCTTTCTCGTTCCCTTACATCTCCTCTCTAGTTTGGCCACTCTCGATTGCTTTTGCTTGTATACCTAACCGATCAATGTTTTTGTGGCAGGTGTGAGTGTTTTGAAGAATGGTGTTTTATCGCGGCGTATCAGCCATTTCAAGGCTTCGTTCACGAGCTGTGAGTAGAATTGGCTTGACCCTTTTTTGTGTGTGTGTTTTGTCTGATGTGAATCGAATCGATTGATGATCAGATTTAATATTAGCAGGTCGTGCAACAATCTTCGCTTAGCAAATCCGTCAGATGGATCCAGACGCAAAGCTCTTCTGAATTGGTTAGTTTCTTATGTTCTCGTGTGATGTTTGTTATCAAGCGGTTCAATGTTTGGTGTTGATGTTGTTTAAATGATGGCAATGCAGGACTTAAAGTCGCAGATGCGAGAGATAATTCCAGAACAACAGGTTAGCTTCTACGTCATTGTCTTCCATTTGAAATTTTATACTTTTTAGTTCTAGTGAAGGACACTGTTTCTAAGTTTAGGGCAGATCACATGCAGTGAAGCTCTTCTCTCTGTTCTCGTTATAGTCTTTTTCATACAAAACTTCCATTCTCAGGACCGTTTGAAGAAACTGAAATCAGAACATGGAAAGGTTCAATTGGGGAACATCACTGTTGATATGGTATTGCTTCTAATGATTTTTATCCGCTCTGTTGGATTATGAAGGCTTTCTCTTACGAAATATTGTACTCTCCTATTTGTTGTGGTTTTTTGTGAAGGTACTTGGTGGAATGAGAGGGATGACTGGATTACTCTGGGAAACATCATTGCTTGATGCGGATGAGGTATGTCTATACTTTTGTTTGTAAAGATGAACTATCTTGTCTGTATCTTTAAGTGTTATTGTAATGATCTTATCTTTTATTTCAGGGAATACGCTTTAGGGGCATGTCGATTCCTGAATGCCAGAAAGTATTACCTTCTGCTCAATCTGGAGAAGAGCCTTTGCCTGAGGGTCTTTTGTGGCTTCTGTTAACGGGAAAGGTTGGATTAACTTAAACGTCTTAATATGGTTACGGTAATGTACGGTACATTATGTACCATACAATTTAAGTTTCTCTTTATGCATGAATGCTCCTAAAGTATAGTTTTCCCTCTTTTCGATATAGGTGCCAAGCAAAGAGCAAGTTAATGCTTTGTCAAAAGAGTTGGCTCATCGTGCTGCTGTGCCAGGTTTGTAGTTCACCTGTAGACTCTGTTTGTCCGTGATCTCAATTTAATGACTCATCAATACATGGCAAAATACAAGCTGATGGTTATTATAAACTGAATGTTATGATTTTTGTCAACGCAAGTCTAGTTTATACTTAATCTTTACATTGCAGATTACGTTTACAAAACTATAGATGCTCTGCCTTCGACAGCTCATCCAATGACTCAATTTGCTAGCGGTGTTATGGCCCTTCAGGTGGATGGCTCTGTTCTTTATTAGTTTGGTCTATGTAACTTTTTAAAAAATTATTGATTTTGGGGATGATCTTATCTTGTTGAGTTGTTATTCAGGTTCAAAGTGAGTTTCAGAAGGCATATGAGCAGGGTGACGTTCATAAGTCAAAGTATAAACTTTCAGTAGTTCTAGTTTCTTTCTTGATGCCCTTATAGTAGCAGGCATCAGATAAACTGAGTACTTTTCCTCGTAGGTTCTGGGAGCCAACTTATGAGGATGCCCTAAACTTGATTGCTCGTGTTCCTGTTGTAGCCTCATATGTTTATCGAAGGTAAACGTCTATGCCCTTTTCCAATGCCTTCTTAGGGACTTGTTACTTATTTCTGTTCCTGAATTAACATTTCAGGATGTACAAGGATGGTAGCATCATCCCATTAGATGATTCTTTGGATTATGGTGCAAATTTTTCACACATGCTGGGATATGATAGTCCTCAGATGAAAGAGCTCATGAGGCTTTATGTCACTATCCACAGGTTTCTTCTGGTTTTCTAACATGACTCAAAAGTCGAAACATAATCAATAAGCTAAAAGTTTTAATGTGTATTTTGGTTTTTTGTTGTATTGTTGTTGCTTAGTGATCATGAAGGTGGAAATGTTAGTGCCCACGCTGGTCACCTGGTATGTATTGCTACATGATCTTGCCATCAAGTGAATTATGTGTTGGTCTTGATGCATGATAAATGTTCCACTTTTAGTTTGTACTCCAAATGTTTTAAATTTATAGACATTTTTCTGACTGTTCTGTTTTTGGCTTATGGTTTTTTCTTAATTAAGGTTGGGAGTGCACTTTCGGATCCATATCTTTCATTTGCAGCTGCGTTAAATGGTTTAGCTGGGCCACTCCACGGTTTGGCTAATCAGGTACTCATCTTATTTATCTCCTCAATGAATCTTCTTTTGTTCAAAACTAAAAGTTTATAAACCAGAGTTCCAAGAATGACTCTTATAAACTGCTAAGTTTGTGATGTTCAAGTTCAACTAAGAATGTTGAAAACTTAGTCTGTTTTTTTTTTCAATGGTCTTGTTGTAGGAAGTTTTGCTGTGGATCAAATCAGTTGTGGAGGAATGTGGACAAAATATATCAAAGGAACAGCTAAAAGATTATGTCTGGAAAACGTTAAAAAGTGGCAAGGTAAACAAAATTCTGCTCTGCTTATACCTTTCAAACTATTGTATAGCTAACATGCTCTGAAATGAAAGCTGAGAGAAATAGACCGTTGGTATCACGTGCTAATCATGTCAGGCAATAACTTGAATCATTGTACAACTAGCTAATAATAACAGCTTGGGATTATGTTTTTGATTTTTGGGTATGCCTGTGAATATTGCCAGAAGACTTGATCAAAAGTTTGTCTTGCAGGTTGTTCCAGGATATGGCCATGGTGTTTTGCGCAAAACGGATCCAAGATATGAGTGCCAAAGAGAGTTTGCCTTGAAGCATCTACCTGATGATCCTCTTTTTCAGCTGGTAACTTTTTTTACCCCTTAACCTTTGGCCATGCTCTTAAATTTGTACTGGCCGCTCACAAATTATTCAACTCCATAGGTCTCAAAGCTTTATGAAGTGGTGCCTCCTATTCTAACTGAGCTGGGGAAGGTAATATTTACATTATGATTCGAGTGCTACCAGATTTCTGATTTGGTTTGGTTTTATGAATCTTGAAATCTCTGTTACAGGTCAAGAACCCATGGCCGAACGTTGATGCTCATAGCGGAGTGCTACTGAACTATTATGGTCTAACCGAAGCCAGGTACAAATTGCATCCTTTATCACTTAAAGTCTGACTAACCTTGGACCTTCTTTTGCTGAATCTTGTTTATAGTAGAGTGACATTTCTTTCAAATATAGATACTACACTGTGCTTTTTGGCGTCTCAAGGAGTCTCGGCATCTGCTCACAGGTACATATATGCAGACATACATTCGCACTATAGATCACATCACAGTATCCATGGAAATAAACTCTAACTCATCTTTATGATGCTGTTTTCTCTTTCTCGTTTCAGCTGATATGGGACCGGGCTCTTGGATTGCCACTTGAGCGGCCAAAGAGTGTAAACATGGACTGGCTGGATAACTTCATGCGCTCGAAACGCTAAGTTGAACCCTGACTGTGGTTGGTCAAGGTTCTCTATTTCATTTAAACCAGCATTCTCTTCCATTTGGATGGGTATCTTTTGGCACTTTTAGAGAAACAAACGATTTTGAGTCTAAACTTTTTTCTTCAGAGTTATCGTTTTGGTTCTTCCGCAAAAACAATAATGTCAAAGAAGTGAAGAAACAATCTTTCTCAAACTGAGACGTACACCGTATTACTATTCCTAAACTCTTATGTAGACAAGTCAACCTACTGGTTCAAGTCATCCATTGATCTGTTTTGACTTGTTAGAAACCAAGAGAAGAGGTTTTAACGACAAGGAACAGATTGTTGGAACAAATCCTAGTTCGGCCAGTCCAGTGGGCAGTGGTTCAAGAAAAACATACAATTCCAACTCAAGTAATCGGCATCCTTGACGCTTACGGAATCCTCTTCTCGAACCCAAGTCAAGTGACACGGACTCTTGACATGAACTGTGCAAGGATGACTAGACAGTAGACACGTCCTGGTAAAAGCAAGTCGAGATTATTCTTGGTTCCAACATGAGTTCCATGTTATTGTTAAAGATCATGAGGACTTGATGATTCGTCATCCTTTGGCGCTGGAGTCAATCTTTCCGCGTTTTCTGGGCTTCTTTGACCCGTCTCGCCTCCTTGCAAAGGGTTGGTCACGAGTATCTTAATGATATTGGCTTTATAAAAAATAATCTCCTTTCTTACCATTTATCTTTTGCGTGTGAATGTGAACTATAAAGTATATGAATTATTTAACGATGGGTTTAACTTTAAGAAGTTTTATAAATTAAAAAGTTTTATAGAATCATGTCATCAAACCCATCAAGACCTGTCTGTAACTCTGTATCACACAAACAAACGTTCGTGTGTGTATTTTGTACTAAATGCGAATATTTTATTCATACACCCTTTTTTATATACGATTTTACTATTATTTTTTGCGGTTGACCTCATCTGGGTCCAATTTCCCTCCAATTAAGGCCCATTTACACCTCATAATTTAAAAGCCCATATCTGATTGAAACGGATAAATTCCCATGCCCAGCCTCACATTTACAAACATCGATATAAAACGAACATTCCATTTCCAGTAACCCACGGAGGGCATTCTTGTAAATATGTATACCTTCCTCCCCTCCGTAGACGGTTGTTGCACACGAAGCGAGGTCTGGGTTGACCCGACCCGTAAATATTGATATATAAACACACGAAATGGGTAAAGCAAAGGTGAAAAATCTTGTACGTAGGTCTATATCATTTCCATATGAAGTGGAGAAATATATAGCTAACAAGACCTAAACACTTAAATCATATAGTTTTTCATATTTCGAAAAGGCTTCAGAATACGAATCAAAGTTGATAAGAAAGAAAAAAAAACAAATTAAATTGAAAAATAAAATAAAATAATAAATCCCTAAAAACTGCGAGCGAGCGAGCGTGTTGTTATGAAGGAGGAAGAAGAAGAAGAAGAAACAGTGATATCGAACGGCATGAACGACGACGACGATACTAACAATATTAACAGTTGCAGTGGTTTTGATAACAACCGTGTCGGAGACGGAGACGGAGACGATAACAGTAATCTCAATCAGATCAGTCAAGTATGGGGAACGTGGGATGAGTTGGTGTTAGCATGCGCCGTTAAGCGTCATGCTTTTACCGATTGGGACTCCGTCGCTAAAGAGGTTCAGGCTCGTTCCCGGAGTTCTCTCATCGTCTCCGCCGTCAATTGCAGGCTTAAGTATCAAGATCTCAAACGTAGGTTCGAAGATTCCGTCGACGGCGGTGAAAGAAACAGCGACGCGGCGGCGGCAGCGGTGGAGGACGATGAAGTCGGAGAAATCTCTTGGCTCGACCAGTTACGGAGTCTTCGTGTTGCAGAGCTCCGGCGAGACGTTCAACGATGTGACGACTCGATATTGTACGGAGAAGTCTCTATTTCTCCGCCGCTGGATCTGAGTTTTTATTTAGTTTTCTTGTTTATTGTTTTTAAATATTCATTTTTGAATTCATGTTCTTGTTTTTGGTTAGGTCGCTTCAGTTAAAAGTTAAGAAATTAGAGGAGGAGAAAGACGGAGATGATGGAGACAATAAACCAGATCTGGGAAACGACGAAACTAAACCGGAGAAACTTAACCGGGAAACGGCGGAGTCTGACCGTGATGAAAATAGGTCGATGAACGAGTCCAACTCGACAGCCTCCGTCGATAAAATCGCCGATCACGACCGGTTAGACGGGGACAAAATGGTACCGGCTTATCCAGATCCCGATCCGGTATACAAGGACGCGGAGGAGGGAGAAAAAACGGTTAGTAAAAGATCGGAAATGAGTAACTCGGGGGAGTTGGATGAATCGGGAACGTCAACAGGTAATGGAAAGAGGAAAGAAAAGAAATACAGAAGCGGCGGAGGTGGCGGTGATATCAAATCGGCGGGCTATAAATCACAGCCGTTGAAAGATATCATTAAGCTGATCCGGTCTCATCCTCGTGGTTCAGTGTTCGAATCCCATCTTCGGAGCCAGGTAAGCATTTTCCTTATTTTTCTGCATTTCTTCTTTTTCTCTCTTTTTGGTAGTAAATATTATTAGTACTAATATAATAATTAACACATTATTACAAATTTTATCTCGTTGTTTTTTTGTCGTCGTTTTCCAACGTTATGATTTCTGCTGATTTGCAACATTGCGTAATTACTATATATAAAGAAAAAAAAATCTTTTATTTTCACAACTGAAATTTTTGACATTAAATGGTAGATATTGCATTCTAATAATATAATAATGTTGTTTCCTTAATAAGACGTATATAATAGAGTATTTAGAACATATATAATTTTGCTCTAAAAGAAGTAACTATATTTATATAGTTGGGCATATATTCAGGCCTATATATAGTCAACCAACTGTGTTTTTCTTTTTTAATTCAAGTCCAACTTAAAATAAAATATATATGTTTCTTTCAGAACTTATTTTAACTCTCTCTCTCGCCAAATAAATGCAAAACGTATTTTGTTTAAGAATGATTGGCTAAATATGCTACTTAATTTTCGCATTATATCTTTCTTGTTTTTTTTTTAAAGCATTATATATTTATGTTTCAATTATATATATTTTTCTTCTTCTTCTTCTTCCCTCTTAAGAATTTTCAAGGACGACCAATAAAATTTTGAGAAATTATCCACACATTGTCCAATTTGGTGGGGACCACCCCTATTACAAAAAAAACTTTTGATAAGAACTTTCACTTCTTTTTTTTTTTTCCCCGATCATCACCTTTTCCATTTGTCTAATTACGCTTAATTGTTTCGTATTGTATTGATTTTCATATGGTATCAAATATCTCTATAATGCATGGATGTTTTCTTAATTCTTATACATGTGTTTGATCTTTAAAGTTCAGTTCCATATCCGATTTTATGTTTTTTCTTAAATGGGATCCTTTATTTTTGACGTTATTGTTGTTACAATTTACAAACACTGGAAACTTTCGTCGAACAGAGAGAATTTTGTTTTATTTTTTCTTTCTTCACCCATTTACCATTTGGGACACCTGGCAGCTTCCCGTTGAAGCATGGCTTTGTCGTGTCTTTCAAGATATGGTCAACTTATTGACTTTTCAGCCGCCTTTTTTAAGCTAGACAGTTTTTGGGCTCGTTTTAGTTGGCCTTCTGCAAGCCCATTACGTAAGACGTTTCTTTTTTTGTGGGTCTCAATCTCATATTCTTCTATCTTTTGTTATCTCGCAGGAGACAAAGGATTACAAGAGGTTGATAAGGCAGCATTTGGACATCAAGACAATAGAGAAGAAGTTGGAGAAAGGATCCTATGTTTCTTCAACTCTCTCTTTCTACAGAGACCTCAAGCTTCTCTTCACAAACGCCATTGTCTTCTTTCCTCCATCTTCCTCCGAATCCATGGCTGCACATGAGCTAAGATCCCTCGTCTCTAACCAAATAAAGAAACCAACCGGGATGTTGGGTCACGATGTCGTCAAAGCAGAGGCTGGGTCGTCGGTTTCTAGACCAAAATCCTCTGTTCTTCCTCTGGTTGCCTGTAAGAAGAACAGTTCCTCTTCGAAGAAGTCCTCTCCTTCTTCAAGCTCTAAACAAAAAGATGATAAAAAGTCTCAGGAAGTTTCAGAGGAGAAGACTGTGACTACAACTACTACTACTACAACAAGTGCAAGAAGCTCGAGGAGAACGAGCAAAGAGGTCGCTGTTGTTGCCAAAGATACTAAAACGGGAAGAGCTAAGAATAATAATAAGAAACAAAAAAAGGTTACGAAAACAGAGTCATCGAGTGATGATGATAGTGAGAAAGAAGAGACTCCTAAAACAGAGAAGAAGACAGTAGCGATAGCATCGGATAAGAAGAAGAGTGTGGCTGATTTCTTGAAGAGAATAAAGAAGAACTCACCAAAGAAAGGAAAAGAAACAACAAGTAAAGCTCAGAAGAAGAGTGATGGAAACAGTAAGAAAGAAAGCGAACATCAGAAGAAGAGTGATGGAAACAGTAAGAAAGAAAGCGAACATCAGAAGAAGAGCGATGGAAATGCTAAGAAAGAGAACAGTAAAGCGAAACCGAGGGAATTGAGGAGTAACAGTACGGGTAAAAAGAAGGCTGAAGTAGAGAATAATAATAGTAAGAGTTCATCGAAACGAAAACAACCGAAAGAAACAGCAGAGCCTACTACAGTGAAACGAGGTAGGGAATCCGTAAAAGAGAGTAAACAGCCAAAAAAAAGAAGCAGAAGATGAAAACCGAATTTGTCTGTGTGGTTAGGTATTTGTACATTTGATGTGCCTCAAGTATTCATCAATCCTCTTTTAATTAATTAACATTAGTGTTTTGGAGGGAATCATAGGTCTTGTTAGATTTTTACCTTTTTTATTCTCATAGTTTACCAGTTTAGTTTTTAATTAACCTGTGGTTTCCTTGTTAGAGGGTTAAATGGTTCATGTTCATGGTATGGTCGCCATTTATTTGTTTGATACAATATAACGAGGCTGGTTCACAAAACCTGAAATCCGGTTTAGACTTTGGAAATTAAAATCTATACAACTCTACAAAGCACTTATGAAGGCCCCAAAAGTCAAAATTGTTCTTTTTCCAACATGCCCCCAGATAATCTTGGGCCAGAGAAAATGTGTTATCAAATGCAAATGCTCAATTAATGAAAATTAGTTATACGTCCAACAGAACTGCTTTGTAGTTAGGTTCACACAAGGACCTTTATAGTTAGCATGCAAGTTGAGTTCTCTCACCGGAGACTCACATCTTGATGTAGCGTGGAAAATATGTTACGATCAACTAGTTAAATGTTTTGGACACTAACGCTATCAACGTTCTGGTGCATGCATTACATGAGAAGTTTGTTTGTGTTCTCTTTTTAGATGCTAACATTGAGATTCGTATCAAATTGAAGATTGTTCTTCTTTGAGTAGAGAGAAATATAGTAAGTTAGTAACCTATACGAAATTAGAACATTCCCTTAGCATAGTGTTCCTCCCTAGCCCTCTCTTCATTATTAAATGTTGAAGATTGTTTCCCTTTGTTGACAGTTTTTTCCATTACTATATGCATGTATGTATCGATATATGGATTATAGACATATTGGGTGAAGCAAGTGACTGGTTTGAGACATGTGCTTCAGAGCTTCTTAAGAACAGTTTGATCAACATCGCCCGCTGCATGCACGCCAAGTTGGATTCGCACTACTGGGAGATCCAAAAAAAGATTGCAAGTTAAATGTTTAAATGTGTATTACCTTATCCGGCCAACAAATTTTATTATTAGGTTCGTGAGATATTCCATTTTATGGGCATTCCTCACTAAGTATCGCAACTCCTGCGGTGTTTCTTTTTTTTTGTGAGGAATAAGACAAGAGGTTGGCACTGTTCAAGATTGTTCCACGGGGATTAAAAGCACCACTTTCGTTGACTGTTTCGAGTTTACTATTCAACCACAATATATATAATGCTTTACATAGTCCATTTTATGGTCGGCTTTGATTATCTTTTTCCCCATCCAAGTATAGGAGATAAGTACATATATCTATACCAAGATGATGTGCTATTTTTAAAGCCCATTATCTAAACAAATGAATTCGTATTGTAAATGATATATATAATGATTTTACGAAGTCAGAAATCTTATGAATAATCTATTTATTTTGTTTTCTCAAAATACAACAATCCTTTTTTTAAGCTGTAAATATTCATATCAATGAAAAGTTGGGTAAGAAGAATGTTTCCCCTTTACATTGGTACTTTGGTACTCTGGCAAAAAGAAAAAAAAAGAAAAAACAAGGTAGCAAATTGTAACCCGAGAGGTTTAATAAATTACAATCAACGAATCCAAAGAAGCATTAAGTTACTAAAACGTCTACTCCATCTTCTTGCGGATATAAAGTAGCTGAACCTCCCTGTCAATGTCTTTAAAGATTATCCAAGGGGGGAAGAAATGATTTGAAGGTTGTGACAATCTTAATACAAACACATATGTGATGTGTTTATCACATAAATCATAATCGAATTATTTTGTTTCCGAAAAAATCAAATATCCGTGCTAATGAGCCGCCTGATGTTTATCATTATACATTTCAGTTATTAATTATTAGTTTTTGCGTAATTATATCGGTCAGTTTTGTCTAATAATAACTTGATATATATGCTTCAAACTACTTTTAACGTTTTCCTTATTGAATTATACCTACCCATGCATACTTACGTATTGAGAACAACGATCAAAATGAGTTATTTGTTTTATACCTACATATATACCCTACCATTTTATATAGATTTTCTATATGACCGTTAATTTAATCTACCCTGCATGCTTAAGCAATGATATTATGAGAACAACAAAAGAGTTATTTGTTTTTTTTCCTAAACTAAAGATATATTTATATGTATAGCTGCATAATATATTTTTCTGTCCGACCGTTATAAAATGTTATTATTGTTTTTTCACTAAAATTTCTTGCCCCTTTTCTGAAATAATTATATAACAATTTCTGTTCTTTAAATTATGATAAAAAAGAAGAAGATTGCATGCTCTTTATGTTTGTCTGTTTGTTAAAGCCAGGCCCTTCTTTGAGTTGGTTGATTTAGGATATCATATAGTGACAATCATCATCGTCAACGTACGTCCTAGTGATGATTACAGTTTGGTTATGGTATCATAATTAACAGTACTATTTATATAAAAAGATACAGACAATTTTGAAACGGAAGAGTGCATGCATACTTTTCCATTTTCCTCCTCGTAGACTTTGGGAAACGGTGAAAAGATTTTAATCATTTGTTTTTTTTTTTTTTGGTTACATGGTTTTTGTTACATTAATCATTACTTTCATCAATATATTGACATAATTCTGTGTAAGTCCAAACCTAGCGAAGGGATCTCGCCGTCGCCGGCACTGTATAAATTTAATGATATTAATTAAGTCTCAGTTTTGATTTTGAGTATGAGTCAACATAGGAGCAATCTGTAGACTGTGGTTGGTTCAACATCACACAGCGCCAAGACCACAAAGCGACTATTATTATTTTATTCCATTATCTCTTTACATTGTTGCAAGCAGATTATTTGACCAAAAAACAAGAGATGAAGATATTAACGGTCAGGATGCGTAGTTGGACTAGATGGTGTATGAATTTTCTACGTCACGTTCCTTCGCATAATTTTAAAACTAATCCCTTTGCCTGCCTATATATACCCTTCATATATCTCATCACTTCTCTCACAACTCAACAATCTCTACATTCTTTCATTGAGAAAGGAAAATAATATTTGTTCGTTCCTTTACTTCGCAAGAAGAAAATAACATTATTTCGTATTGAAAAATTAACAAAGGATCTTAGCAATTTGGTATGACTAAGTTTTCCTCTTCTTTCTCAAAGTTATGTTACTGATTTTTGTACTTCATCCCCTCACGATCAGTTGGCTCATGATCTTGTGTATATGTGTCTATGCAGATCTAGAGAGTTCCTCTAACAGACAGATCATTTACAAGAATGACGCAGTAAGTGATCATCAAACTTCAATAGAACAACAACCTTCTGCCAAAATTTTATCCTTAGAAAAAAAGCATTTTCTGATAATGTTTGTGTGCTAATTAATTAATTAATATTAACAGAAGGAAGCACATTTACTCAAAGCAGAACTCCTTGGGCCGATCTGATTTTCCGGAGGGTTTTCTCTTCGGCACGGCCTCATCGGCTTACCAATATGAAGGAGCCATAATCGAAGCTCCTCGAGGACAGAGTGTTTGGGACACATTTGTTCGCAAATATCCAGGTATATTACTTTGTTATATTTAGGTGTATAGGTATAATATTTATCCAAGTATAACTTTAATGAAATGGGAATTTTGCAGAAAGAAATTGCTACTCTAACGCGGATCAAGCAATCGATTTCTATAACCATTACAAGGAAGATATCCAAAGAATGAAGGATATTAACATGGATGCTTTCAGATTCTCTATCTCTTGGCCTCGGATTTTTCCTCGTTAGTTCTCAACTCATAAAATATAAACCACTACTTTCTTGATTAAAACATATACTTTCTTGATTTAAACATAGTATTAATCAGTGATCTTTGAAACTATTCAATAGATTTAATTCTTGTTTTATTTCTTCATATATATTCCCAATAATAATATAGATGGAAAGAAGAGCAAAGGAGTGAACAAAGAAGGAATCAAATTCTATAACGATCTCATCGACGAACTCCTTGCTAACGGTAGTTAACTAATCTATCTTACATGCATGTAGAGCCTAATCTTCTTGATTGACATATTCTAACATATTTCACATATATGTGTATGAACAGGAATCAAACCTCTAGCTACTTTATTTCATTGGGATACTCCTCAAGCACTTGAAGATGAATACAATGGATTTCTAAGCGAAAAAGCTGTGTAAGTAAAGTGATTTTTAACTATCAATATGTATTAGTGCATGTTTGACTATAATTTTCAGATCAAGGAATCTAACATATGCATGCATAAAAATAAACCATCTTTCAGTGAAGACTTCAAAGATTTTGCGGCCTTGTGTTTCGAAGAATTTGGCGACCGTGTGAAACTTTGGGTAACACTAAACGAACCATGGGTCTATAGTATTGGTGGTTATGACACGGGAAGAAAAGCACCCGGACGTGCCTCCAAATACATGAACGAAGCAGCGGTTGCTGGAGAATCTGGCCTCGAGGTTTACACTGTTAGTCACAATCTACTTCTGGCTCACGCCGAAGCATTTGAAACCTTCAGGAACAATCCAAAAGTAATTAAGGAAACAAAATAGCTTATATCTTTTTGATAAGCGATCTAAGTTTTTGAGGACATATTTACTGATGATAACGTACGTTTATATATGTTTGAATAACAGTGTAAAGATGGCAAGATCGGTATCGCTCACTGTCCTGTATGGTTTGAGCCTTATGACTCGAGCAGCCCTGATGATAAAGAAGCATGCCACCGAGCTATGGAGTTTATGTTTGGTTGGTGAGTGGTTTAATTTATTTCTTGATAATATATAATTAAGGAAAATACCACAAATGTTTTGTTGAGTTTCTAACAATTATTTTGGTGTCGTATATGTAAACTGATCAGGCAAATGGATCCTACGGTGTACGGCGATTACCCTGAAGTCATGAAAAAATCTATCGGAAATAGATTACCATCATTTACCGCAACCCAATCCAAGAAGCTACAAGGATCTTTTGACTTCGTTGGAGTGAATTATTACAGTGCTTTCTACGTCAAAAGTATTGCTGAAGTGAACCATGACACGCCCAATTGGAGATCAGACGCACGCATTGAATGGAGAAGTAAGTGGAATTCCATATATAACACTGAACTCATTACTCATATCATATTAGGGTTTCTATTCATTTATTGGATCCAAGCATTTTGTAACGTACCCGTTTCTTTTCTCACAAGCTTCTGATTTCTATTGGTACAGAACAAAACAAAGCAGGACAAATATTGGGTGTAAGAGGTGGTTCAGAGTGGGACTTTCTATACCCACAAGGACTTAGAAAGTTTCTAAATTATGCCAAGAATAAATACGAAAGCCCAAAATTTATGATCACTGAAAACGGTATATATATATCATAAGGTCTTTCAAAAAAGTCTTACTCTATTTTATTTATATGGGATTATAGCTTACTAAACTTTTTTTGTTAAAACTTTTCTTCAGGACACTGTGATATAGATTACGAGAAAAAACCGAAACTTTCTAACTTGATGGATCTCCAAAGGACAGAGTACCACAAGAAACATCTCCAAAGCATCCAACAAGCCATCAAGTAAGTGTATTCAATAAAACGTAAAAACTACACTCAGTTTCTCGGCTCACAAGAATCTCAATTGTGTTGAAACCTAAATTACTTAGTTGCTTACTGATGATGATAACTGTTTTGTTGCTCAGGGAGGATGGAGTTGAAGTTGAAGGATACTTTGCATGGTCGTTATTAGACAACTGTGAATGGAACGCAGGTTATGGAGTCCGATACGGACTGTTCTACGTCGATTACAACAACGGACTAAAACGTTTTCCGAAAATGTCAGCGATGTGGTTCAAAGAGTTCTTGAAGAGAGAAGAAGAAGAAGAAGTTGAAGTTGAAGATTCAGAGGAAGAAGAGTACGTGTTGAAATCTGCAACGAGCAAGAAGAGATTCTTATTAGCAACTGGTCCAGCTTCATACTTTATTCCTAAGATGTCTGAATCTTCTAAATCCCTCGAACTGTTTTTCTAGATTTATTTTGTCAAAAAACTTTATAGCAAAACAAAGTATCTTCAATAAAAAGGCATTTATTAATGGTTCTTTGCGGCTTTAAAGTTTCTTCTACTTTTGGTCTCCTTTGTTCACTATCAATTCTTGGATTTCACATCAATTAAAATAACATATAAAGATCATATGCTGATATGCATCAAACTGAAAAAATAAAACTAGAAAAAAAAGAAATGTTCAAATGATGCGTTCGTTGGCTTAAATACGAAATAAACGTTCATCCTTGTTTCACGCGCTGGGATCTTGTAGAAATTGTAATTTGGTTTTAAAAAAAAAAAACAGCGTTGGTGGGCTTTACGGGCGGTTGGTGCGCGTTGTGTTTTTTTTCTTTCACTCGAGTGTCCGATAAATAACGTGTGGGCTTTATATTTTAGTTTAAGAGATCAATAATATATTTATTTGGACTTTTGGCGGACCCAATCCCATAGCCCATTACTCCATGATACAAATAAGGAAATGTTTTGGGCTTTATTCGACGGAAGGAAAGAAATTAATAATAGTATTGGTTTTAATTTTTCTTCTGGATAAAATATTCGTTTTAGATTAAATAATTTCCCACGTTGGCTTTATTTATTTGTTTATTTTTCATACGTTGACCAAAAATAATCGTGTCCACTTGTTTCGCTCAACAAAGTAAAAATAATACAAGATTAAAAATAATAGACTAAACAAAAATCAAAGCATAGGAAATTCAAAAATAATGCACAAAACTTGTAGATATTTTCTGACATTTCATCGTTTTTTTTTATAATGGTTTGAAAGGGATGTTGTAATCGTTATCAGAGGCTTTATTTTCAGAAGTGGTGGTTAGATGAGAAATGTATGTTTTCACAGTTCTCACGCATTTGCTTTCGAATATTTTTGTTGATGTGATGAGTCAGCGTTCGATCTAATTAAGAGTTGTATGGTTTTGTTTTTTTTCCACAATACTTTTACAGGATAAGGTTTCTTGCAACAATTAGAAAATTGTTTGATGTCCTATAATATAAGAAACAATTACTTATAAATAATGTCGACAATGTTACTTATATGCTACACTATCTCTCCCCTCCAACAACTCTATTTATAGATATAGGAGTAGGAGCAGATCAATTCTAAACATTTCCCTTTCTTCTATAAAGTTTCTCACAACCAAAAAATTTCATTATCAAACAAAAAAATAAAACTTGAATTAGTTTGTTTTTTACAGCAATGAGCACTAGTAAATATATCAGTTTACTGTTGTTACTCATTACTTTGGCCTGCATTGGGGTTTCCGCCAAGAAGCATTCGTCAAGGCCTAGATTAAGCAGAAACGATTTTCCTGAAGATTTCATTTTCGGATCTGCAACTTCTGCTTATCAGGTTTGTTTGCTTCTTTTATATTTTACTTATTCCCTTCTTTTGAATCTTCTTCTTCTATTTTGTCTTTGTTTTGGTTAATTTTTTATGGATTCTGCAGTGTGAAGGTGCTGCTCACGAAGATGGTAGAGGTCCAAGTATCTGGGACTACTTCTCTGAAAATTTCCCAGGTTTCTCTTTTGGATCTCTTTATACATTCAAGACTTTAAATTGTTGGAATTTGGTTTATGTTTATGAATCTGCTTTTAATCTTTGTGTTCATAGCAAACATGGATTAATATATGACCATTCTTGATACTTCTCTCTTTTTCTTGATATGAAATTAATAATTATTTCAGAGAAGATATTGGATGGTAGTAATGGCTCCATTGCAGATGATTCTTACAACCTTTACAAGGTATTATATTGTCTTCTTCACTCAAAACAAAAGTCAATCACACATCCAACATTACAATTTTTTTTTTTTGTTCTTCATGAAAAAACAGGAAGATGTGAACTTGCTGCATCAAATTGGCTTTGATGCTTACCGGTTCTCGATCTCTTGGTCTCGGATTTTACCTCGTAAGATTATCAATCCGATTAGATCTTTGTAAGAGTTGTTATATATCCATGAGGGAATTAGTAAATGGAGTTCTCATTTTGTGTTTTGTTAGGTGGGACTTTAAAGGGAGGGATCAACCAAGCTGGAATTGACTATTACGACAATTTGATTAATCAACTTCTTTCTAAAGGTAATGTTTCTTTTCTCAGTCTACGCTAAACATTAGTAGAGGACTCTTGCTTGCTTTTTTAATACATGTTGAGGAAATCTTGGGGATGTTATTTTTTTCAAGAGCGCAACATTTAATGTTATTTGTATTGTTGTACATGTGATAGGAGTGAAGCCATATGTCACACTCTTTCACTGGGATTTACCTCAGGCACTTGAAGATGCTTACGGTGGCTTCCTAGGAGCTGAGATTGTGTAAGTTTTATTTAGTTAACATCTCTATATGATAAGATCATGACATTGCAAAGATATTAAGAATGAGTTTTTGTTGTTGTTGTAATCTTTTGGTAATGACATAGGGATGATTTCCGAGACTATGCAGACCTTTGTTTCCTGAAGTTTGGAGATAGAGTGAAGCAGTGGATGACACTTAACGAGCCATATACAGTAGTACATGAAGGTTATATAACAGGTCAAAAGGCACCTGGAAGATGTTCCAATTTCACTAAACCTGATTGTACCGGGGGTGATGCAGCCACCGAGCCTTACATTGTCGGCCATAACTTCCTCCTCGCTCATGGAGCTGCCGTCAAAGTCTACAGAGAAAAGTACCAGGTATGTTTTCTCTATTCATGATTTACACTTTGATAGTTTGTTTGTTTGTTTGTGTTTGCCTTTGATTTTATATTTATGTGTTCTTTTGCTTTCCCAAAAGGTCTCAACATATCTATCATCTTAACAAAAGATTTAACTGTAAAATGAAAAAAGACAAACTCAATCAAAAGACTTTCTTCCCGCTTGCGTTTTATATTTTCAAATTATCTATAAAAGAAATGATTCTTAAATCTGATTTACTCAATTGTGCACATTGTCTTGTTTGGACCCTGCTCTGTTTTTACTCTGTTTCCTATCTGCTCTGCTTCTAGTCTGTTCTGTTTTTAGTTTTTACTCTGTTCTTGGTCTGCTCTGTTTTTATTCTGTCTTCCGGTCTGCTCTGTATTTATTCTGTCTTCCTGTCTGCTCTATCTATTCTCTATTTCCGCTCTTGCCTGTTTGCTTACCGTCATAGATGATTGAGTCTACAGGAAACTCAGAAAGGTGAAATCGGAATAGCATTGAACACAGTATGGCACTACCCTTATTCAGAGTCATATGCTGACCAGTTAGCTGCGGCTCGAGCCACAGCCTTCACCTTCGACTACTTCATGGAGCCAATTGTCTACGGTAGATACCCAATCGAAATGGTGAGCCATGTTAAAGACGGCCGTCTACCTACATTCACTCCAGAAGAGTCCGAAATGCTCAAAGGATCATATGATTTCGTAGGCCTTAACTATTACTCATCTCTTTACGCGAAAGACGTGCCATGTGCAACTGAAAACATCACCATGTCCACCGATTCTTGCGTCAGCGTCGTAGGTCCGTGAACCATATGGCTTTCCTTGACCTATAAATTGATCGTTTCTCGAATTAATATTGGCATATTCATATTCTATTCTTTCATTTACATCCTCGTATAATTATTATTTTGCATATTGTCTTAGGTGAACGAAATGGCGTGCCTATCGGACCAACGGTATGATTCTTCTATTTAGCTTTGTTTAGTGATCAATCTCCCTATCAAATCAAGATTTTTTTCATGATAGTTTAAGTTAATGATCTTCACTATTTATCCGAAACAATTGTTTAACATGTGTAACGTATATATATAATCTATAATCCATTTCAGGCTGGGTCGGATTGGCTTTTCATTTATCCCGAGGGTATTCGTAATCTCCTACTACATGCAAAAACCAAATACAATGATCCCATCTTGTACATTACAGAAAATGGTAAATCATAGTATTTAATAGATTTTTTTAAAAGAAAAATATCCTCGAGTTTTCTCTAGAAACAGAAACTAATACAGACTAATCTTATCTTATTGTATTGCTGTAGGAGTGGATGAAGCTAATATTGGCAAAATATTTCTTGACGACGATTTGAGAATTGATTACTACGCTCATCATCTTAAGATGGTTAGCGATGCTATCTCGTAAGTCATATTTTCTGATCACATCAATAAACATATCATATCATTAGATATGCCCGGATCGGTATGAATCGTAAACAGAATGTTAGTTTTCTTTATTAGTTCCTGCGTATCATAAACCAAAACTAGATAGGATAACCTTGAAATGTATGTTTTCACTTCACGGCGCAAGCAGATATACTAATAACGTTTGTGGAAATATGTATTTGACATAAAATGTAGGGTCGGGGTGAATGTGAAAGGATATTTCGCGTGGTCGTTGATGGATAATTTTGAATGGGCGGAAGGATACACTGTCCGGTTTGGACTAGTATTTGTGGACTTTGAAGATGGACGTAAGAGGTATCCGAAGAAATCAGCCAAGTGGTTTAGGAAATTGTTAAAGGGAGAGCGTAATGGGACGAAGCAGCAGGTGGCTGCTATTTGATTTGATAAATCACACGAGCCATATTGGTTTATCTATCTAGTCTACTATTCGGTGTCTATACAAATACGTACTGTTTCTTTTCGATATGTACAGAAAATAAACGTTTCAAATAAGAGGTGGTAGCAAGTTGGACATAAATGATCATGCTTTCTCACCAATTATTTTTCATCATCTAGAACTTCTTCTGTTTTGAATTTGATACTTGACTAATGGATTATAATTAGAGCCCACGAGAAAAAAAAACACAGGAAAGACTACGTAGTCTTTGCTCTTTAATTTGTGGTCTACGTAGTCTTTAGAACTTGGAATGACTACATATATATAGGCATGTTGACTCACAAGAAACATAAACTAAACTTTATACCCATAAAAAAAGAAGCATGAAAGTACCCATTATATTTATGTAGAATGTCTAAATGAGTAAAATGTAATTAGGTTTGATTGTTTTGTGCGACTAATTCCTCTTGTTTGTTGTTGAAGGTAATTTACTAATTTGCTACAAACTCCTGATTAAACAGCTTCTGTTCACGTACATGCAATATAATGATATTTTAGAGGTAAAACATCCGTGTTGACAATCGAAAAACATAAAAAAGTCAACACATGCATAGGTCCATTTTTTACTAGTTGTTCTCATCTCGTTCTTGACAACTGGACGTGTCATAAAATTTGTTGAAGTACTTTTTTTTTTAATCTTTCTTAATCATAATTATCCTATTTGCATACGACAATTACCTATACTATTCTATTTTTTTCTAAAAACAATGATTGGTTTTTTTTTCATACAGCTGTTGTTACTAGACTTTGCTCTGGATGTTTGAACTCTGATGCATCTGTTTTGGTTATCAGAATTTGCTTATGGGTGGTTTGTGCGACTTGGATTATAAGTAAATTCATCAGGTGCCAAAAGAAAAACAATCATCGTATATTCGTATTCGTCGATCGTATATATGACCAAAAAAGAAGTGGTGAAGTTGTAAACGAAGTTAAGCACATACATATATGATATAAATTTGGATGATGGTGAAGGGATAAGAGAGAAGATAACAAGATATAGGCCCATCTCATAGCCTCGTATACAAAATATATAATTTCTTAATATGAAAACATGTCACAACTCAGAAGCAGGGGCGGACCCACATAGAAGAAGGTTGGGGCAGTTGCACCCACCAACCTATTAAAAACTAAAAATTTTGCATTAAAATTAAAGTTATATGTGTCAAAATGGTTAAAGTGCCTCCATATAGTGTTTGAGATCATGGGTTCAAACCTAATTTGCTACCTTTTGCCCTCAATTAATTTTTTTTCTGGGTCCGCCCCTGCTCAGAAGCCAATTAATTGTTCTCATCTCTTATTTTCCTCAGTGGAATCTGATAAGGACTTTTCCTCATATCTCTTTTTTCCTCTATTTTTTTGAAAATTATTTGTTCCTTGTATAAAATTATTCTCAAGGGGTAACTAAGTAAGAAGAAAATCTTTGTTGCTGTTTCTAATATGATTCTTACCAGTTACATTCTTAATTTTGGTGCATCTTTTAGTAAGATATCCAAAAAAAATCAGTGCATATATATATGAGAGAGGATTTATTCTAATTAATTACTGATTAAAGTATTATCTTCATTGTCTAAAACATATATTCTGAAAACCTTATTTCTGCGAAGTATCCAGTAAGATTAAAATTGTTAGAGAAACTTAGCAAGATTTTTGGATAAAGATGACACGTACTATTTGTCTATTTACCAAACAAAAAAAAATGTGGACTTACTATATATTACGGCTACGATATTGTTTCCAATAATTAAAAACTGAAACACTAATAACACAAAAAAGATTACACATGACTTAGCATCGCGCACAACACGAAAATTCTAGAAAACAAAGCTAATAAAGTTATAAATCTTTACGTTACACTTGTGAGACTGTAACCGTACCACGACGTACATGCACTCTTCGCAGAATATGTTACTCAGTGAACGTCTCCATGATGTTGACCACATTCAACACCAACACTAATTTACTAACATGCATGTAAATGTAATTAAGTGAACCTGAGCAGTAATCACGGGAATATTCAAAGAAGCCGATGGTGAATGTGAGTAGAGATCACGGGCACATTCAGAGATGACGATGGACAAAAACAACCTCATGAGCTTTTTAGTTGGCAATATCCATATAATGGTCCGAAACTTGGAAAGAAATATCAGGTGATTATAAAAATACTATAAGTTCTATATATCTATCTATATCTAGATATATGTGATATATATGTCCAAACATTTCCACGTAGATGACGTATATCACTTCCTATATGAAAATTCTCTATATAAGAAGAGAATATCTAGTAAATCTAATCACTTAGGAATCTCAATACCCAAATAAAATAGAAAAGAGTGTGTGTGTTTGAGAGAGAGAGAGAGAGAGAGAGAGAGAGAGAGAGAGAGAGAGAGAGAGAGAGAGAGAGAGAGGGATTAAGAAAAAAATGGGTAGGGACCGATCAAGTTTCATCATCATCCTTTCGACCATCTCATTGTTAGCAAATACGATTACTTCTCTAAAACTAGGCCGGCACAGTTTCCCCGATGGTTTCATTTTTGGGACAGCTGCTTCGGCATTTCAGGTAATTTCATCATTTCATGAATAGTAATCTGCTGTGTCATGATTAGCAAATGGCTATGTGATATACTGATATCGATTCTACAACTTTAATCCGTCACAAGGTTAAAGCTGTCAGCTATTCTATTTTCTTTTTTTTTGTTCTGTTATTTTGATAATTTGATTGATATAATAATTATGGAACTCTAATATTTCATAGCTAAATTCAAATTCTCTCAGCGTAACAAATATATTAAAGTGAACTGAAAAAGCTGTTTTAATTACAAAAAAAAAAATACAAAACATGCTCTTTTTGGGTCTTTTTTTTTGGCTATATGCTCTCTCTCTTTTTATAAAAAAAAAAAAAAAATCATAGTGATAACGCTGTTATGAGTTTCAATTTCAACTACGAGAAAAATCAAATATATATAATTTGCTGACGTCTATAGATCTTGACGTTCTGTTTTAATTTGTTCTTCCATTTTTTTCCCACTCAAATGTTCCATTCTTGTCATATAAAATCGAGATTATATAAAGTAGCTTGCATCATCGTACAAACATTATAACAACTATTTGGTTAGGGGACAAAATAATATCTTACGAATTACTTTGCCAAAATCATAATTTATTCTAGCACACAAAAATAAACGAATTACTACTATCTAGTAAAGTTTCTTTCGTAAAAAGTTGTATCATGTTTCGTATCGTTCTTATTTTGTCATTCTAAACTAGCCTTGCAATAACTTAATGTAATTAAAAAACATAAATATAACTGTGCACCATATATATATGTATAGTATGAAGGTGCAACAAACGAAGGTGGCAAATCTCCAACTATATGGGACCACTTCAGCCGCACTTATCCAGGTTTGTCCCAAATTACAGAATCTATCCGACCGATCTAATATATATATTGGTCAATTGAATAATTATTATTTGTGTGAGCTGTTAATGATTATTTTATTAAATATTTGACTGCGTGCAGAAAGGACCAAAATGCATAACGCCGATGTAGCCATTGATTTTTATCATCGTTATAAGGTACTCATCGTTATAACCCCAGCCTACTTTATATAAAACATGCATGCATCTATAATCCATCTTGTTATTTTAAATTTAAATCAAACTATCATACTAAAGGAGTTATTAAATAAATAAGAATCATCTACTTATCTCAAGATTTTGTTTTGGTTATAGTCAATATAATAGTATTGTTACTTATTTGTTCTTTGGTTAATCAATATGTTTGTCTAACACGACAAAAACAAAAATAGGATGACATCAAATTGATGAAGGAGTTAAACATGGATGCTTTTCGATTCTCGATCTCGTGGTCAAGATTAATTCCCAGTAAGTAATTCAACTTTTCTTACTAATTAATTCTTATTTATATATTTGAGTTTTATTTAGGATGTAAACTTTTAATTATTCTATAGGTGGAAAGCTAAAAGATGGAGTAAACAAAGAAGGTGTACAATTCTACAAGGATCTCATCGACGAACTTCTTGCTAATGGTACGATTTTTAATCCACGCATGAATTAAAGTTCTCTCTATTCAAACAAACTAATAAAGGTGTTACTATTTACTCAAAAATAACCAAATTTAATTATAGTATATAGTACTGATGTACGTAATTAACTAATTATGTTGCTGTACTTAGTTTTCTATTATATGGTCTTCATAAACATGCAGACATACAACCTTCGATGACTCTCTATCATTGGGATCACCCACAAACATTGGAAGACGAATACGGTGGTTTCTTGAGCCCTAAAATAGTGTAAGCAAACTAAATGGAAGATACTATAAGTTGTATATTTCCAATTCTCAAAAACTATCACTAATATCGAAATGATTAATTTTAGTTGAATGATTTTGATCAAAACAGGGAAGATTTTCGAGATTTCGCAAGAACTTGTTTCGAAGAGTTTGGAGATAAAGTTAAGATGTGGACAACAATCAATGAACCATATATAATGACCGTTGCGGGTTATGATCAAGGTAACAAGGCTGCAGGACGATGCTCGAAATGGGTAGACGAGAAGTGTCATGCTGGCGACTCGAGTACCGAGCCTTACATTGTTTCACATCATACACTTCTTGCTCATGCCGCTGCAGTAGAAGAATTCCGAAAATGCAAACAGATTTCGCATGACAGCCAAATCGGGATAGTACTGTCACCACGGTGGTTCGAGCCTTATCATTCCAACTCTGTTGATGATATAGAAGCAGCTGAACGCACTCTTGCTTTTGAAATTGGATGGTAAGTTATCTAAACTAAATACTTTAATTATTTTTATAACGTCAATGATATATAAATTTTATTTTCTTGATTCTATATATGTATATATGTATAGGCATCTCGATCCAGTGATTCATGGAGATTATCCAGAAATTGTAAAAAGATACGCAGGAGATAAATTGCCTTCGTTTACTGAGGAACAATCAAAGATGTTGAAAAATTCATCTGATTTTGTCGGAGTAAATTACTATACGGCACGCTTCGCTACTCATATGCCTCATATCGACCCTGAAAAGCCTCGCTTCAAAACTGATCATCATGTCGAATGGAAAAGTACGTATATACTGCTAATTCCTAAAGATTGGTCCATATATATAATAACTCAATTAAAGCTTTAGATGGCCGTATACTTATAAACACCGTTTATAAATTGCTTTGAAACAGTTACCAACCACAGTGGCCACATTATTGGACTTGGGGTATGTACTTAATTCTCTTTCGTAATTAAATGTACTAATTTCTAAATGCGACTTATAATAACAGCCTAATTAATATGACTTTTCTTTCGCAGGAAGAAAGGGGTTTGTTGCTGTCATACCCGGAAGGCTTGCGAAAAGTTTTAAACTACATCAAAGACAAATACAATAACATGCCAGTCTACATCAAAGAAAATGGTTAGCAACATCTTCTGTTAACTTAGAGATTCAGCAAAATTTATTTGTTTTATTAGGAAATTCTGAAATTTTTTTATTGCATAATCTCCGTAACTTCCCCAAGAAAAAAATATTGTCTTAGCACTTGAGATTGATATATTTTCTGTTTTGTGTTTTCTTTTTTCTTGATGCGACTAATTATGTATAACGATGATGACTACCACTAATTTGCAGGAATCAATGACAACGACGATGGTACAAAACCAAGAGAAGAGATTCTTAAGGACACCTTTAGGATTGAATACCATACGACACATTTCGAAGAACTGCACAAAGCTATAGTGTTAGTTCTTGATCTTTCTTACAGTATTTATGTGTTTCTTTTAAATTGATCAAACTTATGATATAAATCATAATATGTTTAATAGGGAAGATGGATGCGACGTAAGAGGATACTACGCATGGTCACTGATGGACAACTTTGAATGGGAACATGGATACACAGCCAGATTTGGTCTTTATTATGTTGACTTTGTCAATGGTCTAAAACGTTATCCAAAAGATTCGGTCAAATGGTTCAAGCGGTTCCTTAAAAGATCGGTCGGAGAGACTAAAGAAGAGGATGAAGCAAAGGAGATGTCATGTAAGAAGTCACGTGCGAAGGTGAATAAGACACTGTATGAGCAATCTGCGGGGTTCTTTGTATCTTTCATGGCGGCGAACCAATCTAGGAGAGAAGAAGAGACAAATCGTTGCTCGTTTGATTATCCTTATAATCATTTTGGTGTTTTGCAAGAGATAGAGAACCCATCGTCATTTTATTGATTTCATGTATCCCTTATTGTTTCTTTTATTTTTCTTTCATCGCTTATGGTTAAATATGTTGTTGTTAAAAATTGGTTTGGTACTTACATATGAAAATATTATTTTTGGAAGCTAATGGGTGGTGGCACGATGCTATAATTTGTGTATATTTTCCTAATTACTTTTCTTTTTTTACGACGTTGTTTCAACTTTTTTCTCTTTGGAAATTTATTAATTGAAACAGGGATCACAATATTAGTTACTGTTATTTTATATTTTCAATGAAACTTTATATAAAAATGATTACATATCTTTGTCATCACATCAGCACGAGATGCTGGAAATATCTCTATATAACCCTATCTAACAAGTGTCTAGTTGTGGCTTTCTTAAAAATCAGACGACAACAGCCGTCACAGAGAATGCTCTCACTAGATTTCTTCTACTTTCTTTTTCGTCAACGATACTTATCGCTTATATAAAACATTGCATCAAAGTTAGAAACGTAATTTACAAAAAGCAGTCCGAGGTAAGAAAAACTAGTGTAATTACACACAAGAAAGAAACCCTTAGGTTAGTACATCTGTACAATGTACATGTAATACAATTCCATGTAAGCCCCTTTCCTTGTCAGTAGAATTTGGTTTCTTCTGTAAGATAGAGCCAACATCGATGACATTCCAAGAAACAAATCGGTCATGAGTCATGGGTATACTAGTCGTGGTGAAGTGTCTTTTCTTCTAATTTTTACAATGTGGCCAAATTATATTGTGACGTATTTTAGACACTCTGTATGTGCTTTTACACGTACACTAATGAAAAATGTAAGACTCAGAAGATTGCCTGAGTAATAAGACCTGGTTCATATCTGTGCATAGGACAGCTTTCGTGGCACTATGGTACTGTCTGTACATTTCCAAAATTGTATTAACCCAATCCATAATACATACATTCGGGTTTATATTGGTAACCATAAAAAAAAAAAAGTGTAAACCGAAACATAAAAAAAAGAAGTGTAAACCGAAACCGAAACAAAAACCGAAACTAATTTAACTAGTGTACCAGAATAGTTGCAGTTAATTAGGGTAAACCGATTTGGATCAGCGGTTCAAAAACCAACAACCAATAAACCGGTTTGGTTAAGTTTCAACCGGCTCCGATAGACTCTCCCACTAAAAAATAGTTTAGAGACGACGGAGATGGCGGTGAGAGAGAAAGCTATGGCGACGTTGCCGAAATTGATTCAAAGCATGAGGAAGGAAGCTCTGAAGCAGCCAAATCTTGTTTTGCCATCTCTCAGACGAGCTTTCTCTCTATACGATCAGATCAATCTCATCGATAACGTTCCTGAGGATCAGCTTCGATTCAGGAGTAAGTAAATCCCCCCTTCCTAATTTGAAAATTTCAGCAATGGAATTTGAATTTTTGGGTATGCAAATGAATTCGATTAGTGGTGGCTTTTTCAGGTTTGATGAGACGAGTTTCAAGGTGAATGGGGTTAAATACGAAGGTAGCTTGCTCTGTGTTGGGAATTTGCTTATGTCATGGAGCCCTCGTAACTTCTCCCAGATCACAACCGATAGGTAGCATCATCTCTCTTTTCTTCAGCTTGTTGAGAAACTAATATGATAAATTAGAGTCAAAGAGAAATAGAAACTGCATAAAGTTTTGATCTTTCATTGTGTTTTAGTGTGAACTTGTATTGTAGCCAGTTCTCTGTTTACTGTGTCATTGCTTAACAAACTTACATATCTATTTCATGGATGCAGCTTGTCAATCTTCCAGACAGTTCGACCAATTCCAGGTACTATTCATTAACATTGCAGTAACCAATTTTACTGTGGTTGAATTGGATTGTTAAGAAACCATAGTATATGTAGGCTTTACACCATGTTGCTAGTGACTAGAAAGTAAAAACCTTTTGCACATATTGGAGTATATCATCACTGGTTTGTGACTTTTTTCCTTTTTTCTGCGATTTTTTTAAACTACAATCCCTAGAGCTCTTGATTGTTGGGTGTGGAAGATACAACCACCCACTGAATCCCCAAGTCCGTCAGTTCATAAAGTCAATTGGCATGAAGCTGGAAATACTTGATTCTGTAAGCTTTATCCTCTTGCTTGGTTCTTTTCAATTCCTTCTTCTGTTTGTTTGTAGTATTTGTCTGTGATTATTAATTTAACGCTCTGTTTTATCCAGAGAAATGCTGCATCAACTTACAACATACTAAATGAGGAAGGCAGGATTGTGGCTGCTGCTTTGCTTCCCTATGGAGTTACATCGTAAGAAACTCAACACCTCTGCTGGAATACTGTAAAACAAACTTTGAACCACTCGAGTCGATCGTCATAGTTGAAACACCAACACTGTCTTTTCTTTTTTTCTTTTCTTTTTTGGGGTCAAACACTGTATTTTTACTGTAAATAAAGATGCTTCACTCAAAACTTTTGCTAGAGAATCAAAATGTCCATCGTTATCTGCTCAGGATAACAGCATTATTGAAACTTTCCTTGTTCACAGCTTAAACTTGGTTGAGCGTTATCTGAATAATAGAAGATACTTTCCTGCTTTATTTCATTGTTTACATGATTTTTCATCCAAGAACACATTGAACTCAGTAAAGAACCTAAACCACAAGCACTTCTGTGACTAGCATAAAAGATACTGAAAAACAAATGTTGAGTTTTCTTTGATACGCCTTGCTTCTAACCATGGTACTACTCTCTCGATGCCTTTGCTCAACTTATATACTAAATAGCTAGTTAGACTTTCAACTTATTCTTAACTGTTGAACTGATATTTCGTTTTCTCGGCAAAAGATCATCATCATCTTGCGGTGATACTTAGCTGAGAAGATCATTCGAGCTGGTAAAGTGGTTAGAACTCAGCGAGTACTCTTTTATGAGTTTGGAGAAGAAAGAATCTTCTCTCTGTAGCAGTTTTGCAGGTGAGTCAAACTCTGCGATTCGCCCTGCTCATGAAAAAGTGATTTAAAACTCGTTGCTATGTGTGTGAATGTATGTAAAAACACACGTATATTGTTCTTACCATCACTCAGAACCAGAACAAGATCACTCTCAATCACTGTGTGGATTCTGTGTGCTATAGTCACCACTGTTCGATCTTTAAACTCTTGACTGATGATCTTTTGTATCACACCATCTGTTGCAGAATCAACTGAAGCTGTGGCTTCATCAAGCACCAGAATGTTGCATTTCTTCAACAACACCCTTCCAAGACAGACCAACTGTCTTTGCCCTACGCTCCAATTTTCTCCATTTTCAACCACTGTTACATACATTCAAGAATCTTAGTTTTCATTGTCCTGGAAACATTTTTCCTCATAAAGATTGCAGAATACTCACCTGTAGCATCCAGCTTCTCATTCTTTGCACGAATAATATCTCCCAATTGGCATTTATCTAGAGCCTAAATACCACCTTGTATTAGAATATTTGTCAAAGTAAATCAGAGAAGAATTACACAGAGTTTTGCAGGTTTCTTACCTCCCATATTTCGTTATCAGTGTACTGAGCTAGAGGGTCTAGATTCAATCTGATTGTTCCATCAAATAGTGCTGGATCTTGAGGAATAATCCCAAGCCTAGATCTCAGGTCATGTAGACCTATCTTGGTTATATCCACATTATCAATAACTATGGTTCCTTGACTTGGCTCTACAATCCTAAATAACGCCTGAATTAAAGTTGATTTTCCGCTTCCTGTTCTTCCTACAACTCCAATCTTTTTTCCTCCTGGAAACTCACAGGTGATGTTCTTCAAGACAGCTGGGAAATGTTCTGCATAGCGGACCTGGAACAAAGACATCTCAGGATTGAGAATCTTGATTACATCTGTTTCTATGAACTTGGTTCTGCATTTCACAGTCATATGCTCAAGAAATATGTTTTTAGCATCTACTTTGTTATTTACCTGTAGGTCTCTGAAGACGATTGATCCTACGTTTGGCCAGTTATCATGAGGTCTGTGATCATTAATTACTAGAGGTGCTTCACTGGGGATTTTGGAGTACTGAAGAATTCTTTCTACAGAAATCATCTTGTTTTCTGCATTGCATATGTTCCATATCACTGTGGCTTGTAGAACATTCAGACTTAAGCCATATGTGACCCCAAGACCAGCAATACCTGTCAGAAAAGGTGAACATGAGTTTGAGTTCTGATCCCATTAGCAAAAGTATTTACTATTTTATGATGTACGAAACTTACTTGGATTGATGACACCTTCAGGGAGAGTCACAAGTAACACCAAAGAAAAAGCAAAGACAAAATGAGACAGCAAATTCAACCGGAAGGAAAGCCACTCCATTGCTGATGCAACATGGAACCATGGCCTTGAATGGTTATCTATTAGAATAAGGTTTGAGCTAATGAAGCGATCTTGTTGATCAAAAGCACGTATTGTTGTTGCACCAGCAAGCGATTCAGCGAAATGGTGGAGGATTGGAGCTCTTTCTACTCCCGACATGCGCGACAGTTCTCTTGCTGCTGGTGTGTAATATCTCTGAAGAAAACACGAGAAAAAAAAAGTAAGCAAGAATTGTTGTATCATTGTCAAGAAGTTGGATTTTTTTTTCTCTCTTACTTGGTAAAACACGCAGGCTACTGCTACTGGAAGGAAGATGACACAAACTTGCCAAGCAACTTGCGACATGACGAAGATGGTTCCAACAATCTGAATGATAGAAAAAGCACACCAACCTAGTTTGACTGCCATTTCCAAATCCAGGACACTTTGATCTGTGGATGCCTATTATAAAACATGAAAAAACCAAGTTATTTTCAGTCTTGATTCAGTAAAAAAGAAAAAACCATGTTTTTTGTTGGATTGATTCTGGTACTTTACCCGGTTCAAGATTCTTCCTGTTGGAGTTGAATCGAAAAATGACATGGGAGCTCTGAAAATGCTGCAGAGCATCCTTGAGAAGAACGTCTCTGCTGTTAAAAGTCCACCTATCGCGACTAGAATAGTCCGTGCTAAAACACAAAGTGAACTTCCTGCAGCAAGAAGTGCATAAACAAGTAAAATCCGATCCATTCTTAACTTTGGTGCGGATTCAGCAGTTGGAGGAGCAGTCCATGCCATCCAGTAATTGCTAGCAATCTGTAGCATTTGGAAGCAAGACTGAGCCAATATTATGAGTGGCACAAGCAATCCGCCTTTTACAGTTGTTAAATATGCCATGTAAACTTCTTTGCCAATTACTCCTTTCTCTGTTTCTTCATCTTGCACTAACTTTGCTTCTTTCTTTTTATTTTCTGTTGAGATGTTATGCTCGGAGTCACACTGTGTCTGTAGACTCTCTGAAATTGATGTTGTGTCATCGTTTGATTTCTCTTTGAAGTTTCTGCTTGATTTTTCAATTGATAGGATTGAGTCTAGTGCTTCGTTATGAGCTCCTACAAGAACTTCAAAGCCTAAATTTTGTTTTAGAAGCTCTTCGAATTTGCCTGCTTGCAGCACTCTTCCGTTTTGCATCACCTGTTATAGAGTACAAACACTAATGTTAATGAAAACTACAGCTTCTTTTGCATTTTCTTATGACCAATGGTTGTTTCTCTTACCAGGATGAGATCTGCTGCTGGTAGAAACTCAACTTGATGGGTAACGTAAAGTACAGTTTTATCTTTCAGTATCCCCATTAAGCAGTCCTGCAAAACCAGTAGAAAAAGAACATTGTCAACTGTGGCGTTTTAAGAGCCAAAGGATCAAAGATTAAAAAAAATTTCGTGAACATTATTATACTTCAAAGAGTTGTCTTCCTGTATGAGCGTCAACAGCACTAAAAGGATCATCCAGTAGATATATATCAGCATTCTGATAAACCGCTCGAGCAATCTGTATCCTTTGCTTCTGACCTCCACTCATGTTTATCCCTCTCTCTCCAATCTCTGTCAAGTCTCCATTAGAGAAAAGCTCAAAGTCCTTTATCAAAGCACATGCTTTAACAGTTCTCTCATACTTCTCGCTTTCATAAATGCTTCCAAACAAAATGTTATCTCTTATAGTCCCGCTTAGTATCCATGGAGATTGAGGAACATAAGCTTGTTTACCACTGACTCTGACTGTTCCTTTCAGCTTCTGAATCTCCCCTAAGATTGATGAGAGTAAGCTTGATTTCCCTGATCCTACAGCTCCACAAACCGCCACTTTCATTCCGCTTTTCACTTTCAGTTCTATCTCATCAAGAGTCGGTCTGCTTGGCTCAGGTTCCCAACTGAATGCTCCATTTTCTATTTCAACGCTTAATTCTGAACGATCATTTGAGGAATACTCGACTGCATCCTTCTGAGTCTCGCTTTGTTGAAGGTAAGAAGCTATTCTATCTGCAGAAACCTTGCACTGAACAAGCGCTGAGAGAAGATCAGGTAAACCGAAGATCGGACTTTGTAACATTTGAAACGTTGCAAGAGCAGACAAGACCGCACCAGATGTAAGCTTCATTCCCATTAGCATACAAGTAACAAAAGTCACCACAGAGATCAATGAAGGAGCTCCCCAAAGGATGAAAGTAGTGAAGGCTTGTAACCTCAAAGACTTCCATAAACAATCATACTCTTTCTTTCTTAATGTTTTAACCTTGTCAAGAAATTGGTTATCCCATGCCTGAAGCTTCAGAATCTTCATGTTTTTAAGAATCTCTGAAGTTGCTTTCATTCTATCATCTTTGGCATTCATGATATCTGATTGGTAGTTTCTCTGAAGCCTTGTCAGGGGGTAATTGCAAGCCATCACCATTAAAGTTGTGACCAATGCAGCTAAAGCTCCAAGTCCCAGATGTTTTTGCAAGATATAAATCGCCGAGAAAATCTGTATAGGTAACATCCATATGGTGTTTACATACCAAATGAAATCAGTGATTCTTTGAACATCTACACTCATGTAGTTGATGATCTCTCCGCTTGTGTGGCTTTGCCGAGATTGACTTGATAAAAGTAATCCTTTTTGGTATATATGAGATATCAAAGCTGCTCGAAGACGTAGTCCTAGCTGACGAGCTCCAAAGATCCATTGTCTTTGAGTAACTGTCTCAACGATTTTCGCACTTAAAAACCCGAGTGCAAGAAGGTAACCATGGTTTAAGCTCTGGGATTGTTTCTCACTTAGAAACTCTACAAAGTCATTGATGAGATATGGTCCAATGTAAGCTGTGCTCGCGTTTACAACTGCGAATACCGCGTTGATGGCAGCTTTCCTCCAGACATAGCGAAGAACCGAGTTATAGAAGAAAGCATTTCCAGGTCCTTCTTTTTCTTTGGTGATTTTCAGTTTCTGGTCAAAGGCATGAGAGCAAAATCGAGCAGAGTCTTTCACATCGATATCTGGTACATCGTCTTTTTCAAGAGGTCTCTTGTATCCGAGGGAGAACAAAGGGTTGATCCATGAGAAAGTGATGCGTTGGAAGACAGTAGCGTTTCCATATGGTGAAGTAGAAGAAGAAGAAGAATCTTTCTTGTCCTGCTCAGTTTCGCCACCAAGTAGTAGCGGCTCTGTGATTCCGCTGGATTCAAGAAGACGGAAACCTGTTTGCCCTCTGATTGAAATAGCCAGCAAGAACAATGATGCAAGAAGACCAGTCAAGTCTACATAATCCTGAAACCCGAGAGGCTTGTGTTTCGCGGTTATGAAATGAGCATCAAAGGCAAAGGATAAGATGAAACTACAGAGCCACCAGGATCTTAACGTCCAAGGAAACTTAACAAGCCTCTTTTCTCTGATCTTCACCACAGAAAGAGAAACAATCAACCACGAGAAAGCCTGCGAAATCTCAGCGGAGAAGACAGAAACAGAGGAATCACACCGTGACACAACGCTGTCTCGAAAAAGCAAAAGCAAGATAAAGCAATGAGTCCCTAAGATCGAAACAGAGCAGATAAGAGCTACGTTATAAGAGAAGCTCTGCTTCACGGTTATGCTCTGCTTCTTCAAGTCTTCTTCTACATCATTATATCCTCGGTTTCTCACTACACCAAACCATTTCAGTGCCAAATGAGTAACAAAGAAAGCAAGGAAGGCCACTTGCATAGCGATGCTTATACGTTCCTTCAAGCAAAGCGAGTTTTGTTGCAACCATTGCGTTCTCAAGAGATGAAAACCCGTTTCTGCTGCTCATATTAAAGCAAACACAATCAGGTAAAAAGACGAAAAGATTGAAGGCATAAAGTTTCTAAATTTTCGTGTGAAAGATATCAACTTTACCTGCGGAACCAAGGAGCTTGAACATAGCTTCTTCTTGGTTTTAAGAAGACACGTCTACGCACCGAGAGTCTTAGTAAGAGGCACTAGAGATGATTGGAGACAATCAAGTTCATGCTTTGTTTTCAGATAGAGTTGCAGAAACTTGTTATGTGTGTAAGAGAGAAAGAGAGAGCTAGTGAGACAAGTATTGAGTTTATAGTGAAAAGTGACGCCAGCGCTACAAAACAAAACAAAAACCTTTCATTGAATGATTGATATGCTTGAGAGCTTTGGAGAAAAACAAATTGAATTCTCTTATTAATTAACTCGACGCCCTAAAAAATTAATTTTTAAAAACCTATATCTCTAAAACGATCATCTTTCTTAGTAGTATTGTTTTGAAAACGTGACTTTTCAAATCAATTAAAAAAAAATCAAAATCAAAATCTAGTTTTTTTTGTTATCAATAGCATGCATTGTGGTAACCGGTGAGGGTTTGATGACTGTACTAAACACTATGATTGCCATAAAGTATGACATAACTAATGATTACCATAACGGCATAACCTATGACATAATGAGTATAATTAAGGAGTTTAGATTAGATAAAACCTGTAAAATTGTTTAGCGAAATATATAGTTGGAATAAAGTTAATATTGGAGAGACTCTCAACAATATTGATGAGCTGAATTCTAAATGAGTTGAATAATGATGTGGTCACTGTACTAGAAACATCAATGGTGTGGCCTTGAATAACATTAATCAGGTCTAAAGTTTTTCTGCTTTCCCAGCCATACGCACGTACCAGGCCATGCAAGTCGATCGTGTTACATATATACATACAACGTAAATATAATCTCGTACGCGTGTGTAAATATTGTATTTATGAAAAGAATATACAACGTAACAATCAATATTAGGGAAAGATAGTGAAATCGTTGAACTAGAAACACATGTTACTTCGTAGAATTAATTTTGATTAGAATTTGGTATTTATAGAAAGTTTTGCTGTTTAGCGTAAGGATGCATACGTACGTGTCAGATTCGTAGAATATGAGTAATTTCCTTATACGAAAGAAAGTTAGGCTTGATACTTTTGGAAATGAGCGAGTGAGAGAGATTCCAATTCGATTTGATCCCAATGCATGCTGTCCTTTGCGACGATATTGTAGGTGGTTGGGACCATACATACATATAAGCGACTACTGCGATGGCGATGTTACACAAACACAAGATGTACCCTTCAACTGTTTATACCAATAATATATAATAGACTTGATCGGTTGATCCGATACTATCCTCAAATCATCATCAACGTCACCATATACCCCAGTTAGGGTTGTTCGAGCTCTTTGAAAAGTTCAAAGAAAAAAGGGTATATATACAGAAATAAATAAAAAGCTATAATAAACTTTTCTTCTAATTATGTGATTAATTAAATACCCTTTTCTATATGATTTTTTGTTGGTTGATATATAGATTCTACTTGCCATAATATTTTCTTAAATTGCTATGTTTAGTTATTTTCTTAGCTTTGATAGAAGTGATATAAAGTTTAAACAAAAAAAAAAAAGAAAAAGACAGAAAATGATATCCAATCTTTGTTTGCCGCGAGTCCCACCGTGAGAGTCAATCACTCCCACTAATTGTTGCATTTGCATGCAAGCGTGGAAAGCATCGAGTCCACTCATCAGTTCCCTTAATAAAATATTTTGACCTCCTAATATCAATTGTTAATTAGTTACTTTAACTCTGAAACTAATATATATGTATGAAGTGTTGTTAACTTACAGCCTACAGGATTGTTAAACAAAAGGTATTTATAAGAATATACACACATATACGTATGCAAGATTCATATAAAAAATGAAGCAACACGTTGACGATCAAAGGGTATGAGTCATTATTTATATATGTCGATGTCTTTTGTTGGTCCATAAAATTGGCTGCTGACCAAAATATTCCTCCATCGAAATACGTACTACCGATAAAGGTTTTCTTGACAGAAGCGTTTCCAATATTGATGTGACGGGTTTAAACCGGTCTCTTACTAGAGCCGGATGGAACCGGTTTTGGTCTTAGAACCGTTTGAAAATACGCTGTGTTTTGTCCAAAGTAGGTATAGGAGTTCGGATTTAAGCTTCTTTTTAATTCGCATCATTTATATAAAGATAATTTAATCAATCGTTTGGATTTTATAACTATTTGGTTTGGATTCGACTAAATACAAATACATGTTATAAGATGACATAAAATTGTTTGTAATGATAACAAAGTTACAAGTGAAATGTCTTGTCCTCATACGCTTATGTTAGTGATTTCCATGTGAGTTTCTTGGCGGTTTCGGTCCTTTTCTCTTATAATGTTTAGATGCGTCATCAGCTTGCTTTTTCCTTTAACTTTGCAAAAATACAAAACCATAAAGAGCTAAAAAAAGAAAAAGGTACATTAGAAAAAGACCAACCTCAATTAATTAAAATGCTAAAGTCCGTGATAATATAGATAGCAACCCATATATAAGAACAATTCACGACACTTCAGTTTATTGCATCCATCTAAATGAGACTAATCCCTTAGATTTATTTAAGGCCCCAGAGGAGCCGTATGAGGCGAAGGATTTAAGATTGTACTTACTCTGACTAATACTATATTCCTAAGTGCATATTATTAGTACTCTATTGCATAGAACGTGGATAAGCAAACAAATTAAAGCTAAGGTATTCATCCATTTGACTGTTACGTGTGGGGGTTTTGGGTTTGGGCCTTGCTGGTATGAGCAAAACTTGAGATTAGATACATTCATAAATCAGATGAAAGCGCATCAACTTTTTGGATACACCTGTTTCCTTATTTATAAGGTGAAAACAAGATGTTAGATCACGTTTGAAAAAACAAGGCTAGGCTACGCGTCGAGATTATTTGTTGCTGAATAAAAATAGATCACACCGGCAGGAACAAACACTAGATTCGCAGAATCTAAACACAGATTGAACAAACTTCTAAGCATTGATTGGCGTATTTGGGCAACTTTTAAGTGAATCTTTGAGAAGACTCATCATTATAGTTTTTTGCTGAGAAGAAAAGTGCAACTGTGCAAGTCAAGAAATAGTTTAAAGAAAGAGATTCACTTGCAGGCTCGTGACTGTCGGTTGATTCAAGGTTATCCATGATCTGCGTCATATTGCCACTTAAGCATATATATATTCCCTTTTCTCAAGGGACGTCCGTTCATATCGCCGCCATAAGAAGACAACCGTTTTTGCGAAAACCTCAATTTCTGATATTGTTGCTTTTTGTATTTGGAACTCGTTAAAATTGACATACGGTTTCGAAATTTTCATATTCTTACTATAGTTTCCATATTTTATAAACAAACTAGGTTTATTATCTGTATTATAATCCCTTTTTCCTTATTTTGTGTTATTTAAACCTAGAATATCGTGTTAATGTTACAATCATTAGACACTATAACTAATTAATACATAAATTAATTCCAAAGTACTTCCCTATTGTCTTTCCTATTTAACCTTCTTTTTTTTTTTTTGGCTATATGGTAAATATTTTATTGAAATGAAAATAGTTTGGGTTTCTATTTAACCTACATTTATATATCTTCAATCCAATAACGAACTATAGGTTGCTTGCGTGAGGGAGAGGTAGATTTGGAAGGGAGGTAACGTCAAGTTCTAAGATTAAAATTAAACGTAAGATAAAAAGCGACACATTATAAAAGCAATTACGAAAAGAGAAATGAGCACGTAATATCTTGTGTTGTTAAAACCATTTTTATTTTAAATTCTATGTCGTATACAAACAAGAAGTTCTTATTAGAGTAAACAAGTACCTGGCTTAGCTAATGAGTCTCTGACAGGTCATAGGCATTGAGTAAACAGAGAATTCGAGATTAGAGAGCTACGTTACTCGTCGAGATTCTTTGTTGCTGAACAAATCGATCACACCGGCCGGAAAAAGCAGTGAGAGCAGAGGATTCGCCGGCGGTAACGGCGGAATCTCAGCTCTACACAACGGACACTTGGACATTTCACCTAGCCATGTATCTATGTGTCAAGAAACCCAACTTTGTATGAATGATTTCTTAGTTTATTCCATCGGAGGCTGAAGCCTTTATATACAACATGTGTTAATTAACCTAAGTACTTACATCTATTTGCACAAAGGTACTTAGACTATATAAGATATACACATGATACTATATCCTCCTCAATACCCCCCCTCAAGTTGGAGTATGGAGGTCACAAATACCCAACTTGGGAGTAATATCTTCAAACTCTTTGCGTCCAAGAGCCTTTGTAAGAATATCGGCAAGTTGCACCCGTGTAGAAACGTATTGAGGAGCAATCACACCTTTAACAATCTCATCCCGGATGAAGTGACAATCCGACTCAATATGTTTCGTCCGTTCATGAAAAACCGGATTTTTACTAATATGTATAGCAGATTGGTTGTCGCAGTGGAGAGGAATCGGGTAAGAACAATCCACACCAAGAGCCATGAGTAATTCCCGCAGCCATAGAAGCTCACAAACCGTTTCGGACATCGCACGATATTCCGACTCAGCCGAGGATCGAGAAACAACCTCTTGTTTCCTTGTTTTCCAAGAAACGGGAGAGCCACCAAGTTGAATGAACCATGCCGTGAGGGAGCGACGAGTACGAAGACAGCCAGCATAGTCAGCATCACACCAAGCAGTGATGCGAAGATCAGAATGAGCACGCAGAAGTATCCCTTGACCCGGATTATTCTTGAGATAACGAACCACACGAAGTGCAGCTTCCCAATGAGCTTCCTTAGGAGCATGCATGAACTGAGAAAGCATGTGAATCGCATAGGACAAATCGGGACGAGTAACAGCAAGATATATAAGGCGTCCCACCAACCGTCGATATGGGAAAGGATCCGGGAGTGTATCCCCACCAGCCAAGGCAAGCTTATGATCTTGTTCAATAGGATGAGAAACAGGTTTAGCGCCAAGTAAACCCACGTCTGAAATGATATCGAGAGTATACTTGCGTTGACACAAATACATACCCGTCGAATTACGTGCAACCTCAATCCCTAAGAAATACTTGGAGACACCGAGGTCCTTCATGTGAAACCAAGAACTTAAATACGATTTGAAACCATTGATCACCATAAGAGAACTCCCGGTAACAATCAAATCGTCCACATACACCAGAACGTACAAACTAACCTCTCCATTGGTATAAGTAAACAGCGAGTAATCCTTGACGCATTGTTGAAAACCATATTCTTTCAAAGCCACTGAAAGCTTGTCAAACCAACAACGAGGAGCCTGACGAAGACCGTATAAAGACTTATGTAAGCGACACACCTGTGTCTTATCAGCAGTACGAAACCCAGGGGGAAATTGTATAAACACCTCTTCAGCTAAGTCCCCATGTAAAAAAGCATTGTGGACATCCATCTGATGAACTTCCCAATCCCGAGACACTGCAACTTCAAGAAAAGTACGAACCGTAGTCATCTTACACACGGGTGCAAATGTCTCCTCATAATCTAAACCCTCGGTTTGATTATTTCCAAGTACAACCAACCTCGCCTTATGTCTCTCAAGTGTACCATCAGAACGATATTTCAATGTAAAAACCCACTTGCAGCCCAAAGCTTTCTTCCCGGGAGGTAGAGTCTCAATAGTCCATGTACCTCTATCCTCTAAAGCTTCAATCTCTCCACGTACTGCATTCCTCCAATTTTCGTCCAAAATAGCCTCGCCAAACGTCTTTGGAATAACACCTGCGGTAATAGCAGCCAAAAACGCCCTATGATTGTGCGAAAAATTGGAACAATCGACGTAGAAACCAATCGGATACCAACTCGAATCTGTAAAATCACCATCAGTCGCTGCAACTGTCGTGTTCACCACATAATCACGAAGTTTGGCTGGGACAAATTTCTGTCTACAGCCGCGACCCATGTTCTCCTCTTGTTCAGCAGAATCATGACCAGACCCACTCTCGTCCATGATTTCAGAATCCGAGCTAGTAACCGGAGACAAAGGAGAGGGAGAAGCGATGGTCGGAGAAGATGGAGTAGGTGACACGACCAGCGAGTCAGTTTCTGCAATTTCCGAAGAAGAAGAAATCACCACTGCAGGCGACGAATCATCATCAACAGAAGCGAGAGGAGAGGTCGTAAAGGTTTGAGCGGGAGGAAGTAATGGGGATAGTTCATCCTCACAATCGTCATCGTCACAAAAACGAGAATGCAAACTTGGAGAAGACAAAGAGAGAGACGTCGTTGGTGTATCAGTAGCATATGGAAAATCCGATTCCAAAAAAATAACATCCCGAGACACCGAGATGACACCACTGTCAAGGTTATACACCTTCCATCCCTTCTTCCCAAAAGGATAGCCAATAAAAATCGATCTATTACTCCGAGAAGCAAACTTATCACCATCTCGACGTTGATCATGGACGTAACATAGGCAGCCAAAAACCCGCAAATGATTCATTGGAGGAGAACGAGTATAGAGCATTTCAAATGGAGTTTTACCATTGAGAACCGCTGTTGGTGTGCGGTTTATTAAATATCCGGCCGTTAGAGCACAAAAGCTCCAAAACTCAACAGGGAGATTAGCTTGAAACCGTAGAGCACGCGCGACGTTCAGTATATGTCTATGTTTGCGCTCGACACGGCCGTTTTGTTGGGGTGTACCAACACAAGAGGTTTCGTGATGAATTCCTCTTTCACGAAAATAGCCACCGAGGCTCAAAAATTCGGATCCATTATCACTCCGAATCGTTTTAACTTTCTTATCAAATTGTCTTTCGACAAGTGAAATAAACTCCCGGAGTGTAGTAGCAGTTTGTGACTTGGCAGGTAACAAATAAATCCATACGGCACGGGAGAAATCATCGACTATGGTTAAAAAAAACCTTGAACCACAAATTGCTGTTGTCCGGTACGGACCCCATAAATCACAATGTACTAATTCAAAAGCCATAGTCGTCTTATTAATACTCAAAGGGAAAGAGTCTCGTGTCTGTTTTGCACGAATACAAACGTCACAAGACTTGAAATCAAAAACAGTCGTACTAGTAGTCTTAGATAGCTGCAACATCTCCAAAGCTTTAGAGGACGGATGACCCAAGCGTCTATGCCACATATCCAATGGTGTTGAATCCGAGATTTGTGTCACCGCTACAGCTTCCACACCTCTAAAAAAATAGAGACCATTCAACTGCTCACCGGCTCCAATCACCGTCTGAGTGATGCGGTCCTGAAGAACACAAAGTCTGTCAGAGAACTGGAATATACAACCCCTATCCCTAGTCAACTGAGAAACCGAGATGAGATGACACTGCAAACCATCCACAAAAAAAACATTTTTCAATGCTAGTTGTGAACCAAGAGAGACCTTTCCCTGTTTAGTAGCAGTACTAAAACGTCCATCAGGGAGCTTAATGAAAACCGGAGCCATATCACAAACCTCAACAAGGTAATCTAAGCTTCCCGTCATGTGATTAGAAGCTCCTGTATCAATAACCCATGATTCGATAAAAAGCTTACCCGAGAGACGATCACCATGACCAGAAGCTCGTTCGGTCAACATCTGCTTCAGAGCTTTCCACTCGTGATCATCCAAGCCAATCAAGCCAACACGGTCGGCATCAGTGATGACTGCATTCGCCTGGAACGTTGGTGTTGGAGCCACAACTTGATTCGCATGAGAAGAGACAGACCGTGAGGAAGAGGAAGTAGGAGCCATTGATGACACACGCCGATCACCATTAGAGCCATTGGAAGGAGCTTGCGGTGTAGGAGGTCCTTTGGAACGAGGACGATCACCCCACCACCAAGGGTAACCAATCTTACGGAAACAATTTTCAGCAAGGTGTCCCTTTCTCCCACAGCTCGTGCACACCGCCGAAGGATCACGAACCACCGTCTGTTGCTGAGCACGAGAAGATGACTGAACCGCAAAACTAACGCCTTCATTACGTTCATCCATACTGCGGCTCGCCTTCTTTGAATCCTCATCTTGTTGAACCACTTGATATGCCTCATCCAAAGAGGGTAAAGGGTCACGAGAGACAAAGATGACTTCACAGCCCCAAAAATATTTTCATCAAGTCCCATAAGAAATTGATGAAGTTTATCTTCTTCTCGTTCTTTGGCTATCTCGTCCGCTGTTTTAGCTCTTTGAAAATCAGCAAGGCTCGTCCATAGCTTAGTAAGTCTGCCATAGTATGCTTCCACGGCTGCTCCCTTTTGTTGGCAATTCGCGAGTTCAGTCTTTAAACGTTGAACCCGTTGGCCATTCTTCACGGAGAAACGCTTTTGTATATGCGTCCATAAGTCAGATGCCACTTCATGATGAGAAAGAGAACTACTGAGATCAGGAGCAATCGTGAGTTTGATCCATGACACCACCATGGCGTTATTTGCCCACCAATCTTCAATATCCTCAGAGTCATCCGCTGGTTTAGGGATCGAACCATCCGCAAAACCAAACTTCTTTCTTGCACGTAAGGCAAGTCGTATGTTGAGTGATCATTCGTCGTAGTTAGGACCTCGCAACTGTGGTTGTGAGATGACTGAGCCTGGATTATCTCCAGAGGAGAGATCATACGGATCAATTCGACGCCGTGTGGACTCAGTCCTTGTTGATCGGTTTTTAGTAACGGAGGACCCATCATCTTCACCCAACATTGTTAAGAAAGTATCACGATAAGAATAGATCTATGATACCTAGGTCAAGAGAAGGAGAATAAAGGGAGAACAGAAGAGTATACAGAGGATCGAATGACCTAAAATTTTAGGTAAAGCTCTGATACCATGTCAAGAAACCCAACTTTGTATGAATGATTTCTTAGTTTATTCCATCGGAGGCTGAAGCCTTTATATACAACATGTGTTAATTAACCTAAGTACTTACATCTATTTGCACAAAGGTACTTAGACTATATAAGATATACACATGATACTATATCCTCCTCAATACTATGCAATCCGCGTGGAAACAGTGTCGGCAAATCGTCAATCGCCTCATCTTCTCACCTTCCTCTGCCTCTTCCAGGCACACGACACAGTACGGCGGAGACGAATGATCTTTCGCAGCCATTCTCCACCTGCTGACCGTGAATGTGCGGTGTCGACGCCATGGACGTGTGATTATGAAAGTGGCAAATCTTAAAAAGAGACGTGTAGAGAAGATAGAGACGGAGGCAACCAAAATAGAAACAGTGATAAGCTCGCAAAATCCAGACACAGATTGAGCTAACATCATCCAGTAATTGACTTGACGAACGAACCAGATAATCTTTATGTGGCATTATGTATATCTCTGTTTTTTTCTTTTTTTTTAAATAAAAATTGTACATCTCTGTTTTCTAAGCTGGAAGAGATGAACGGTCACCATTTGATATTTATAAGAAAGTCGACGGTGGCAATTCTATCTAATTTTAATAATTACAAGACTTGTAACGTCAATGGCCTTGCAAGTTGTAACCAGGTAACTTCTTGGATTTGGAAATATCAATGGGACTTGTGACTAGGTAACTTCTTGGATGTGGAAGCTTGATTTATAAGTCAAGGCCTAACAAGTCCTTGACTAAAAAGTAGTTATGTGACGAAACTGTGGCTTTATAATGAGAACTTGCAAAACGTCGAGATATTTACATCAAACATAAGCACACTTATGTAAACGTAGTTACGTATAGGGCAAGGCACATGTACTTCGGAAGTCTCTGTTTTGTTTTGTTCGGTGATTCCTAGTCCTTGATGCTGAGTTGCTGACACAGACTACGACAAATCACAAATCAAACGATAATTAACTAAATATTTCTACAAGGACTAGTCAAAAAAAAAAAAAACTGTATGGTCTGGATGATCAAGAGCTGTACCTTGTCAAGTTTCAGATGTAAACAGAACTTTGACTGCCTCGAAAACCTCTTCACTGGGTTTTGCAGCATTAATCTGGTGGAGGAATCAGAAACAAGAATCAGGAACAGCATATGATAGTAATGATTATGGAAGAGAACTGGAAAAAACAAATCCTAACCTTTCGAAGTTTCCCTTTAGATTCATAGTAGCTAACAATAGGGAGGGTAGATTCAACATACACTTTAAATCGCTTCTTTATCGTCTCTATATTGTCGTCTTCTCTTCCCTTCATAACCAAGAAACAACTGGTAAAAGATAAACAAGATCGGAACTAGATATCATTTTTCAGTTAAGATTAATTCCAACCTGGTTCCTGTTCATAATGCGTCTTTCCAGCTCTTCTTCTGGACAATCAAAGAATAGAACAAAAGCAGGCTCGATTTTAGCCTGTCAAGATCCAGAAAGTATTAAACCAAGGCTTCAACGAGACAAGCAGGACTCGATTAGACTCTATAACAGGCATCAACGAGAAGTCAGTTGACAATTAGATTAAGACATGGGTTAAGATGATCCTTACAACATTTTCGAATACGATCCGATTTTCTTCATTGCGAGGAAAACCATCAATGAGGAACTTATCATTACCACTTTCCTCCATAGCTTTACACAAAAGTTTTACAGTTATCTCAGACGGCACAATTCTCCCCTCTGCAATCATACTTTGGATCATGGCTCTGAAAATATCCACAGAAAAAAAGAAAGCAGAAAACTTCACCAACTGTTGGGTTTTCAATTTTTCATCATACAAAATCATCATAATCCTAGAATAAAATCATCATATAGTATGAGACTGAAGCAGAACTTACCCAAATTCAGAACCAGACTTGATTTCTGCTCTAAGAAGATCACCAGCACTTAAATGGGTATAGCTGAAGTGCTTCACAACGTTAGCACACTGAGTACCTTTTCCACTCCCAGGACCACCTAGAGCCAATCAACCATTCAACACCACACAAAATAAAAATCCAACCTTTAAGCATGATTTTACATATATAGAGTGGAATTACTATTACCCAACACAAAAACCACGGTTGACTTCTTCCACCTAGGGCTTTCACGTTCGTCCTGTAACTAAATAACATCGTTGAGTTTACGGAAAAATTCCAGATTCTTTTAGTTTCAGGAAAAATGAAATTGGATACACAGGTGAAATCGATACCTTAGTGGAAGCTTCAACATGAGTTTCCATGATTAAAGACGATATGACGGTGAACCAAACGCTGAAGTTTGAGTACAGGCGAAGATGATTCAGGTGAAGATAGACACTAACGGCGTGTAGTCTGCAAACGGGTATGATTTAACGGCGTACAGCCATCTTCAAAGTGAGACAACACGGCGTTTAATAGGTGGCATTCAAAATAGATTATAAAACACGTTCAGTGGTCCCAGACAGTTCCAATAAAACGGCGCACACTCTACTAGTCATGAAGTAAACGCCATGGCGTTTATAAATAGCAATGGCAGAGTTATTACAAAACGTCCCAAGAGTCCCCAACAAGGTCTGATCATGATCATATTCATATACATACAAAGACACAGGCGATGAACTATGTTACAAGCCGACGAACGTGTTATCAACACGCGAATTTATAGTTCTCTACTTATAAAATAAACCATCACCAGAAATACACACACACTGACACACATATTGGCTTTTATCATCGTACCCAAGCAACAGCATCAATCTCATCTCTCGCTTTCTTATATAACTCGAGCCTCTTCGCGCACTCTAGTCTCCTATCCATCAATGCCGGATCTTCATCTAGTAATTGTCCCAACTGTTTCCCCTGTGAAACAAATATAAGATTTGACACGCATTGCAGAGAATCCATAAGATTTGAGACATGTTTGTTATTTTTGACTTCAGTTTACCTCTCTCTTACTGATCTGTGAGTAGAAGTAATTGAGCAACGCGAGCTTGGCTTGTCTAACCTGACAATAAACACAGGCTTTTGGAATTGTGTTACGAAGTGTGTCTGAAACCATGTTGACATACGCGGATACATTTGATGCTATCCTTCTGAAATGTCCATCTCCATACTGATCTAATGTTGCAGGCGAAGGAGAAGCGGCTTGATTTTTCTGGTTGCTTACTGGTCTTTCCATTTCTTGAGGAAGTTTCCGGAAGAAATCAGCCGTTAGATACGCAGATTCCATGTCAACAAGTCGAACAACCGACTTCCTGCTTTCTTCCCTGAATTTCTCCAAAGAGCTGTTGGCTGCTGCAGCGAGCTCAACTTGCAGCGAGGGGAAACGCTTTAGCTCCTGCATTTTTTCCATCAGGGATATCCAGTAAAAACCTTATCTTACATTCTACCAGTAATATGAAAATCAATAGTTTGAAGAAAAAAAGTCTCACCTCAGTTTCTGATATTGACTTCCTCACCAGCTCTTTCAAGACAAAGTGAACCTGTTGCATATGCGCCAAACTCATTACGGTCTTATGTATATGTTAAAGTGAAGTGAAGAGACAATGTAGAAGAACTTACAGCATCTACAGAAGCTTCGGCTGGACCTCTAAAGTATCCCAGCGCCCCTTCAATAAGACGGCGATAACCCTGTTCTGGTGCAATCAAGTGAGGTTGATAGCCATCAGCCTCAGACACGATTCTCTTAACGCTTTGCAGAGAAAGATGGCGATCAAAAGGAAGCTTTTTGAGTGCAGCTGGAAGTTGATTGTCGAATACTCCATAGATACGGTCACCTCCAGGACGCCTAAAAATGTAACATGATGTTAACCAAAAAAACCAGCAACTTACGCATAAGGATTTCCGCAGGAAGATGAGTTACAATGTTTACCCGCCATCCAGATGTTCCTTGAATATTTTATCGAATGCACGGCACATCTCCAATATAGTGTATAGTTGAGCCTGAGAAAGAAACCAACAGATTTAGCCCATAGTAAAAAATGTATAACTTCACTGAAGAGAAATAGTTTCACATCGATGTACTCTCTCACCCCAGCATCGACTGCGACAGGCCTACCCATGCGGTCTAACTCCCTTTCAAGTTCTTCAATGCTTTTGTTTATTAATGATAGGATACTTGGAATACGGGTCCTGATAACAGACTCCAAGTGCTGTGGAAAAAAAAAAGATCATACAGCAATTGAAGAACAATGTATAAAACCATAAAATAAAGTCGCAAGCATTTCAGGAATTGATTGAAAACCTTTGAAAGAAGCTTGGCCAGATACACTGAACCCATTTTGCTGGCTAAGTGACCATAGTCAGGACTGGTGTCGAAATATTCTCGTTCTTTCCGCCTCGCAAGCATCATATCAACATTCTTATTGATATCTGCTTGTGAACGGTTCACTATCCCAACCCAAGGATGTTGCAGCCTATATGATCTTCCTTCAAGAACCTAAGGCAAGCAGTTAGGTATGTTAGATCAAATATTCTTAATAAAAAAGGTAAGAAGAGGAAAGAACGCTGTAGATTTAGCTACTTATGATCATACATAATCATTACGGTGAACCATGACACATGAACCAAAAGAGATGAAGAGGTGCTTACTTCCAATGCATTAGTTCCTTTGTCCATCAAGTCTAACTTGGTAAGGACACCAAATGTCCTCTCACCTGACACAACCAAAAACTTATGTCATCATCAAAAGGCATTACTTCCTGCCAAATCTATCATTTCATTTGCAACAGAATAGCAAACAAACCTGTTGGATCGACATCTTTCGCGAGCTTAATTGCATCCGATGTGGCTATGTCTTGGTTGGCAGGAGATATAGCTAATATGATACAATTGGGCTGGAAACAAACAGAATTAGCCAATTTTGGAACTGGAAGATGCATCTTAAGAATTATAAGCAGAGAGAGTAAAATTTTGAAACAACGCAAATAGAGCCTGATCATATATAGCTTTACAGTCTCACCAACAAAAGTTGGTGATACACAAAACCAGCAGTTCTCACCTTATCAACATACGTGCGAACCATGGTTTCGATATCCTCAACGATGGTTTCCGGCTGTCCCTCTGGAAATCAAAGACGATATCAATAACCTTCATAGGGCCATCAAATAATAAAGAAATGGAAACCAAAGCTAGAGTTAAAAGAATCATACCAACAGCAACCTTAGTCAAACCGGGTAAATCAACGAGAGTAAGATTGACAACTGTTTGGAACACAACATAACAAGGGGCAAGCATCAATGTTAGTTCCCAAAAAAAACAAGTTCACTACGGGAAGTAAAACCCCACAAACTGTAATTAAAGCTGACCATTTGGAGAGAAGATACTGAGGTGAATAGGAACTGGAGATATCTGTTTGCTCTTCCCTGTGATTCGATCAGTCTCATCCTCAATCTCCTTGCGAACCAAAGCTGCAACACCAAAGAAAATTCAATGAACACTCTCAACTACTGTCTCTGACCAGACCCACACACCAACCAGAACATGAGAAAATTCATACGATAGAGAAACCAAAACACACTCTAGGTAACAAAGAAAACAGTAAAGAAGCAGAGCACAAATATACATTTAAACAATACCTTATAAAGACAAAACATTATATAGAGATACATACCGAAATCTGTGAATTGTCTCTTGGGAAGATGAAGGAACTCTGCATATTCCTCTGTTCCATCATCCGTCTTATGAAGCTGCAACACTAAAGGCCGTCTCGTAACGATACCTGCAGAAATACATGTTTCTCAAAATCAAAGCTCCTTGCTTTTATTAACAAACACAAAAGAAGAGAACATTGAAGAAGATTTAAAATTCACAAACCAGATCCTCTAGGAAGAAAATCTCTCCCAACAATGCTCTCAAGAACAGAAGATTTCCCAGAGCTCTGCATAAACCCCAAAAGAAAAAAAAGAAAAAGCAAGTTGAAGAGTCAACAGAGTAAAACAGACAAAAAAACAAAAACCTAGGAAGAAGTCAAAGAGCTAATTAAACCGGAGAAATCACCTGACCACCAACGACGGCGACGGTTGGAAGAGCTTCCCAGAGAGAATTGAAAGCGTTATTTCCAGTTCCACCACCATAGTCACCAAGCACGGTACATGCTCTCTGTATCCTATTAACTAACCCAATCAAGCTCTCCATAGTCGTCATCTTCCTTCTTCGTCAGTTTCAGATGAAAATTTAAAAGTTCCAAAGACGAAAATTCAGTTTAGAAAATGGGAAAGCTGCTTGAAAATTCGACAACAGACCACAAAAGACTTGAAGAGAGACAAAGAAGAAAACTGTTAGGGGCAAAATAGGGAAATGAATTAGGAGAATAAATGTCGTATGGTTCTAGAAGGTTTGATTTGTGTGCCTGTGTGGTTCGGTCGGATTTACAGAGATAGCTTTGCCGTCGTCACGGAGTCGCCTGTCGCCTGGCTTTGGTTCGGTACGGTCTGGTCTGGTCCATCCAAAAGGGTCAAATCTAAAATAATAAAGTGTTCAAGATTTGTGGTGAGCCTTTTTTGTAACGCGTAGTACATACAGTAGTTTGAAATTTCGAATTTTGAAGTTACACGTGGACCCCTCACCCAAACACACAAAGAGATGCTGTCGGGAGCATTATTTGAAAGGCCCAATAAACAGAGAAGAGTTTTGTGTACCTTGGACCCGCTATTAGCATTTTCGGAAGGCCCAGAAGGCTTTTTAAATAAATAAAGGGAAGTCTTTTTAAAGCCCAATAAATAAATAAAGTTTAAGGCCCATGAAAAGGGGTAGGAACACCACGTGGCAAGAGACTGGAGAAACGGACGAACATTCGTGTGGGATGGATGGATGTGTTGGAAAAGAGAAACGATGGCTCGTTTTCACCTAATACTTGTCGGCTTCTATCATCCATCGTCACATGCTTCCCTTTTAGATTTTTTTTTTTTTTATATATATCTTTTATGAATAGATTAAATAAGATTAGTCTTGGAGAGATATATATATATTAGTATTATTAGTTCAAGAATCAAGTGTTTGTTTTTCTTTTAAGGTCAGTGGCTGAGGTAATCACTAAACATCCTCTTATTCAAAATCCAATGGTATTGGTCCGATATTTATATAAACGCAATGTCAACTATATAACTAGATTTTATTGTTAAAGCGGTGGGAGACTTATTTTTCTAACGTGTCTGAGTGGGCAAAATGCGTAATAGATAAACACCGCAGCAAGTAAACAAAAAAAGTCACTAATCAACGTAACTGTAAATAAAAGATTATCACAAGTCAAATAACCAAATATAGCAAAAATCATTTCTGGTCCACAGTTACTAGTTTAGATGAGATCAGTACTATTTTGTAAGTTGGTAAAAATTCCCAACCAAAAACAAATCAATTCATTAACAAATAGAGTAGTGACAATTTTGCATTAAAAAAATATATATAAAAATGGGTTAGTGATAAAACGATCTGTCAAAATGGAGTGCTTACAAATCTCCAATTAATAAGCTCATAATTTCTCTCTCTTTCTCTATTATATTCTATCTGTATTTTTTATTTTAATTATTATTATTTCCGACAGAGAATGCTTTATCTCACCTCCGACTCTTCATCCGTGGTCTAAAAACAGAGAGATCTTAGAAGAAGAAGACAAAATCTTTACCACCAGATCTTTCTGCTTCCTTCTCTTTCTTCCTTGTTCATCTTTTACAGGTTGTCACATCACTATAATCTCACCGATACTCTCGGACCCCAAAAAGCTTTCTTTCTTTTTTTTCTTCTCAGAAAACTCAATCCTTTAGTCCATATCCTCCGATGAGGTGTAAGAGACACACCGTCGATTTCAGCAGCACAAACGGCGTATGCGCTTCTTGCCTCCGTGAACGTCTCCTCTCCCTCGCCGCTTCCGCCGCCGTCACAGCCGCCGTTGAAGATAACAACAATCGTAACCAATCACGCAAATCTAAGAACCCTCCTCCTCCTCCTCCTCCGCTTTTAGTCTTCCCTCGCTCTGTTTCTCCTTATGTAACCCGTAGAAAATCCGACGCCGGAGACGGAGGAGGTGATCCTTCAACCACTTCTAATCGGAGGTTCATCACCACGCCTCAGGTAGATCTCGTCGGATACTCATGCAAGGACTTGGAATCGAATCGGTCTCATAAACCAAAAGAAGGTAAAAAATTGTCTAGATTCTCTAATCTATTCAGAGCTAGATCTGAAGATTTCGATTCAAATCCTAAATCCAACAATCCTAGATTCTCTTGCGACGCGTCCGAGTCTTCGTCGTCATCTTCACGGTCATGGATCTCGTCGATTCTCTCCACCGGTCGCCGGAAAAAGCAACCGTGTTACATAGAAGACGTAATCGCAGGTCGCAGACCTCAACGTATATACTGTAGAGGAATGTCACCTGCCAGAGATACCGAACCGGAGCCAGAGCCGGAGCCGGAATCAATAGATGAATCGAGAAGAACACCGGCGGCGAAAACCCCGGGGAGGAGAAAGATTGGGAGTGGGATAGGGAAGAAGAGCATGTCGGGGATGGCTTTTTGTTTGAGTCCGTTGGTGAGAGCGAGTCCCAATTGTCCGTTTAAACGGAAAATGAGATTTCCATCGGAATTCGGTAACTCCGGCGATGTAACGGTGACGGAGAAGCCTCATATATCAGCAGCGGCGTCGTTTTGCGCAAATAGATCGAAGAAGCTTGTGGATTTAGGTCGAGTTGATCGCCGCCATTGAGTTTTGGGTGGTTTTAGTCTGGTCAACGTGTTCTGTTTGACTAGTGGATTGGATAGTAACTATACAAATTCACTCGTGGCTTTTCTAAAGATGGATTTTTCCAAATCAAGCTTTTTAATTGGCTTGAGGTGAATAATCAGAATGGAAAATAGTTTTTTTTTTCTAAATACTTTTTTTACCAACTTGTAATGTTTTGTTTCTGATTGTAATTGTAGAGTTTGATGGCCTAAATAGTTGTGCCTAAGAGGAGATTCAGATAAGCAATGTAGTGTTTTTGTTTTTGTTTTTGTTTTATGAGAATTGTTAGAAACCTATGAAATAGATCAAACCGGATCTAAATTCCAACAAGCTTGGGTCAAATCGTATAACGATTAGATCCTAGTAGTATATATATAAAACCATACTACTAGTACCGAATCAGGTTTTAGTCAATCTATATGAGCTCAAGTATTAATTCAGATGTATGTGATTAGACTAATCATTACGGTTTTGAATAGTCGTAATGCGGGAGCTAAGATTTTGAAAATTTAAACTGAATTTTGACACATGATTTTATGGCTTATCATAAAAGAGTGTGATAGTTTTGACTTGTTTATTTTGTCTTCACCTTAGAAAAGTTTATCTAGGTTTACACAATCCTTCTTTTCTTTCTCTAAGTCCCACTTTTCAACGCATAAACCTACAAATTACAAAACTGATATTGGAATCGCTTATGACACAAGTATCAAAATTTCTTTTATCTGACTTTTTATAAAATACAGAGAGTGTTTTCAATTAAACTTTGTAAAGTTGTCTATTTAAGCAAGAGGGTCCATGGGATCGATGGGTCCGTGAACGCTCATAGAAAATGAAGTTTGGTAATGGTACGAAAAAAGATCAAATTATCTAAAACGCAACTTAGTTTGAGTTATCTAAAAAAGAAAAGTTGATTGGAATTTCATTTGTATTGTTTTGACCTAATGACATCACTTTATTACCTTTCCAACCGTACAAGTTTCTGTCCCGAAAGCTCGTAATATCTATCAATTTGCTGTTAACCAACTAAGCTACGAGCATAAGGTATTATTAACTGTCCTATGAGAAAGTTGCAAATACAAAAAAAATCTCTTTGAGGGAACATTGTTGACTGATAACAGCTCTTACATTCTGGCTTGTGAGAAGAATCTAATGTCAGGAACAAGTGATTGGAACAAAAGAACACATGCTGTCACTGATATTACAAGAAAAACAAAACCTGAAACTCTTTGGTAGATGATACCACCATTGAATTCAATGCTAAATATCACTGGACGACTGCTAACAAGTCGCTTTCTTTGCAAAAGCAATGCTTAGCATCTGTTCCAAAATCAACCTGAAGAAATCGAGAGAGAGAGAGAGAGAGATGTCTCAGTTTCACAAGTATGATAAAAGTCATAACAAAATAGTGTTTACTCAATGTTACATCATAATCATCAAATACAAACCTCATAGGCGCTCATATCAGAGAACACAACCTGTAAAAGAGACAAGGGCATGAGTGAATGAAGAAGGGGATCCATACAGTGATTTCATTTATCTATCAAGTCAAAGATGAGTCCATTACCTTCTTGCCAGGTCCTACTTCCCCAACCTCAGACCCAACAGAGACAACCTGAAAATAATCAACTCCTCCATCATCAATTGTTTCTTCTCAAGTCTTGTAGCAAACCAAGTAAAAGAGCAGGGGAGAGAGAGTGAGAGAGAGGCTTACCTCGCCTGTTAGGTACCTCTCGAATTTGACAGCTGATTTAGGCAACAGTACTCCACCTGAGGATGTCTGCACACAAGTAAAATACTTTGCCACATCAACAACATGATATAATCAATATAATTCACAGCAAGGATTGTAACCATTCCCTAAATACATTCTCTCTGAATACATTGATTAACCAAGACTCGAGAAAGACTCATGATTCGTTAACTGAAACCGCAATACCACGAGCTGAGAAACTAAACTAATAAGTTTTTTTTTTGTTTCTTTTCGTAATTTCAGTGTCCTAATAAATTGTTCCCCACTTATTGTATCTTTCGAAACGAGAAACAATCCCAAGACTTTCAGATCATAAGGGGACATTTCAAATCGACAGCTAAGGAATCATAGGAAGAAAGCTAATGACATCGACTGAGAAAGCAAAAAAAAAAAAAAGGAAGAAAGAGAAGAGACAGGACCTCAGGAAGCACTTCAAGACGGACAAGGACCCTGTCTGCTTGTGGAACAACCTGCAAAACCCAATTACAAACAAGAATGATCTCCACGGGTTAAACCGAAAACACCACCACGGACAAGACGACGAAAGAAAAAGAAAAAAAGAGGTGTACCTTTGCCGGTTCCCATTTGGTGGAAACGGCGTTAATTAGAAGGGAATTTCTTCGAAAGCCTATAGAAGAAATAAATAAACAAGAAGGAATTCATCAATGTAGAGAGATGACACAAAACAAAAGCCCCTACCACAGAAAACAGAGAAACACTAACTAAGATTTGTACCGAGAAAGGTCTGATTAGGTAGACTAGGAGCATTGGTTTTGATGGGAAGAGATAAGAAGGGTTTAGGTACTGTAACGAAAGTAGAAGCCATTGGATAAGGTTAGGTTCCTTCTCGATGAGTCACACGACACGGCGGAGTTATTAGGTTGGGAAGGTGAGTAGAATCGTTCCGTTCGTTCTTACCGTGTTTTTTTGTTGTTGGACAAACATTTCTTCTACACACTTCTCACGAGTGCCTTTTGAAAAGTCTCTTGTCCTTTCTTCGAATTGATTTTGGGCCTTATAACTATCTCGGCCCAGTTACTTTTACGCTCATCTTTGGAACACCAGTTTCAGTCACGGTTTGGTTTTCATGATAATCCAACCTGAATGCCACGGTGTGAAAGAAGCTAGAAGTCTCTTCATCTGATTAATTTTGTAACAAAATTTGACCTTTTTGTGGTTTTGGTATATCCCGGTTATAGATTGTTGAGTTCTGATATATCCAAAACATAAGTTATGTCTATCCAAATTAAAATTTGGTATCATCTGGAATCAATGGTTTAAATGAACGAATCACATTGGACACACGAATTACTCAAAATTGTCAGATTGGAAGAGAAAATATAGACCATACGAAGTAGTAATATATAATATAACTAGACAATTCATCTGTTATATCGTCAGAAAATAAGTAAAACAACCAAAAAAAAATATCCGTAGTTGAAGCGAAGAACTTCAGATACTGTTTATATATATGTACAAACCAAAAAACAATGCTCTGTTTTTTTGTTTTTTTTGGTTTTTTGGTTTTTTGGTTAAAACGAAGAGAATGAATAAAATGTCACCGACTCACTCACCAGTCACCAGTCTCACACTCCTGATAGCCACCGGAAAAGCTCACTTATCTCTTCTCCGGCATGATTCGCTTCTAAATCCACCACGTTCATTTCCTCGCTCCGGCGACTGCTCCCCGTAAAAAATCTACCAGAGCTTCTAAAGGACATTGCACGCGACGATATACCTCTCGAGAGCCTGTCCACGTAATCCTTGAGCCAGCTTCTAGAACCTTCGTTACCTACATCCGCCGCTAAACTCGCTTCAACCGCCGTTGTTGTTGTTGCAGCCGCGTCTTCTTGTTTTCCCGATGTGCTTCTACGGTTAAAATTCGACTCCGAGATTTCTGATTCGACGTCGTCGACAATGTAATCGAACGAACCGATTGAGTAGGATCGGTGCTGATCAGGAGACTCTGGAATCGGTATCTGACGACGGCTGATGGATCCGATTTCGAGACGGAAGCTGTTTTCTCCTCCGCTGCTGTTGTTGTTGTTTCCGCCGGCGACGACGAGAGACTTCATGAGATCGGACTCGGAGGCGAAGAGAGGAGAACGACAGAGAGGACAAGTCTGGTTCGAGACTAGCCAGATATCGATACAATCGGCGTGAAAAGCGTGGCAACAGAGAGGAAGAAGACGGAGCTGATCCTCCGGTTCAAACTTCGACAAACAGACGGCGCAATCGCCGGAATTCGAGGAAGTAGATCGACGAGTCACGGAGGAGAATTTGAAAATAGGAAGCGAATCGAGAACCGATGATCGCTCTGTTTCCGGAGCGACTCGGTGTCCGGAGAAACGACGGGAATCTGAAGAGAAGGGGACGGCGGAGGAGGAGGAAGGAGGAAGAAGCGAGCTGTGGGTACAGCGGTTGAGACAGCGGAGGAGGAAACAAATGGAGACGGAGATGAGAAGAGTCATGAGAAGGATGAGGATGATGACAACTACGCTAGGTTTGAGATTATCGAGAGAAGAGGAGTGAGATTCGTAGTTTCCGCCATGGCTGGGATTGATGAGAGAATCCATTGATGAGAGAGTAGGCTTCACAGAGAGATAGAGAGAGAAGGGAGATACAAATTTAATTCCCAACTGTTTTTTATATTAATGGGTGCGAAGAAGGGAGAAGAGAGGCACGTGAGAGAGAGTGAAAGAGAGGTCACGTGAGAGTCATGGACCGGTCTTACGGTATAAAGACGAAGCGGGGACGGACGTTGGGAAAGAGGCAGAGAAATAAATGTCATCGAACCAACTCAATGTGTCCATATTTAATACCATAAAAGTTAAATCAAATCAATTGGCTTTTCCACTTCTTATCTTTCACCTTCTTTTCTTTTTTGTATTTATTCTAGGTATTTTGTTAACAACATTGTTAAGGTAGTAATAAATTGACGAGAGCAACATGTAGTATTTATTTCTGTAAACATATTCTACACTATAGATTGATTTAAAATATGAAAGAATTGGATCGTTATAGTTAATGAGATTAATGTGATAGTTTCCTAACAGATAAATAATAGAAAAAAAAAAACAAAATATGTAGATGCAAGAAATGTGTTTAGAAAAGTATGGTTTTGTATTTGGAGGTTACGGAATCATATCTTTGAGTTCCTTACTTTATGCTTACCTTGTTGAGTCTAAAAACAGATGGATACCATTTTTGACATTTTTTCCCACAACATTGATTCTTATGATAATTGCTTTTTTGGATAGGAGCACAGCTATCATTATCTTCACACTGTCCTTTTCTTATACTACTATCCCATTACTAGCTTCTTCTTTTTTTGCTTCCTGCCAAGTGTTACAAAATCCGAGGTTTCTATTTTATGCAATAGAGTCCGGAAAAGTTTGTCTCCTTGCGTGAACGAAACCAAGAAAGCCACACCGGTTTAAAAGGGAAAAAAAGTTTGAAATTTAGTTCGTAAATTTGTTTGTTAGGAAATGGCACTGATGAACATAGATCTTGTTTTGCTAGTATTGTTTAATTTGAATAGAATGTTAAACATTCTATATTATCCAGAACCTTAGTTAATTTATATACTAGTTTAGTACCCGTCCAATGGACGGGTTATCTTTATTTAAAATTAAATTTAAATTAAAATATATTATAACTATTAAAAAATAATTTCCAAATATATTTTTTGAAAAAATAAGAGAAATTATTTTTTATTTGGAAAGAGATTTTATTTGGTTTGAAGTATCAAATAAACGTGTATGTATAACCAAATATACAACATAATATACAAAATTTATTAATTTATAGTGTTTATATATATATATATATATTTGGGAGCTATTTGGGAGCTATTTGGGAGCTATTTGGGAGCTATTCGGGAGCTATTTGGGAGCTATTTGGGAGCTATTCACCATTATTCATAATATTGCTAAAATATTTTTAAAATTCTTAATTTAGCAATTATCCTCTAAAGCATGATTATACCATTTTGTAAAAATTAATATTTCTTAACTTTCATTTTTTCAAAAAATAATCATTCTCATACTATGAAAATTAATTATTTTTATTTAATATGATGGTAAAGTTCTTTCAAATTAACATCAATCTAAAATATGATGTTCTAGACAAATATAATCATTTGTAAATAAGTTCATATAAACAACGCAAATAAACATAACGATTCTAAAATAAATTATAGCATCGTTAAGGAAAACATTAAAAAATCTTTCAATACGAATTATAAAAAACTACATATTTTTAAAAAAAAAAAAGTTTTAATTATTATATTACGAATTATCATTAACTTTTGTTATCTTTGATTTAAGCTAAAAAAATTATTTTCAAAAATCTTTTATTCACCCTTATGGTTTAGACAATGAAATTGCTCAATGGCATAATACATTCATACATAAATTAAAAATTAAAAAAATATAACATATTATAAACTAAAAATCATGAATAAAAATATTTATTTAGTTAACTCAAAATCTATTTTATTTGTCAAATGTAAATCCTAATTCTCCTTTATGAACCCAAACTGATAAATAACTTTTTTTAATTGTAAAACCTAAATCTCACACCTCTTTTATAAACTCAAACCGATAAATAATCTCGTTTAATTATAAAATCTAAAATATAATGTGCAATTATAAACTCAAACCAACATATAATCCTTATAACTGTAAAACCTAAATTTGGCCAAACCAAAAATTAGGTTAATAGTTGAAAGAGAATTTTTGAGAAATACCCCTTTTGGTATAAACTTTTAAAAATACACCAATTTTCTATCCTTTTTTAAAAATACCTCTTTTCAAATATGAAAAATTGTAAACTTTAATATAGTTTATAAGGTATATCTAGATCATTATTGCTACTCGGAGACTCAATACAAATATTTATAAAGTTTTAGAAGGTTCTAAACAACATTTATAAGACTTTTATAAAGTTTTTATAAGGTTTACAAAGTTTTTATATGGTTTTGAAATAATTGTTAAAAAATTTTAAAAAGATATTTATACGGTATTTATAAATATAAACATAAATTTACCACTTTTTAAAAATACCCCTATTTCAAACTTTATCAAAAAAACCACTAAAAAGGTTAAATTTTATCCAAATATGTGTGTAAACTTATAAATATACACAAAAATTACCTTTATATATGTATAATTTTTATATATCTTTCATAAATAGCGTAATATACTTTATAAATACCTTTTAAAATTTTAAAAACCTTATAAACCCTTTTAAAAACCATTTAAAAACCTTATAAAACTTGTAAAAACGATTTAAACATTTTAAAACTTATAAAATATTTGTATCAAATTTCAAAGTAGTAGTTATTATATAAAAGTACCTTATAAACCTTATAGAACTTTATAATTTTGTAATTAAACAGGGATATTTTTGAAAATTGATAGATAAAGGGGGTATTTTTGAAAAGGGGTACACCAAAATGGGTATTTATCAAAAGTTCTCTTTAATTTTTTATAATTAATTTATATATTTTATTTTTAAATGTTTTTAAAAAAACTATATTTTTATCTTAATATTAACAAAATTATATATAACATGCTGTGATATCTTATGTTTTACTTGACACTTATCATGATCACGTGAGTTAGTAAATTTAAAAACCAAGTTTTGACATATAATCTCGTTTAATTGTTAAACTTAAGCCATAATTTAAGTTTAAAAAGATAAACCATACTTCTCATTTATCATTTATATATCCAAAACAACAAATAACCTGTTTTAATTGTAAAATTTAAGTTTAAAACCTTAATCCTCTTCTGTAAACAAAAACCGACATATATTCTTTTTAATTATAAATTTTAAATCTTTTTCTTATTAATAAACCAAATTGACATAACTGAAATTAGGTTATTTGTTTAATTTTATTAATATATAATTCTACATAATATTTATTTTATATATTTCCTTTTCGATAGAGTTAATAATATTTCAATTTTATCTAAATATTAACGAAATTAGTTATGCCACGTGTCAACATCTTATCGTTTATAATTGACACATGTCACGATGTTGTTAATGACTGACTTTAAAAACCAAGGTTTATATAATAAGATATGGTCAAAATACGTTTCTAATTAATAAACACTCAGGACGAGCCAAAACAAAAAACTATATAGTAGTAATATATGAATTCCACAAGTTAGTTGGGTTAAGAATTAATACGACTCCGCAGGGGACATGTGAAGGAACACAGCTCTTATTAGGATTTAGGATTATATATATGCACAAATCAGAATGACACTTGTAATATTAAGTCCGTCACGTAATGCATTGAGGTAGAGAGAGACACGTGCATGACTACTCATTGTTGGATATTATTGTTTTTCTTTTTTTGGGGTTTATATTAATCTGTATATTTTTGCGTAAACTGAGGTTGCGGTTGCACGTTCGTCGCATGCCCTCTTACTCCATTTAGGTCTTACAATAAAAGTTCATAGTTTGGAGTTTTCACTGCTTTTATTTTATTTTTATATAGATAGATAAGAAAAGCATAGAGTGTACAAATATATTCGAAGATATATAATAATATCAAGCTATCCCAGAAACTATGCCACCAAATACGTAAATCGCATGTAGTTTACAACCTGTAACTGTAAGCATTATGTATTCGATTATCGATTATGATAACTTTTAAACCCTATTAAACAACCATCTCTCAGTGTTCTCCCAATCATTATACTTAAAGTCTTTGCCAACATTTTCCCATTTTTTTGTGCTTCTTACACCTTTATGTGTACAGTTCTATAGTATATAACATGTATAAAGAATGTGTTTAATTATCATACATATATAGATCAAATGCGGTTTGCCATTTGACAAAAAAAAAAAATTAATAATAATACTAAGCTAAAACATTAGTTATCAATCAATTTTTAAAAAATAAATTTGGATTCATCTTTTTACATAGTATAGAATAGTAGGTGGAGTAGTTTAATAATAAAACACCTATGTTATTAAATTGTTTGAACTTATATGTTCGGATAGTGTACCAAAATTAATATTTTATTTTGCTGTATAATTTTGATACAAGCTACTTGTATATAAATTCATATGTCAATTTTGTTTTGGTTTAAAATGGTTAAACCAAAGTAAAAAAAAAAAAAAAAACAGTAAATGTAATGAGGAAAGGAAAGAATCAAAGAAACATGTATGGTTGTGAGCTATTGTGTCTGTACCCCTCAAAGGACAACAGAGTCATTAAAACAGACAACCTACTTTTATTCATCAAAAACGTGAATATTTTCCACGTCACCTGTTTTTTTAGTATTGTCTTTTCCAAATCCATTTTGTTTACTTGATTTTTTCCTACTTTACTTGTATTGCACTCTAAGCATGTTCTTCTTTTTCCTATTCTACAACTACAACAATAAAAAATTTAGGAAAAAAAACCCTGAGAAATTTTTTTTTTAAATTAGATCGGTAGCTCAAAGTCAAAGGGTCCAATAAAAAGCAGCTGACGGTGTAAAAAAGATCGAACAAATCGTGAGCCTAGATGATTAAAGTGTAATCTCAAAAGAACGTAAGATGTTGAGATTATTCTCAACTTGTAAACAATTCACACTATCTCTTTTAAAAATAAAGGACCAGACCAATCAACCTACAATAAATACGGTATTTTCACTAATATAGGAAAGTGAGGTTTTAAGACGCTATCAAGGATCAAACTAGTGATATTGCCCAAAACAGAGCAATATTGTCTCTCTACAAAAAAACTTAGTAAAAAGAAGAAATACTGGTTCTGTTAACAATACTGGAATTGGAAATGATCATCTGAGTAGAATAGAGGGTATTTAGATTAACCACATTTCATTAATGGTTTCTCATAGTATAACAACACTATATAAATCAAAAGTTTTGTTTTCTTCAGCTTTGATGCTTCTTCACTAAATAACAACTATTTTCGTCTGCATTTTCAAAGTCCCTGCCAAGATAGAAACAGTGCTTGTAAAGGTATGACTTCTTGCCTCTGTATCCTCCTGGAAAAGAAATGTAAATAAGATGAGACATTGTATTTCTCCTGTAAAATGTAAATAAGAGTAGACACAGATGCGATAAGGTAAATCAAACAATCTTGAAAACCCTTACAAAATTTAGGCATTTCATTGGTGATCACAAAGTACGTACATGGGGGAAAAGAGATGATACTTGCAATAGAAAGCACAGTTTGAGAACCATCATTTTAAATTTCACAGAACATGAAATAGAAACCAAACCTACTCACCATTTATATTCATCGACAAAAGAGTCTCATTCTCAAATAAGCTTTCAGATAGATCACTAACACAAGCCAGATAAGACCGGAAGCTCCTGATTAAGTTAGTCCCCAAAGACCACAATTACTCTCTTTTCCCATGCATTGATTCTCAAAATAAGCTTAGATTCAGCTTTGGAGTATTTCCCTTGACGCAATTCTCCGAATTCATCACAAATTCTTGACAAATGCAGTAGATTAAGAGCCAAGTAAGCGAGCAAAAATGTATCTTAAAACTTATCAAATTCGAAGGCCTTTGTAAATGATCTAATGGGCTGAAGACTGACGACACCCATCTCTATTTGGGCTCCCAAAGACATATAAATGTAGTAGAAAGTAGAAACAACAATTAATGTGAAAAGTACTAAAAATGCAATAGTTAAAAAATGTAAAATGTAAAAACGGAATAAGCGAACCGTTGCAAAACTGTAAAAAAGTCGTGGTATGTACATCGAATCACAAATACTGGACAACAAATGTTATTGCATGCAAAAGCAAGACGACGCGAGTCTCTAACATTCGCGGCTTTCAGTTGCTGCCAGGTTGCCACGTATCATAAGACTCTGACCTTAGCTGGCGCACGACGGCACGAGCGTTTAGAGATGGTGCGAGCGGAGGGGAACAGAAAAGATGGTGCGAGCGGAGGGGAACAGAAGGTAGCTGTAATGGGCCCAAAGAGACAAGATATTTGGGCCTTGTTAGTAGTAACGTGGGCCATCATTCATCTTTTTAGTGATTCCTTTTGTCGTGTTGCCAAGGTTGCCTCGTCAGATCCCAGTTCTATTCCGGACAATGTGGGTCCACTCTAAACTCGACTCGACGGTTTTTTTGTGGACCAAACTCATGTAGTGACGAATATTAGTTTTCTTTTTATTTGTAAATAATTTATTGATGTTTATTATACAGTGAAAAAATAATATAGAAAATTAATGCCAAATGAATTATTGGAGCTCAACTTTTATTATTATTTATAGTTATAAGAAACTAAATTATGTAAACCTTAATTGTTATGGAAAAAATTAATTATATTGATATAAAAATCATAATATAAAAATTATTAGCTCATAATCTTGTAATCAACTCTGATTTAAATACATCTAAACTCAGTTCTTTAGCTGTTAAACAATGTCAAATTTACAAATCATAAATCGAAAAGTCCATAGATCATGCACAATGCATGATGTTGTTGGCCAAGAGAGATAATAATGGAACCCGGAAAAGGAATTAGGGCAGACTCATTTGATTCCCTCGACGAACCAGGTCCACCCAACTATTCATATTTTATTAAACCATAGTATATGTAAAAAAATCATATTTTTTCTTGTTATGCTAAAACTCGAATATTATGCTAGTTCATTTTCGTGAAATCTATCATCCCGATATAGCTTAGCAATTAGCATGGTAGACACTCTTGTGTGTAGTTTTTTACACACGCAAAACCAAAAATTAAAGATTCTATTAATAAAACAATTTTTTTTGTTACGTGAGATAGTGTCATAAAGGGAGTTAGAAAGTACTCACCCAACCTAAGAAAACTACAATTAAACACCACCGAACTCCCTTTTTTTAATTTAATCATTGAATTAGAACTTAAATCACGGATACTTAAAATAAAATTTGATGATCATTGTATTGATTTGAATAGGAATGAACGGTCACGAAAAATACAAAATGGTAAACCACAGAGCTAGAATGGTCCGGGGCACAGGCAATCAGATACGCTGGCTTTCTTTCTATATAAGACCCATCAGTCCACCACGGTTTATGAGCTTCTTCTTCCTCCTCCTTGGAACGTGAACGTCCCATCTCCTTCTTCTTGATTCCATTAGCTATCATAAAAATCCGGTTGTGAATAAACCAATGGATTCCTCCTATTACGTTGGGTTTTCGGAAAACGAGGAGCCACACTTTCTAGAATCTTGCTCTCTTTGTCGCAAAGCCTTATCTATCAACTCCGACATTTTCATGTACAGGTACTTCATTCATTCGTTGCTTGCGATCCAAACAAATCGGTCTTTAAACTCTGTTTTCGGATCTGGTTTCTGAATACCCGTGAACAAACAACTTGCCATTTTGGATACTAGCTTGTTAATCTTATAAATTAATTAAGCTTTTTAAGTTTATGGTTTTGGTATTTTATTCTGATCGGTTCAAAATGATTGCAGAGGAGACATGGCGTTCTGTAGCCAAGAGTGTAGGCAAGAACAGATTGAGTATGACGAAATTAAATCAAAGAGCTGGAGAAAAAAGTCGTCGTCCAGATGGAAACCGTCTGATTCGAAAGATTCGGTCGCCGGCGAAACCATACGGACAAAAACTCTCATCATGGCTTAGTTAGCTGACCTTTGTAGATTATATTGGAGGATGTGGAGCTTAATAAATAAAGAAAAAGAGAGAGAGAGAGTTAGAACGGAGAAGCCAACGTATATTACTAGCTGTGATGTTTTTGTTCTCTCTCTCTCTGCTTACATTTTTGGTTTAATTCTGGGTTTTTTTACCACTGAGAAACGAGAAAAGGTATTTGTGTGTGTTTCTTGATGATTCTCTTCGTTTAAAGAGAAAGAAAATAATGCTTAAAAAACTAAAGTTTCTTTTACAATTCAACTGGGCTTCCTTTTAAAATGCGTGGCCCGATTTTAACTTTTGTGGCCTACTTTTAATATTGGGCCTTTTTCGTAGTTTCTCTGAATAAATAATACCGGGACTACGCACGTCCATAAAATGATTTAAGAGGTGTACTTGTACAAGTAACTCAAGTTAAATACAACAATTACTGTCCCGAGAAAAAAGCAAATTCTAAAAGTACACAATAAAGTGGAAACCACCTTATTAGTCACATAAAGAGATTACCTAACTTTTCTACTAAGAGGGGAGTCTTTTATGTACACAAATGAATCTTGTAAATTCTGTCATAGCTAATACTTCGAAATCACCTAACTATCATATATGGTATTGACAACAATGCATAATATTATTATTCACTAAAAAATGTATGATTTGACATATCAAAAATCACCGATGGATTAATTTCACATCATGAGTAAAATTTACAAAACAATACATAAATGTAATTAATAGTTTAATACCAATGATTGTCATATATTTATTCTTGAAATTTATAGCTAAATGTAAATGTAGAAAATACTAATTACTGTATGCTTTTCATATGTGTCTTAATTTTACAATAATGAATTTGTTACATGTCGTTTTAAATTCATTATTAGCTTGTTTTGTTTTTAATGTTGAAATTTCAGCATTAAGTTTTGTTTTTTTTGTCTTGTCAACGCTACCTTTATTTTTTTATCCAACTGAAATAACAAAAATATCTTCCACCTGACCTATAACTACATTTTTTATTTTTCTAAATTATCAAGTTTTTTTCTTTTATTATAATTAATTTTAAAATAATGAAAAACAAAAAAATTGGCTGAGTTAGTTCAGTTTCTTCGCGATCGCCTGAAACCTCTATTGATATTTTCTTTCCATTGACCGGAACAAAGTATTCTGAAGCTACGAGATTAACTTATTTTAACTGTCGACTATACCCTTACATTTCACATTATTTACTATTCTGGTTCTTATGTTTATTTTTTCACTTATTTATTTATTTCCTTTTTTTTTTTTTTTTTTTTTTTAATGACTTGCATTGTTGTTGTTGTTGTTGTTTCTCTTCATTCATCTTCTCTCCCCGTCTTTTCTTGGTCCTATAATCATGTCCGTCCAATAAAACCCTAATTTTATCTTTCCTTGCGTCGTTTCACTCCATTACAGAGCTGTAGAATTTAGCTTGAAAAAAAAGTGTGAAGATTAGGGTTTGTTATAGATGTCCTACAATCAATCAAGGCCCGACAGAAGCGAGACTCAATACCGTAGAACTGGTCGATCCACCGGTAACCATCACCAACCGCAGCAACAGCGATCTTCTCCCGCCGCCGGTTATGGTAAGGGAGCCGGCGCTCCTGGTTCTGCTGCGCCTGCCCCTTCCACTTATGTAGATTCTAATCGCAGGTTTTCAATTCAAATTCCACTCCTATTTTTTATTTTCCGTTTTAACTTTGGAGGATTCTCTCAGCCATCATTCATTATTAGTCATCAAAATTTTGATCCTTTTTTGGTATTTGTCGCAGTTTTAAGAAGCCCAGCAATGCTCAAGGAGGAGGAGGAGGGCAGCCGAGGGTCAATTTACCACCTGTGAATCATTCGATTTCTAAGGATGGTTTGCATCCTAACAATCACAATGCACCCTATCGCTCTCAAGGTATGATCTTCAATCACGGAGGCCCTTCTATTGCTCATTAGTCTTTTAATTGGATAGTTTCAGGTGAATTTGGTCACTGTGTGAGTGATCGTCTGGTTTAGTTTAACCTTTCTTACTTACACTGTTTGTTAGTTACAGGACTTTCTGGTGAACCGGTTGCTGGTGGAACACCTAATCCAACTGATTCATTCAACAGAAACAGTGGACCTATTCCGAAGGCTCCAACATCTCAGCCTTCCAAGAACCATGAGATCCCCAACACAGCTAAAGGTCGGTCTTGTTGAATCTCTTTTTTTTTTTTTGTCTGTCCACTGAGTGTTGAAGCTTGACTAAATTCCTCTGTACATCCGTAAAAATATTAGTTATATCACGAGTTCTTCTATTTTTGTTTTGTTTTGTTTGTGGCAGCCTCTGGATCTGGAGACGCTTCTCAAGCATTTTCTTTCCAATTTGGGTCTATTGCTCCTGATTTGATGAAGGTATCTTGTTTTTCCTTCCTTTTGTTTGTTTGATTTGTCCATCAACACCTAAATCATCTACCCTGTTGGTTTACTAGGTTCCTGCTCGAACTAGCTCAGCACCTCCGAATATGGATGAGCAGAAACGTGCACAGGTCCACCTTTTAGTATTTTACATCCGCTGTTAATGTGATTGTTGCCGACATGAATAGTTCCTGGTTATAGGATGATGTCTAGTTCCAAATGCTCTGTTATTCGTCTTGTATTGTGTATACTGGCCTGATGCTGTGATCTCCATAAGCTATATCTACTGAAAATATTTTGATGACTTTTATTACATTTTGTTCTGAACTTTCCTTTCGACTGTGACATGACCAACCATTGTTTTTCAGATGCAGCAAGCTTCTTTAAGAACAGCGACAAATGTTCCTGCTTCTGTACCCAAAAAAGATTTATCAAATAAGGGTGCAGATAATCAGTCGATGAGGAAAGAGGGGATCAATCCATCGAGTGAAAAAGCTGATAATAAAGTCCCACATATATCTCCTCCAAGTCATACGCAGAAGTCTCCAATTACAAATATTCGCATGCCTTCTGTGCAGACACCATATCAGCATGCTCAGGTTCCTCACCCTGTACATTTCGGTGGGCCGAATATGCATATGCAGCCTCCCGTGACTGCAACCTCGTTTCAGATGCCAATGCCAATGGCATTATCTTTGGGAAATACACCTCAAATCCCACCGCAGTTGTTTTTTCAGGGTCTTCCATCACATCCGATGCATCATCAGGGTATGATGCATCAGGCTCAGGGACATGGTTTTGCAACTCCAATGGGTGCTCAGGTTCATCCTCAGTTAAGCCACGTGGGTGTGAGTTTGAACCCACAATATCCCCAGCAGCAAGGAGGAAAATTTGGTGGGGCACGCAAGACGACGCCTGTAAAGATTACACATCCTGACACACATGAAGAGCTGAGGCTTGATAGACGTGGTGACCCATATCCAGAAGGCGAATCAGCAGCTTCAAAACAGCATTCTAACACACCCCCCAGATCACAGCCATCACCATTTACTCCACGACCAGTCAATCTGGTGCAACCCTCATATAACTCCAATACTATGATATATCCTCCGGTTTCCGTACCCTTAAATAGTGGTCCTATGTCCTCTGCTCAGGCACCAAGATATCATTTCCCTGTTATTGACGGGCCTCAGAGAGTACAACTTATTAACCAACCTGCTCATACCGCTCCCCAGCTTATCAGACCTGTAGCTCCGGGACATGTTGCATCTGATTCTTCTTCCTCTATGAAAGCACGCAATACCCAAAATATGATGTCATCTGCTTTACCTGCAAACGCGAAGTTATCAGTAAAGCCAGTTGGGGCTTCTGAAAAGCTTGGATCACCAAAAGCCAGGTCACATGGAGAAGTTAACATATCTCTGTCGCAAAAGGACGTGGAGACAGGTTCATTGAGCTCTTCACAGCAGCCGAAACCTTTTGTTGTCTCTGGAGTACCAAATTCGTCTGCTCTGCAAGCGAAATCATCTGTGGAGACTGCTCCAGTTCCAACGACTGAAATCAGAAGAGCGGAAAGGGTGAATGAGTCTATCTCAGTTGAAGATCAGATATGTAAGGTGGAACCCCCTCATAGTCTGACTGAGGTACGATACTGTATTTTGTTTTTGGGTATTATTCATTAATTACTTTTTGTTACTTGATCAAGTGACTTTGCTTTTTGGCTCTGTTTCACTCAGGATCGTGAACAGGCTATGCCAGAATCTCTTGTCTCTGATCCCGAAACATATTCCGTTGCTGCCAAAGAAAATTCGTCACTCCCAGCTAGCAGTGGGTTTAAAAATCAACTCATGGAGGTGTCTCCTACATCTGATGCTCCAAATTCTGACTCAGTAGATACAAGTATTGACAAATCTATGCAAGGGTCAGGCCATGCCACATCAGAAATTTCTGGTTCTTCACCTCAAGAGAAAGACCTAAAATGTGATGAACGGACTGTTTCGGACAAGCTCGTAGAAAGGTCTGTAATTTCAGATGAAAAACATGAAACAGTGTCAGGCGTGCTTGAGAAGGCACAGAATGAGGTAGATGGTGTCACAGAGGTTTGTCCGGACTCTGAAAATTTTGCTGAAGTTACAGATGATACAAACTCTGAGCTTCCACATTCTACTCATGGTCAGTCATCTACCGTCCCCCTTGGACATTCGGAAACATTATTCAGACATCATGGTGTAGAAAATTCTGGCGATAGTTTGATCTCTCCCCCAGTTATGCTTTCCAAAGATAAATCTGCTTCTGAATCGAACACAAGAAGAAATACTTCTACGAAAGGAAAGAAGAAGATTAAAGAAATCCTTCAAAAAGCAGATGCTGCGGGGACAACTTCTGATCTTTATATGGCTTACAAAGGCCCTGAAGAAAAGAAAGATAGAAAAATGCCGTTAGAGAGCTCAAATGTTGTTCATGATGTTTTGGACCAGAAGCTGCCACCTGCCATACCTCAGGCTGCTGCTGAAGCCACTGTGGATGCTGAACCAATTAAAAATGAACCAGAAGACTGGGAAGATGCAGCTGATGTTTCTACACCAAAGTTGGAAACTTCAGATTCTTCATTGAATGCTAAGAAAGGTTCTTCAGATGAGGTCAGAGACAGCTGCAGCAATACAGAAAAGAAGTACTCTCGGGATTTCCTTCTTAAGTTTGCAGACCTGTGTACTGCTCTCCCTGAGGGATTTGACGTTTCGCCTGATATTGCAAATGGCTTGATTTTTGTTTATATGGGTACATCTCATCATGAACATGATTCTTATCCTACTCCTGGAAAGGTTATGGATCGCCAAGGAAGTGGTGCTCGATTAGATCGTCGTCCCAGCAATATGGTTGTTGATGATAGATGGACGAAGAATCAGGGTTCTCTTCCAGCAGGATATGGGGGTAACATGGGTTTCCGACCTGGTCAAGGAGTAAACTCAGGAGTTTTAAGAAACCCTCGTATGCAGGGACCTATTATGTCTAGACCGATACAACCTCTGGGTCCTATGGGAGGAATGGGCAGAAATACCCCTGACTTGTGGCAGCGTGGTTCAAATTTCCATCAAAAAGGAATTATTTCTTCTCCACATGCTCATATGCAGGTGATGCACAAAGCCGAGAGAAAATACCAAGTGGGTACAGTTGCAGATGAAGAACAAGCAAAGCAAAGGCAATTAAAGGGCATCCTGAACAAGTTGACCCCGCAAAACTTTGAGAAACTGTTTGAGCAAGTTAAAAATGTGAACATTGACAACGCTGGTACACTTTCTGGTGTAATTTCACAGATATTTGACAAAGCCTTGATGGAGCCTACCTTCTGTGAGATGTATGCAGATTTCTGTGTACATCTGTCTGGGGCGTTACCTGATTTTAATGAGGATGGTGAAAAGATTACCTTCAAAAGATTGCTTCTCAATAAATGTCAGGAAGAATTTGAAAGAGGGGAGAAAGAAGAGGAGGAAGTGAGTAGAGTTGCCGAAAAAGGACAAGTAGAACAAACTGAGGAGGAGCGGGAAGAGAAAAGACTCACGGTGCGGAGGAGAATGCTCGGTAATATTAGACTTATTGGTGAGTTATACAAGAAAAGGATGTTGACTGAGAAAATCATGCACGCATGCATCCAGAAGTTGCTCGGGAATAATCAGGATCCACATGAAGAAAATATTGAGGCTCTGTGTAAACTAATGAGTACTATAGGAGTTATGATCGATCATAGCAAAGCCAAGATCCATATGGATGCATATTTTGAGCAAATGAAAATGCTATCATGCAAACAAGAATTGTCTTCTAGGGTGAGGTTCATGTTGATCAATGCTATCGATTTGCGAAAGAACAAATGGCAGGAGAGAATGAAGGTCGAGGGGCCAAAAAAAATTGAGGAGGTGCACAGAGATGCTGCACAAGAACGCCAAACTCAAGCTAACAGGCTCTCACGTGGATCCTCGATGAATTCGTCAGCAAGAAGAGGGCATATGGAGTTTAGTCCTAGGGGAGGAGGAGGAATGCTATCACCTCCAAGTGCCCAAATGGGTGGTTTCCATGGACCACCTCAAGGTCGTGGCTTTAGTAATCAGGACATTCGATTTGATGAAAGGCCACCTTATGAACCAACTAGGCTGGTTTCAATGCCTCAAAGGTCAGTAGGTGATGAGCCTATTACCTTGGGTCCGCAAGGTGGTCTTGGTCAGGGAATGTCTAAAAGGCCTACAGTAGTATCAAACACTTTTCATTCTGATGCTACTCATGCCGGTGGTGGAGATGCTAGGCGAACAGCTGGTGGTTTGAATGGTTTTGGCTCACAAAGACCTGCAAGTCCTGTTACTCACGGACGGTCAAGTCCTCAAGAGCGGGGAACAGCTTATGTCCACAGGGAATTTGCAAGTCTGTCTCGTGCTTCTGATCCGTCACCAGAAGTTTCATCTGCTAGGCCAGTATTACAAGGCCCATCGTCTACAGTAAACAGTCCTCGAGAAAATACTTTGTCTGAGGAACGGTTACATAATATGTCACTGTCAGCAATTAAGGAATATTACAGGTACTAAATCTCTCCTTTCTTGTTGGTCATTTGTTGATTTCTCTGCACAGTGATCAGATACTTCCACATTTAGCAAAAAATACTTTATGGAATCCTACATGGGAACAATTGGATCGAACTACAGTTTATTTGTTTACAGCTAACGCGTTTGTTTTTCAACGGTAGATCATCTGATAAAGTGTATGTATGGTTCTCGAAGTAGATAAACTAGAACTGGTTCCTAACGAAACGGATTTATAAATACTTGTGAGAGACATTGTTCTTTGATTTTAGTAGAATCTCTAAAAAAAATGGTGAACATCTGACTGGTTTATACCACATGTGACAGTTAGAGAGTCTGTCCCTTTTATACTGAATGAAGTGTTATGTTGTTAGTTTCTGTACTTTTGCCCTATTGTGGTCACCTATTTTATTATTGATAAGCACTTTGGTGAGTTATGAATGATTTTGTTGTTATGCAGTGCCCGAGATGAGAAGGAGATTGGTTTGTGCATGAAAGATATAAATTCACCAGCTTATCACCCAACAATGATTTCTCTCTGGGTATCTGATTCGTTTGAGAGAAAAGACAAAGAAAGGGATCTTTTAGCAAAGCTCCTTGTTAACCTGGTGAAATCTGCTGACAACGCCTTAACCGAAGTCCAACTAGTGAAAGGGTAAGTAAACAAATCCCCCCCTTAAATGTCTAAGTCATACTCTGATCAAATCTTATTGTTTATTTTATTGCTTAAACACCGGCTGCCATTCTTTACAGGTTTGAATCTGTTTTGAAAACCCTGGAGGATGCCGTAAATGATGCTCCAAAAGCAGCAGAGTTTCTTGGTAGAATATTTGGTAAAAGTGTGACTGAGAAAGTAGTGACATTGACAGAGATTGGTCGGTTAATCCGAGAAGGAGGAGAAGAACCAGGAAGTCTAATAGAGTTTGGATTAGGCGGCGATGTTCTTGGGAGTGTTTTGGAGATGATAAAGGCAGAAGCTGGCGAAGAAGCGTTGGCTGAGATTCGCCGGAGCTCAGGTCTGAGGATTGAAGATTTCAAACCTCTTGCACCTAGCCGGTCTAAGATATTAGAGAAATTTACTTAGGAAAAAAAAAATTGGAACCATCTTTTGAGTTCCTTTTCTTCTTTTTTTGTTTGTTTCTTCTTTCTCTTAAAAGTCTTTTTCTCTTTGCTTCGACAAAACTAATTTGTTAAAAAGGAGTTTCTCTATTTTATTATATAGCAAAACCTTCCAAATTTTTTATTTTTTCATCTAACCTTATTCGTAAATATAAACTAAATTTAATACCACAGAGAGCTCGATGTTCTTTCACTATGTAACATAACAAATTTGAGTAAATTCGATCCGATCAGAGTAGTTATATGACGTCTGAGTGCAAAAGATTCTAAGATGTTGTGGTGAACTAGAGTTAGAGAAAGCAACAAGGCTCGTATTATATCTTTTAGAGTTGGTCTAATTTGATGGCCCATATAATAAGATGGTCATAAGGCCCATATTAAAAAATGCCCTAACAACGATTCGTATATAAAGGGTGCTTGAGGAACCTGTTAACTAGGGTTTCTTATCAACGGCGTAGTGTTCCTCCTCCTGCCTGCTCTGAAAATGGTGAAACTCCTTCTTCCTTTCTATTCGATATATTGTTCTTATGTCTTTGTTATTCCCTTTGATATCTACTTCCTTCTGTCCTCGTTTCGAGATGCGTTGTTTAAGTTGATCTGAGGTTTCGGATATGAATCTAGTTTGTGGTTACCTCTACTGACTTCTTTACTCTCTTGAAATGTTCCACAGGCGAAGAGAACGAAGAAGGTTGGAATCGTCGGCAAATACGGTATGGTTTCTCAGTCTAATGTCGTTTATGTATCTCTTAATGTATGGTTTAGGATGGTAAAATCAGGATCTGCAATTTGCTTAGTCTTGTAGCTCATTTGGAACAACCAAGTTTCTTAATGGATGTTTACGAGTATTTCTCATTACTAGACTCGTTCATTTCTCATATTACGATGTCGATATGTTAGAGATCTATCTTCGTGGTTCGATTTACATGTTTATTTGAAAATTGCTAATAACATGATTGGTCTCAGTTTTTGTTAATGAAATGCGTGTTCTCTGTCTTTACACATCAATGGTTGTGATTCAGGAACACGTTATGGTGCGAGTATCAGGAAGCAGATTAAGAAGATGGAGGTCAGCCAGCACAGCAAGTATTTCTGTGAGTTCTGTGGCAAGGTAAGAGATCATCTTTTCACTTTTGTCTGTTTTTGTGGTTTCCTGAATTCGTTTTTGGTTTGAATTTTTATTTTAACTGTGGTTTGATGAAATGTTGCAGTACGGAGTGAAGCGAAAGGCTGTTGGTATTTGGGGATGCAAGGATTGTGGCAAGGTCAAGGCCGGAGGTGCTTACACCATGAAGTAAGCGTTGCTCATTAATAGTTTGTGATTTCTTAATCAATTATTATCTTTCTGCTGACAAGACTGTGTATTCGTTTGTGAATTACAGCACCGCCAGTGCGGTCACCGTTAGAAGCACTATCAGGAGGTTGAGGGAGCAGATCGAGGGTTAATTAATATCTGCTGGCTTTTATATTTTGTTTCTTCGTTTTGACAATTGAGTTTTGTAGACTCTATGCTTTTGTGGTTTTGAATCCAGACTTTATTACATTAAGCAGTGAAGCAGTTTTTCATTCAATATTGACTTGTTTTACGAAAAGTTCTTACATCCTACATAACTAGGTTTTGAGCCTTAAGGTTTGAATTAATATCGGAATTATTGAAATTTATTCCCAACCTTAAAATTAAGTACTACATATTTTTGATATTATTGGTCAGTTACAAATACTAGATTTTAGGGTAAAATTTGTTACAATAATATGAAAATACTTGTTGACCAAAAAAAAAAAAAAATATGAAAATACTTATCAGTTTAGATGGTTAACTGTTGTTCATTTTGATTACACATTTTCTAAACCGAATCTGGTATGTTCAAACCGGCTGCACTTAACTTACCAAACAGAATTTTTGTTTAATCTGGCAAGTGGTAACTGTATCTCTTAATGAGAAAATACTACATTACTCTCTTGAGATATAATTAGGAGGAGGCTCTTCTGATTATAGATTAACCTTCAACTGAACCATTTCTGAGGTTTTTACATGAAATTAGAAAGACAAATAATAATAAGCTGACAAGAGAAACAACAGTTAAAACAAAATCCAACTAACTGGGGAAAAACTCTTTTCGGAGACAGACCTATAAGTGTCTTTCTTTCTTTTCCCTCAAAGAGCCAGGCTGTTTGCACATACAAGTTTTCTTGGAACTTCGTTCAGATTATTTCAAGATTCCATCTTCCAACTTCATTTTAGCTCTCATCCTCTCTCTACCCAATGATTGATGTATGCTCCATTCAAACCGCAGCTATCGTCTCAGTTGTTGTTCATCCGGATGCAAAGGCCAAGCCACAAGATGTATCACCATTGAGAATGCAGAGCAGTGGTATCATGGTTTGTGTACCTTGAAACCAAAGATTTTTGGAACGTAGTTTTGAGTCGGTTTCTGCGGCTTTAAGTTCCCATAAGTCATCAAGAACAAGTGAGGGAATGTGGTTCCAAAGTATGCTCCATCAATATCTGCAGAAGTCATTTAAGGAAAACGCTAAGATACAATAACACTCAAGATCAGAGTGTCTCAACTGAAGCAGAAGCAGAGCTAAGCTTGAAACTCTAAAATTGGTATAGCCAAAATTATGGACAATGAACAGAGAAAAAGGATACTGCCTTGGAATTTAGATCGCGGGTAAGATATGTCTTCGCATTTTGGGCAGTATATCTTCACAGTACTCGATCTTGGGATGTCGGATTGTCCAACAGGGAGACAAGACTGACCGCAACAGAAAACTCGCGGGCATCTCCCGAAATCACAGTTCTTGTACTTGTCAGTCTAGCAGAGATCAGTAACAAGAGAAGTAGTTAAGCAAACAAGGAAGTTGAAAAAAAACAAAAAACAAAAACACAAGAGTAAAGAAACACAAACCATTGCAGCCATTCCTTTAGTTGTCAAAATGTAACGAACATGAATAAGACCATATAGCATTTCAGCAGCTGATTCCACCATTTCATTCTGTTCTTCCGTAAACATCTCACCTAAATCCCCAAAAAGATAAAGATAACTCAGGCCAAAAGTTTCTTACTTTCACATTCAACTTTTAGATTCTAGTTTAACCAAAAAAAGAAGAAGAGAGATAGTACTTACTGTTGGAAGATTCGACATCTAGAATGAGATCAAGAGCATAATCATAGTAAGGAACTTGACCACTTAATCCACAAAGATTGAAATCATCTTGAATATAATCTTCATCGACTTCACAGAAGAAATCATTGCCTCTCAAATTACAAAACCAAGAGATCCACGATGTATCATCACCTTCCGACCCACTTACATCAGACCCTTCACTATCAGTTTCAGATTCCACTGCAAACAAGAATCATAAGAACAAATGCAATCAAACTAGCACTACAAAAACCACAGATGTGAAAGAAAGAAGAAGAAACAAACCATCGGGGAGCTGAGATTTAGCAGTGGAGGTAGATGTGAAGGAAAAGGGATCTTTGTCTTTAGAAGTGAAGACCCTAGATGTGGTGGAAGTTGAAGATTTCTCTAGTTTCTTATTGAGTGCATCGTTGATTCGTTTCCGATCAATAGCTCCACCGAGAATCTCCGATCTCGACGACCCACCTCCTCCACTACGTTCCTTGTACATAATTCGATTCCTCCAGAACAGAGAAAAGAAGACAAAATTTGGAGCTTTTAGATTCTCAAAGTCTCAGACTTTCTCAAGCTTGAGAGAGAAAGGAAAGGAGAGAGACGGAGAAATCTAGGGTTTTCATTCTTTTTTTTAATTTAATTTTTAATTTTAATTTTTAAATTAATATATCAACTTTGGTTACAGAGTGGAGGACAGGACATAGGAGATGTAAAGATGGTCTCTCTTTCTTATTTTTTTCTCCACTGTTTGTTTGTTTTCTTCTTCTTATTTTTACTTTAGTTTTAATTTTTTTTTTTTTACAATGGGCTTCTCTGATTGGGCCTTCTGTGTGTGACGATGATGATTCATTGTAAGTAGAGCTGTCAATTAGGACAAAAGACCGCGGGCTAGAGTCCAATCCGCTTTACAATTGAGCGGTCTAGGATTTTAGTTTTGGTGTTCGCGGTCAAGCGGGCTGAATCCGCTGCGGTCTAAAATCATTGGCGGGCTAATTGTTGCGGTCAGCGGGCTAAACCGCAGGCTAATTGAAACCTAATTTTCTATTTAAGTATTTAACTTGATTTTTTAAGACGGTTCTACAAACCTATGACTCTATGTCTCTATTAAGTTTATTTGTGTTTTGTTGACACATTAGAGGATCTTGTAAAAGGTTTTTGGCTTTGATCTAGAAGATATACAAAAGACTTTCTCTAAATGTTTATTATTTTATTATTATGCTTGTTTTTCTCTATATTGGTAGAAATATGATTTGTGTGATATACTTATATTAGGCTTGATATTTTTACTTTGTCATGAAATGTTGAATGAGTCCATAGTGTAGTAATTTACAATTAGTGACACTTGTGACTAGTAACTTGTTTAATTGTGGGTATAAGTTGTATACCCTAATAATCAACTTTAAAAAATCTTTTAAATGTAATAACAATAATAACTAATTAGAAAAAGTACAGTTTATTACTTATAGATTTAACTATATTAAAGTTTAATTGGTTTTGTTCTTATTAAATAAAAGACCGCGGACTGAACCGCATATCCGCATATATGAAGTGGGTTGGATTAGGATTATGAATTTTATGACCGCGGATCAAAGCGGGCTGGCCCGCCAAAACCCGCATTAAAAAAAACCCGCCGCGGTTAGGGCTGAAAATCCGCGGTCTAGCCCTAATTGACAGCTCTAATTGTAAGCAAAGAATTGTGTCGTCGATACTATTTGCTAAAAGAGGCTTCTTAATTACTTTGCAACTTGTAACATTTAGTACCAAAAGATAGTACTAAATGATAGTGTATATATGTTAGGAATGTTAAAGTTGGGAGATGGAATGTTAAGTTGGACTGCTGGAGTAGATTCCTCTTGCGTTTTTTTTATGTCACAACTCCATGGAAACTCCAGCCCCTTGTTCTTCACTTATCGGTACTCGTATAAAGTTTCTTCGGGGCAAAGCTAGTAACTAGTAAGCTTCTCACTCGGAAGCTCTCAACAAGTTGGGCTACTGTTCTCAAGGTCTTCATGGATAAGCCTCTTGGAAACAGTCGTCTTTTTATTTTGTTTTGGACAAAATAAATAATCCAGTCCACGGTTCACAAACGGTATTAGAAGGCATGGAGAAGTCCCAGTTTAATCAGCTCAGCTGATCCTTGGATTAGACAAGCAGGGAATTTAACAAAACGGAAAAAGAAAAAAAAAAAAAAAGAGAGAAGCAGGTTTAATCACGATTTTTTGGAATGGGAGTGTGTTGGAACATGCATTGGTCAACAGACAGAGGTTAGACCGGACAAAGGTCATTGGAGAATGAATATATATATATATCGTAAACGTCAAGGAAAGTATAGTAGTTAATATTATTAAATAATTAAAAATTAAACAATCTGACATGAATAGCACGAAGTGAACTTTACAAAAATGGTGGTAACTCCGTATAGAGAGATGAATCGTGTTTCAAAGATATTCGAGCAGCTAGCTTGTGCTGGCGTACGTGGTGCACGACCGACTCTGCATTAAACTACTTCTTATATCATCAGTACGTAAATAGCCTAAGCATTTGTGGCTAAATGGCTAAAAAATTAAAAGCGTAGCGAAACGTATACTTTCTTAGACACCTGAGTCCATCAATACTACAAAAGTCATTTGGGTGGAGCAACATCAGTTTTGAGGTCTACGCTAATCGATTACTAATGCACATGCATAATTCTTATGCTTTTTAATGTAAAAATATCAATATATTTCGCATTTCGAGTGTTTAGATAAAGTATATGTGATGCACGTAATAACGTCTGGGTTATATACTAATAGACTACTAGTACACAGTATAGTGTATGTAATTTGTATCTCAATACACAGTAAAATATTGACACAAATTAGACATAGTTTTTGGGATCTAGAAATTATTGGTATGCAGAACGAACGGAGACTTTGTCGGAGAAAGTAGTCATGCCTCGTTACACCGACTTTTATGACAATTCCCGAGTCGAGAGTTTCATACTCCGAGTCGTAAATCTAATAATATACTGTATATATATATTCGAATATTTCAGAACTAATTTTCCATTTATATATATTTTTGCATCAAACGTAAAGGATCTAATAATATGTCACATACTAACATATATGCAAATAATAAGTGAATGTGGTTTAATCAATGAGAGGAACAAAAAGAAAAGGGAAAATCACACGCGGGTCGGCTACTGTTAAACCATACCGGTCATAGTATTTGGCCCACGCCTTAATCAAACTGTCTCCCCCGTGAAAGCAAGCATCGCACTTACTTAGCTCCATGTGAATATATATGATGGATTAGCTTTCATGTAAGACAACATTATTACTTCTATAAAGCTAATAAAATCTTACTCATATTCGATAATTCAGTTTTAGATTCTTTTTTTTTATTTCTCATTTTAAATTGAAAGCGATTAATTTTCTTTTGTTTGATTATAGTTTGTCTTATTTACTTTTAATAAGTTTTATTTTTTTGTCGACAATGTAGATTTGGCACCTAATATTTTGTTAATTATAAGGTAATTCCAAAATTGTTGTATGTAGTTTGTAATTAGCCTAATCATTCCTTCACCGCTTATTTAACTATTCAATGGGGTTTGTTGGTATAGATGAAGAAAAAAGGAAAACAAATAACCGTAATTTAATCATTTGGTTAAACCGAATTAGATTCATCTAAATATCACCAGGGATGATGTAAAGTATATTGTAACTAATTATCTAATTTCGAATTATAATGTTACAACAGTATTAACGATGGTTAAAAATATAGAGAGAGAGAGAGAGAGGGATTGAAAGATAATAAAATGAAATAGAAGATTGTCGTTGACGTCCGACTTAAATACCGATGACCGCACGCACGAGTCCTTCACTTTTCCGTTACGAATCCTTTTTCTTAGCGGTTGATCCGCACGCGCCATATCCTCTCGTTATTAATTTCCTTTTTTTTTTTTTTTTAGCTTAGAACCCAAAGAAGGAGAAAAAGGAAGAGAAACAAATAGGAAACGAAACGGCCGAATCTTCACAAATTCCTTTATCTCATTTACAAACCAAAAAAAAAAAGGCTCAATCGCCGCCCTAAGCTCCCGGCGACACTCGGTGTAGATCTCGACAGCAGTGACGCCCCGATTTCTTCGTCTCCGGCGGTATATTACTTTTATCGTTTTATTTCTCTTCTCTATTTCTTTCTTCTATGTTTAGGTGGATTTTTTTTCGTTTGTTTGTTAATCAGTTTCTCTCATGATATCGATTACGTTTTTTTGCGATTCGCATTGCGTCTGTGTTTGATCAGATTCCGAAAAGTTCTGATTGATCCGATATAAATGTATTGTGATTGAAGAGATTTGGCGATTGAGGAGGTGAACGCAGCGGAACAAACGAGGAAGAGAGAGAGAGAGAGAGAGAGAGAGATGGATGATAGGGGAGGCTCGTTCGTAGCAGTGAGGCGGATTTCACAAGGTCTAGAACGGGGAAGCGTTTATCATTCTTCTTCTGGTAATATATATATCTTCCATCACTCTCACTCTCCTTTATTGTTTCTATCGTACGATTGCTTTACTCCTTTGTTTCCTTTTTTTTTTTTTTTTTTTGTGTGCGCTTCTCTTATGGAACAAACGCGTTTTCATATCTCTATCTCTCTCTCTCTCTCACTTTATCCACGTTTCCTCTTTCTCTTCGTTGGCGATTGCTTTTTTTTTTTTTTTTGAAATTGATTAGAGATTTGGTGTGGCAAATCTATCTATGTTGTTTCGCCGTTTGCTTTTGTTGCTCTTCTGATAGATTTTCCTGGAGTTGATTATTATTATTATGTGTGTGGATCTTCTTTGTAAGTGCTATTTTTAGTAATTCTATACGAATTTGCTCCTGTTTATGTTTTCAAAGAGGTATTCGAGTTCTATAGACAGTTGAGGTTTACTATATTCGCGCGTTAGCCTTTCATCTTTATATTCACTTTAGTTTCAATGCTTCCGTTTTGATTGTCAAAAAAAAATAAAGAAGAGGGAAGCCAAAGCTATAATGGATGTAAAACAGTTTTTATTGGGAATTAACTACTTTGAAAATTTTCTTCCTTCTGTCTTTGTGTAAGTTTTGATGCTTAAACGGCGTTGTTGTATGCTTCTCACGTTTCCTAGAGACATTTTAATATCATATTCTTCTCTTCTTTAACTCTATTATGTTTGACTAGTCATTATTCTCCATTTTTTTAATTATTGTAGCTGAAGTTGTTGCTGGATCGGCTGCATGGTTAGGCCGCGGCCTTTCCTGTGTTTGTGCTCAGGGAAGAGATAGTGATGCCCGTCCTTCATTTGATCTAACACCTGCTCAGGTATCTGTTTCTTCTTCACTGCATCATTCCATTATGATAACTTGTTTCTCCTCTCATATAAGTCGACTTCTGGGTTACTGATGTATTCAATAAGCTTATAACTTCTAACCTTATTTTCGGTCGTTGCAGGAGGAATGCCTGCAGAGGTTGCAGAACCGCATTGATGTTGCCTATGAAAGCTCAATACCTCAGCATCAGGTACACTTTTTTCCTTACGGATTGTTATTGTCATGACTGCTCAAAACAAATTAGTGCCAACTAAATAGATGGTAGCTGTTTCAAGTTTACCAACGCTTTAATTTTTACTTCATGCTAGCTTCATAAGTCACACTGTTCCTGCATTACATAAATATTGGCTGAAATGTAGGAAGCTCTGAAGGATCTTTGGAAACTTGCCTTCCCTGAAGAAGAGCTACACGGAATTGTATCTGAACAGTGGAAACAAATGGGTTGGCAGGGAAAAGATCCATCAACAGATTTTAGGTAATGTCCAGTCTCATCTCATTGTCATTATCCTTACGTTTTTCCTCTTCAATATTGACTCACGGCCCAACATCTCGCAGAGGTGGTGGTTTCATATCTCTTGAAAACTTGTTGTACTTCGCTAGGAAATTCCCGGTAAGCCTCTATAAAACTGTTATAAATGTTTCTCAAAACTGTATCTGTAGATTTTTTTTAATTTGTTACAGTCACATATGAAATTTTTACCTGGTAATGACATTGTAAAGTTTCGGTTCCACTTGTTTGTTTTCTGTAGAAATCCTTCCAGGACCTTTTGTGGAAACAGGTAGGGGATCGTTCTGTGTGGGAATACCCCTTTGCTGTCGCTGGCATTAATATTACATTCATGCTCATCCAGATGCTTGACCTAGAAGCAGGTATAGCCACATTTATTATTTCCATGAGTGCATAGATAGTCCTTTGCGAACTGCTGTTATATCCATTAGGCAGCAATATGGCAACGACTAGCTTAAATAGTGTGATCACTCATAGTTTTGAAATTCAAATTGGGTATTGCCTTAGGCTTATGTACTTATTTTGAGTACCCTATCTGATATACTCAGGTTCAACAACTTTTATCCTAGTTGTGTATACTAACAATAGATAGCCTTTAATATTACAGTGAAACCACGAAGTATTGTTGGGGAAACATTTCTGAGATTCCTTTCAGGTAAATTTCTGAATATATCTCATTACTCCTTCTCTCTGTCACGAGTTAGAATACTAAGTGTGTGTCCTACGACTTGTGTTGTATTGTAATGCAGTGAACGAATCTGCGTTTGACCTTCTTTATTGCATTGCCTTCAAGCTGATGGATCAGCAGTGGCTTTCCATGCGTGCGTCATACATGGAGTTTAATGTAAGTGTATTCTTTCACCTAATTTAGTGTAGCTAAAAGTTTCAGATTTGAAGAAACATGGGTATAACTTTGTCATATATTTGCCTTTCTTGGAGATTTTATCTTGGCCTTCACCAAATGAATTGTGGCTAAACTGATAATTGTGTGAATAACAGACTGTAATGAAATCTACAAGGCGGCAACTGGAGAGAGAGATTATGATTAAAGACATTACACGTCTTGAAGAGTTGCCATCATACAGTCTTCTCAGTCAATAGGAAATAGCTTACTAAAGACTACCTTGTAAGTAAAAAAATCTAACACCTCAAAAACACTATATCAATGCCTAAAACAACAACTGAGCAAACAAGCACAACGATGACAAGCCTAAAACAACAACTGAGCAAACAAGCAAAAAGAAGACAAGGCTTGTCTCTCTCTCCCTCTCTCGCTCTGTCTTTCTCTCTCTCATCACTTCATCTTCCTCCTGTTTTGGTTTCTGCGATTTTTCCTCTATATTAGTGTTGGTTTCAAGAAATATGGGACATTGGTTGTTATTTCTTTGAGACCAGGTTTAGATTTTGTTTTGTATGGGGTCTGGTTTCTAACTTGTGGTGCTTGCAAAACGTTGTTGGTTCTTGTTTGGGCTAATAATCATTTGGTAACATTGTCAGTACTCTGAAAACCCGAAATGGGCTCTTATGTAAAAGCTTTTCTTAACAAAATCTTAGTCTAAGCGACCACTATTAATCATGCTTTTAGTTCCTGTACTAATCTCAACATTTTGGACCAAAAACAAGTGCATTATGGGTTCTTTACAAAAAGTTAAACTTGTTAAGTTTAATTCCTTAGCACTAGGTTTAGCAAAATTATCTTCTACTTGTGATTTTTAAAAAAATTGTTTCCTCAGCAAAGGAAGGCAAAGAAAGACTTACTTGCCTAACACACTCCTTCCTAGCTTGGTTTGGTGGTTTCTCTTTGAAGTTCTCTTTGTTTAATTCATCCCTATTAAACCTTCTATGTTCTAAGTTTGCTTGATATGGATTCCTTATGAATTGACTCAGTTTTGCTCTTATCTTCAAATTTTTTTGTACTTTGTATTTGCAACTTTCGATTTTTTTTGTAAGCTCGGGAATAGCTACGAGAGACTAGTTTCAAGTAATCAAAAAAATAAAATATCGTTACACACAAATTAAAGAGCATGCATGTATGTATGTAGTGATGAAGTAGTTCCAAAAGACAGAGCGAGACCAAAAAGATATCGAGCAAAATAAAAATGCTCTGTTTCAACCCTTTGACTTAGGCCGTAACACCGTACATCAATATCATCGCGGCTCCAATTATTCCATAGCTCATGACTCCCTTAGACGCAGCGTTTGGTGGCGACGGAGACAGCGTAGGCGTCAATGGAGACGGTGGAGGAGTCAATGATTCGTCTGACTCCGGTGTGCCATTGGCCGGGGGAGATGCAGATGGAAGAGGCGAACCGGTTTTGGGCGGCGAGCGAGGGGAAAGCGGTGGAGAAGGTGGCGAAGAAGGGGTGGCTGGAGATGAAGCGGCGGCGAGGACGGGAACAGCGAGTTTCATGCCACCGAGGCAGTGACCAGAAGAAGGGCAAAGGAAGTGCATTGTTCCTACTGTTTTAAGATTGATCTTAGTGTTTCCATCGGCGAAGCTCTGTGTTGCTCCGCTACTGTCGCAGCCATCGTAGCCGGCTTTATCAACCACGGACACCGAGTGTGAAGGACCGTATATGAACTCTGAAAGAATTAGAATAAGTATCTTTGTTGTTAATTAGGGGAAAAATGTGTTTCTTGTAAAACAAGTAACATACGTGGAGTGAAAACAAAAAACAAGTATGTTATTCACCTAGAGTGTCACCAACTCTGAAAGTCTTTCCCGTGACCCAAGTCGTGTAATCGATGCCACTGGTCCATCCAGAAGTATCGCCAACCTTGAAAGTTACGGCAAAGACGGCAGGGACTGCGGCTAGGAGGAGGAGGAGGAGAGCGGCCGTTGCTGTAGATCCCATTGAGATATATAATGTAAAAGTTAGATAGTTGAACGAAAGAGAGACAGAGAGAGATGATGGAGAGAGTAAAATGGTGAGATGACTTTATATATTGAGAAAGGCTCTGAGGACGACTACTAAAGAGAGAGTTATAGTTAAAAAATGAAGAATGTTTGAAGAAGTCGTGGCTTGATCATCAATGCCAACTCAATTCATCAATTTCGTCAGCTATTAATTTTTATCTTTACTTTATAAAACTCATTGTTGTTATGTTTACCAATTCTTTCTTAACCTTTCATCTTCTTCTTTTTTTCGTAGTAAATGACGAACGATCCATGTGCAAATATTAGCTCACCTTTTTTATTTTAAGAAACATGTGCATAAGTGAAAAGTATGTATGTTCTCAACCAGTTTCACTTTGATCAAGTCATGAATTAGTAGTATGTTTGGAGATAATTTTTTGTTATATTTATAATAATATGAGAGCATCTATATAAGATCAAAAATGTATTTTACACTTTTCCGAATATATAAAAGAAGAAAACTTAACATGTTTAGAAGAATAAGGGAAATAAAAATGGCCACCACGTTCTCTATCTAATATCTTTTTAGAATATAGTAGTAGAGAGATTGTACACAGATTCGGGTACGGTGTGTGTGTTCCTGGCAAATACACTTTCTTAGATTTCTACGATCAAATTGTGTCAATGACAAAGCAAATAATCCCATAGAATATTAATCACTACTAATTATATTAATTATGACTCATGATACCATTTAGGTTCGAGTAAACATTGGCCACGGAGATTCGAGATTTAACATGATTTTTTCCGGTCCCAAAAAATTAGTTTTTAGGTCTCGAAAGCTTTTGAGATCACTTCTGAGCTATAAAAAAAAAAAATACTACTAATTATTAGTATTCGTTGACTTTAAAAAAAAAACAATAATAATAATTATTAAGAAAAGCCAATAATTTCTCTGGCCATTAATCTTCGAAATGTGCCTGTTTTATTATAAAAACGTGTGAAACCAAACATACCAGAGAAATTGTAAATGGTTGACATGTTTTTTTTAAACACTGAATCAATTCATTAATGAGAATGGTTGACATGTTTGTTTGTTCTTTTTGCAACAAACAAAACAATAACAATGTGAAACGAAAATATTTTCTAAACATATTTGAAAATTATAAATATTAATTTTTCTTTTCTTTTTGGAAATGTGAAACGAAAATATTTTCTTAAAAGAACGAATTTTTTCTTGTGTGTGTATGTGTGTGTTTATCATTAAACTTTGTTTTAAACAAACAATTATTTGTTGAGAAAAAAAAACAATGATTTAATTTTATGACCGGAAAAACAAATGATTGATGAGACTCCAAAGGGCTATAGAGCTGCCCAAGGCCGAAACTTGTTACTACAAAAAAAAGATGGGCTTACAATTCTTCGGCCCAAACACCGACATAATCCAAAGTTCCAAACTCAACGCGTTTAAGATGCCACCAAAAGATCTTTTTGTTTTATGACATTTTCATTTCACACATCACTTGGGGGAAAGAAGTGGCAGATTGGATTTTGGAACCAGCTCCCATCAACTTGAAACTGTCTCTCAATTGTCACCACTTATTTTATGTTCATTTACTTCTTTAATTCTTCTTCCATTGAATCTCACCACTTTCTCTCTCTCTATCTTCTTTTGTCTCTCCCCCCTGAGGCACAAGAAACCAAATCATCACTTTTTCTCATCTCATTGTTTTTGAGCCAAATACAGATAACATCATTCACCTTCGTATAACTCCAAAACCCATTAATATTTTTGAGTAACATCCCCAATGAACCTATACCAATACTAGTTTCATTTACACAGAACAAACAAATCAAAGATAATATATTCTTTTGATAACAAAAAAAAAGAGAGAGAGAGAAACCGTTAAGTTGTACCATAGAATAGTGTTATCAATAGCATATGATGATGACTCTTTTTTCTTCATAAAATATCCCAAAAGCAAAACATGCAACTAGTCATCCACCCTTCACAGATACCTTTCAATCCAACGTGGCCTATCCATAAGCAAATGGGAATTCTTTATTTGGACTAGTGATCTAACCATTCATTTATAGCTTTTATGTATATGAACACAAAGCAGGTAGTTTCCAAAACCGTATTCAAAGAGAAAAGTAGTAATGCTGACCTTTTTTTAAGACCAGGTTATCTAATCTTCATGGCTATATAAAAATGGGTTTGGCATGCTTGCTTACTATAACTTAGGACACGGTGGGATCAACACACATAACCTCAAGTACCAAAACAGATTCTTGAGAAACCAATGGAGGAAACAAATAAGAGTGTACTTGATGATTGCTTTACTACTGCCATGGCACTTACCGAGTCAGGTGTCCTTCGCGTGCCTACCCGTTACATTCTTCCACCTTCACAACGACCAATGCTCGGTTCAAGCAGTGGCACTGATACCATCACACTTCCTGTCATTGATCTCTCCCTCTTACACGATCCTTTGCTTAGACCCTGTGTAATCCATGAGATTGAAATGGCCTGCAAAGGATTTGGTTTTTTTCAGGTAATGGCTATACTCTTTTTGGCTACATACACATTACAAGTCATGTAACTCTGTTTCAAGCATTATTACTATCCCAAATGAATAAAAAGTTTGGTGCTTAAGTGTCTTATTCATGTGTCTACATTTCTCAGTTCATTAAATTCAGTCATGTGTTTCATTCCTCGGGTCACTAAGACCAGTCTGGACTGTACGTGTAGCATCTACCAGTCACACTGATATATGACTTTATGAGAAAGGCAGTTCTTGTCTTTTTGCATTTATATCATACTCAACAAAGTCCCTAATCAGAAAAAGAACAAAGTCCTTAGTTACTGTCTTTATTGACAATAAGAAAAATAGCCATGTGAAGATGCTTATCTTCTAACTTTATGAAGATGTCAGTATCTCGGTTTCATTAAAAACACACTACTCTATTGTATCATTTGCATTATTTCAGTACAGAACTCAGATTCAAACTTATGTATCTACAGATTATAAACCATGGAATATCATCATCGGTGGTGAAAGATGCACTAGATGCAGCTACAAGGTTCTTTGACTTACCTGTTGATGAGAAGATACTTCTGGGTTCTGATAATGTTCATACGCCAGTACGGTATGGCACCAGCTTTAACCATTCAAAGGACAAAGTTCATTACTGGAGAGATTTCATCAAACATTACTCCCATCCTCTCGCAAAGTGGATTGATTTGTGGCCGTCCAACCCTCCATGCTACAAGTAAGTAAACATATCTGGCCATCTTCACTGTCTGAATATTCTCCTTTGACGGGTATAAGCATCCAATTAGCAGCAATATGTATCAAAACATTGGGACTCAGAAATGATGTGATCTCCTAAAAATCTCCTTTCTTGTCAGGGAAAAAGTGGGGAAATACGCAGAAGCAACACATTTGCTGCATAAGCAACTAATTGAAGCTATCTCAGAAAGTCTAGGGCTGGAGAGAAAATACTTAGAGGAAGAAATTGAAGAAGGTTCGCAAGTCATGGCGGTGAACTGCTATCCAGCTTGTCCCGAACCTGATATTGCCTTGGGAATGCCACCACACTCGGACTTTGGCTCACTGACCATATTACTCCAGAGTAGCAAGGGGCTGCAGATAATGGACTGCAACAATAACTGGGTTTCTGTGCCATATATCGAAGGAGCACTGATAGTTCAGTTGGGTGATCAGGTGGAAGTCATGAGCAATGGCATATACAAGAGTGTGGTTCATCGTGTAACAGTGAACAAAGATTTCAAGCGGCTATCTTTTGCAAGTCTTCACAGTCTACCTCTGCATAAAAAAATAAGTCCAGCACCTCAGCTCGTCAATGAAAAGAAATCAGCTGCCTATGGAGAATTCAGCTTCAACGATTTTCTTGAATATATCTCTAGCAATGATATCACACAACAAAGATTCATTGATACACTCAGGAAGAACAATTTCTGAAGATGGTGTTAATGACTCTCACCCAAATCATACAATTCGACTCGGCTATTCCCATGTTGGATTATGCGGACCTAGGTTGCATGCATCTTGTTTATAATCTATGGCTTAATCTCACTAGATTATCACATAACAACATGAGCAAAATCCCTGCAAGTAAACTGCATTGTATATATCACATAAAAGCATACTTTGTTATCATATAAGTGTATCATTATTCTCCAAGAATGATGCTAAAGTACTCAAGCTAAATTCCAGGAATTTTCTTCTATCCGAGTCAGATTCATATTAGTTTCTCATCTAAGAGAAAGGTTTGATAATGGATCAAAACATCAAGGGCAAAGACGCAACCGAAAAAAGATAACAAGTATTGGAAGAAAAAGCAAGATAATAATATTTTGAGAACTTATTTCAGGTCAACAAAAAGACTAGAAATAGATATTCATTTTTTTTAGTAAAGGCTGAGTAAGAGCAGCACCACGTCCAATAACAAAAGCACCAAAGAGAACATAGGCAGGGTCTTACCTTCATCAATAAATTTTTAATAGAGTTACTAGTTTGATCCTTAGAGAAGGAACCTTCTGGACCACACCACAACAAACTAACCTTGTTTCATCATGCACTAACTCTACTACTTTTACTAGTCTAGTCTAGTCCTTTTGTCTAAAAAGGTGTCGTAACCTGTCCAACTATATCTCACATTACCAATCTTAATTGATTGACAAAGTAAAGTGACAAGAGTTCTGGTAGAAAGATCAGAAGTAGTATAATTGTTGATACAAGTTTATCAAATCTCACATAAATTTTAAGAGTAAAAGACAGTTATTCAAACTCTATTAAAACGAATTGTCCTGAAGCTTAACTAAGATAGTGAAACAGCCAACAAAGCAAAAACCAGTTTTGGAAACAAACTGCATCAACCAGATAAGATAATGTATGGGATTTGAACAATTACCATCATTAACAGCTTGAATTCTCAATCTTCACAATCCGTACAATACATGGAAGCAAACATGTTTCCAAACCAGCCAACGTATCCTGTAAATCAAACAAAAACCTGTAAAATTTCTCGAATGAAAGAGCAAAGAAGCTCGATTTTATGGGAAAGTCGCATTACTGAATCGAAATAACTACTTACACTCACGGCGTCCATAGCCTCTTTAGTCCCGTCGGCAGATTCCCGGTAAAATTTAACTCCGTCACCGCAATGTCTTTTTATTGCGACTCTTTTTCTTATTTACCTTTTTTATAGCAATTTTTTAAAACTTTACTTATTGTGGCTGTAATTATTGAATTGAACATAACCACCCAATTTTCGTTGTATCAGGAATACCAGTTTTGATTAAAAAGGGTGAATTAAGCAAACAATACTAAATTTGGATGAAATCAGAAGAAAATTGTAATATATTGGACCGTTTTAGATATTAGAAGAAACTACAATAAGATATAATGCAAAAAAAAACGTGGCGAAAAGAAAAAAAGAGAGAGAAAAAAGGGGTCTGCTTCTTCTTCATCGCCGTCTCTGTGCGGCCGGCCGAGAGTGCTTATCTTCCTCTTCTAAACATGTCGGAGGAAGAGGTAGCGATGGAAGTAGAAGCTGTAGAAGCAGTTTACAGCGAAGACTGCTTCATATTGAATTCATATCCTCCTCATCTTCACCTCCATATCAAACCCCGTACCGCCGAGATCTCTTCTCAGCAGGTTTTTTTCTCCGTTTTCTTCTGCTTTTTTCTTAGGAATCGCGAACCGTCTGAGAACCCATAATTTTTACACATTGAGATTGTTTGATTAGGTTGCGGCTTTTTTTCTTAGATTAGGCGATCGTTCGTATCAATAGTTCGAAGTTAACATGGTTTTTTTTTGGTTCTGCAGTTTGTGGAAGCGGTTCTGAGAATCCAAGCAGGTTCTAAGGTAGATTTGGTATCGATCTCATTGTCCTGGAGCTTTTTTTGGAGAACCATTGAGCTTAAGTATTATCTTTTGTTGTAACAGTACCCAGATGAACCACCTCGAATTAGTCTGATTGAATCCAAGGGTCTTGATGAGCAAAGGCAAAAGCATTTGATTGGCATAGTTCAAGAGAGAGCTTCTGAATTATCATCATCTTTAATGCTAGTAGAACTTTGTGAGGTACGAGCTCTCTATATTTTCTTATATACTAATGTGCCGTATCATTGCACCATGCTACTGTAACAATCTCAGTCTTTTTACTTCATTTTCTTGATGAGAAATAAACGATTAGTAGATTTAACGTTATGAAAAGGAAATAAGTCGTATGTAGAATAAGAAAAGACCTAAGTTTGTTGAATCACAAGCAGACAATGTCGTTAAGATTAGAATCTCATGTAGTGTACTAAACATATATGTTTCTAGGAAGCAGTTGAGAGGCTCACGATTATGAATCACCCAGATGGAGATTGTCCACTGTGTCTGTATCCATTATTCCCTGAGGATGAAGGGAGTAAACAAATGCCATTTATGAAGCTGATGTCTTGTTTTCATTGTTTTCACTGGTGAAGAATAGTTAGCCTCTCTTTTCATTCTTAGTTTGGGATTATTTTCTGGTGTTTAAGGTGCCTAATTGTTCTTTATTGATTTCAAGTGATCAGTGAGTGCATCATTAGGTGGTGGAATTGGCTTCATGCACAGAAAGATGCTGATTCGGAATCTGGTGATGCTTCACACACGCGAAGAGGCTCAACTGCTGAACAAGGTCTGTATCGTAAGGTCTTTTTTTTTCTAACGGAAAACTGAAAAAGATAGTGGTTCTCCGAAAGAAAGCTTTACAAAATAAGCTAAAGAAATAGGTATTGCAGGTAATTCTGGATCAGCAGATGAAAGCTTGGGAAACTGTCCGGTGTGCCGCAAAATATTTCATGCGAGTGATATTGAACATGTTCTTGACTTAGTTGGTACTCAATCACCTCAACCGGTGAGCCGTCAACATCAGATAATTTCTGCTTGTTTGTATTGATTGGACCTTTAATCCACAATTCAAGATTCAACTTTTGTTCTTTTTTCTATCGACTACATCAGCTTACATGCTTTGAACCAAACAGGATTCTGGTTTGATACAAGGTGAGGAAGAAGATCCGCTGCTCCAGTCAGATTCAGAGAACATCAGAAGAGAGCGATTTGAGTCTATTCTAAAGACACAGGAAGAAAAAGGAGGTTTGGTTCAGCCTAAGAAAAACATATCGGTTGTGCCTGGTATGTATCTTCCTCCGCCAACCCCTGCATCATCATCTCCAAACAAAGAAGAAGAAGCTGGTCAAAGCCAAGAACAAGGAGAAGAAGAACCCAAAGAAGCTGAATCAGAGACAAACTCTAGCAGCTCAGCCAACAGAAGAGGCCGAGGCAGAGGGAGAGGCCGAGGCCGTGGACATAATCCCAACAGAAGGAAACAGACTTTGCAAGATCCAAGAAAACCGATGAGGCAATGGGTGCAGAGAGCAAGAGAAGGTGACAACTAATATATTATTCGAATCTTGTATGATACATCAAACCCAGACTCAAACACAAGAGTATACTATATTAACTGGCGGGCGAAATAATATATTCGGCAAAATATCTCTATTTTACCAACTTGTAAGTTTGTATGAGCATGATGTATTTGTTTTTGACAAATTTAGCTGTAGAAAATACAAACCGCACGCAGTGTAAGAAGAAGAAGAAGTAAAGGTGTCGTCTCATAATTGGGCCTCAATGGCCATTGGGCTTGAGCTTAATATCTTACTAAGTGGTCATAGTTCATACCATAAGTCCATAATACACCGTACATATATTAACCGGTTTATGATCAGAGTGAGGAGGACGCACAGTTTAGCTTAACCGGTTTATGATCTGAGTCTTTCACTCGAATTCAATATCGCCGGCAATAGCTCAACCAAAAAAAAAATATCGCCGGCAATAGTGCTCATCTGTTCGATGTCCTCTCCGTCTGCGGTCGCCGATCTCTTGAACGTGCTTGCCTACCGGCTTCAGAGCAGAAATCAATTGTTGGGAGAAGAACTTGAAGAGTCTACTTCATCTATGGGACTAGCTATCTCGGAGCTAAACCGATCTCTGACTATGGACATCGGCGCCGAGGAGTCTGGGGTTAAGGTTATGGACGCAGCATTATCTCTAATGTGCTTCAAGGCACCTCAGGTTAGTGTTTTGAACTCTGGAATTTTGCATTGTTTCGAGATATATGCGTGATTTTCTCATTCAAATTTCTTCCTCAGGTATTTGATTCGGCGATTGAGTATCTGGTGCGAACCATTGTTTGCGCCTTATCATCTTCAAGAAACTGTAAAGTACTTAGGGATCGAAACGAGGAAACGTTACAGTTTGGGAGCTCCTATTTACCTCGCTGCTCTGAAGAATTGATCGAAATCTCTAAGGATATTATTGATAAATTGGGATCAAACGGTGAGTTTTGATTTGGTATTTCCTAGTGTTACCTTAAGCTTTTAATCTTTTCTTCTTTCGTATCTTCTCTGACTTGGAACTGTTTATAGGAAAGTTGGCTAAACAATTGTTCCAAGCTGTTGTAAGATCGGCATCCTCAACATCATGCAGCGTGCATAGAATGTTAGAGGATGGAAGAAATAGGGCTGTATCAAAGCTTCTTGCTTTCTTACCGAGAGAATCATCTACAGATAACCACGAGATACCTCTGAGGTTTGACCTCTTGTACTGTTTTTATTTATTTATTCCAAGCTGTGTCTTAGTCTGCATTTTTCATATTAGTCTATAGAACTTGTGAAACTGAAGCCACAGCTTCTGAGATGTTTCCTCTCTTGTTTCAGAGAAAGGTAGACCGGTCTGACACTTTTTGATAATCAGGATCCTGTTCTGGTATCAAGATCCATCGTCTTTGAAGGAACATGTTTCCGGAATCTTGAAAGATGTGGTGGAAAGGCCTTTCCTTTGTCTAAAGAAGGAGCTTTTCGAGAGGGCAGAGTGGCGCGATATTGTCAGCTGTTTAGTGCTATCTCCTACTATGTTTATCAACACCAGAGCCCTCTTACATAAATGGCTTTTGCTTACGTGAGTTCTCATCCTATTCATGTCTCAAATATCTACAACAGTAGATGCATGTAACCTGATACTATATCATTTATAGCTTTCCATCTGTCTTGCTTTCTGATGCAATTTCATTCTTAACGCCAGGGGACTTGCTTCTGTCTTTGAAGTACTTGCTGGTTTGGTCTCTGCAATAATGGACACAATTTCAAGACCATCGATGTGGGGTATACCAATGGAATTAGCTTCCATGTTGCCATTCTCTGATGCATACTTTCCTTTCCAGTGTCAGTTTCTGAGAATCTTGACTGGTCCTCTCACATCCAAGTCCCTCCTAATGTTAGCTCATACTGTCAGTAAATCATCTGCTGCTCCTGGGCAACAACGACAGAATACTAATTGTAAGCCTACTCCAATCAAAGTTCAAGCATTAGATGACAAAACCGAATGGTAACTTTACATGAAATACAAATTGATTCCTTCATGTTTGATTGATTTATACATACATGCATGTGAGTGGTTTTTGAACGATGTTGTATCTTCTGGCAGGGCTTTGGCTATCAACTTCCCCGATTGGTTTTATTTTGCTTCTGCTATGCTCTTCTCAGAAGGGAATTCAGTGGAATCTATCCACCATAGATACACTTCAAAAGTGGCTGATAGTAAACAACCATGTGATGTGGAAGATCTCTCCATTGCTGCGGCTACATACATTTCTTGGTTTCTAAATCCTGGAAGTGGAACCGTTCAAGAATCACTAAGTAAGTCTCTCATTAGAGTCTCAGAGATATGTATCAGCAAAAGTTGTGGGTCAGAAGCACATCGTAGTGAGACTATAACTGGCAAGCGAAAGAAACCAGATAGGCTTGTTTCTGGAAAAATAAAGGCTTCCAGTATTCTGGAAGACTTATTGAGAGAATTTGAAAACCAAATCATCAATTCAGTTTCTTATGAATTTGATTCTCGGAAAACACATCCAGCTTTCAACTCTGGCCTCCAGAACAATTTGTTGGTAAGAAGAGTGGTGGTTGGTGTACTGTTTGGTTCTCCATTTTCAGTAACAGATGAGGAGTATGAACTGGTACTGCACTATGCTGCATCTGGGAAAATTATTTCCTTTAAGAAATCACGAAATACCGGATTCAAACAAGGAAAGGGATTCTCTAGAACATCTGCTTTACTGTCGGATGAAATGACCAAGGAAGAGGCTATTGAAGGCACACTTCTTGTTTTCAAAATAACAGACACTTTTGAGAGTATTTGTGTATCAAGTTTTGAAGGTGAAGAGGACTCCGAGGAGTTTATTAACTATTTTAAGCTAAGATCCAGCAAGTACTTGGTCAAATGCATCGACCGCCTGCTTCAACTTTACTGTAAAGAAGATGGAGATTTTATACTAAGTGACATTAATATCAGACTAGTAAAGTGGACAGTAAAAGGAAGAGAAGTTCCGAATTTCAACAAAGATCTTAATGATATTGCTGCTAAATTGGCCTGCAAATTCTCCCCCACGTAACTGCCTCCCTTTTGCATGACTTGTGTCATCAATCATCATATTTTGTCGAACACATAATTTTGGGAAATTGGTGATCTCAGATATGAAATGTTTAAAGCTCTCACCTGACTGGGAGGAAGATAATATTGGTAATCAGGTAACTGGAATTTAATGCCTTCTTTGGTTATTTTCTAGAGCAGTAGCACAATTATAAGTGACAAGATTATTTAGGCTTCAAAGTAGCAGCACTCTTAGATAAAATTTAAGTTGGGTGTTTGAATGTCTCTGGTATCGTGAAATGGTTAGCTATAAGCTGGGTGTTTGAATGTCTCTGGTATCTAGTGCACTAAATTTTGTAGAACTTAAAGTTTTAAGTTGGCAGTCGTATCTAAGGGACCTTTACTCTTTTTGCACATGGATGATGATGACTTATGACCTGTGTTTATTTCTTACTGTTAAATTTTCTGTGATCATACTAACATATCTACTATTACATTTTATATTTCAGATCCGCACCTAAAATGATTTGATCTGCCTGGAGTGAACCAGACAATTTTGGAAAATTTAATGGTAAGCCTTGGAACCACTTGATGCCGTTGCCATGCTCTCTTAATATTATTTGACAACCAGAATACAATAATAAGCTTTTCAACAGTTTTAACCGGATTCTCTTCTGAAAGGGACAATGTAGACTCATTATCATGATTTTCTCTTGGCTAGATATGTGCAACAACATAATGATGCCATCACTGTTGGCCACAGTTCCTTGTGCTAGCCAGGGCATCTGAGGTTCGTCATCCCATGGCCATGAGAGTTGCAAAAGGAGTGTGATCGAGAGAAGTGAGCAGTGAGCACAAGTACTTGGGTTTTGCTGTTAGGCTTTTTAATTATGTTGTAAAATATTTTTATTGAATATTTTGTATGGACTATGGAGATGGAAGCCAGCCAGAAGGTCTGGCTTTCAGATGGAAAGAGTGAAGTAATTCGATATATTTATTTTTCCAGTTTTTTTTGTTTGTTTGTCTCTTCCGATGTGTGGGATCTTTTATCCTCAAGCAGAGGGGGGGACATGGGAGAGATTCTGTCTATTAGGTTCTGGGAGGGACACAAGGTAAGAAGAAGACACCTATAGAAGATCCGGTAAAATCCTGATTTCAACAAAACCATGTGGTTTCACTTTCAGACAAGAAATGAGGAGTTGTCTGATGCGAACTCGAGAGGGAATCCGATGGAGACAGACCCCACCCACTTGGAATTGAAGATCATGGCTATTCAAATCAAAGCTTTTTTAGTATATTCTCACCGGATATTTTTACCTACTCCCTAGTTTCTTGCTTACAGTTTTCCTTCATCTTTCACTCTTTTACTTTTCACTTCGCCAAGCACAGTAAATAAACCACAAAATCTAGAAAGCAACCAATTTCGTTTTTCTAGATTCTAGTTACCAAAACCATAGTCGATATTTATCACATCCTGACTAGATAAGAACATGTTAACTTAAGAGGTTTAATACTTCCAGAATCAAAGCGACACCCTCAGTTTCAAAACTTTCGTTTATTTACATTCTCCTTTATGATAATTAAAAAAAACGTGTTCAACACTTGTTTGGGGAAAAGGGAGTAACACAATAACCATAATCAAGGACAAAAGACGAGAGAGCCATACGAAATATTTTAAGAGTTGAAGCTTTGTTATAGTTAACATAACTCTGTGTAAGAATATCAATAAATATGTGTGAATATAATATAATGTCTATTTGATAGAGTATGAGCGAGTGCATACCGTTTGGAGAGACTCCATGAACAAAGCAGAAAAACTTGTTAAAGATTGGAACACACCAGGCAACCCTGTCTGCAGATTATTTAAAGTCATGGCTCTTGTCACTTCTATTGCCTTTGAGTATTTCACCATCTCTTCCTCAACTCTTCGTTGGCAAACCGCAAGCTCTGACTTTTTATCGCTTAGTGGGTCTCGAGCATCTAACATGTGTTGGTTATCAGGTCCTGAATCTGGTAAACCGACACCGACCATTGAATATGACTGGTAATATTTCCTCTCTAGGTTTCTAAGCGAAGAAGCTTTCTTCTCGAGATCTTTTGATGCTGATTCTGTTCTTTTCTTTATCTTGTGTTCATCAGCTTGTTTCACGGAAATCACATGCACAACATTGATGAAACTCTTGATTGCTTCGGATGCGACTGTATCGGGAACACGATCTAGAGCGAGTTTCCACTCATCGCAGAAGGCGTATGCATCAAGTGGCTCTTTGTGATTACTATTGGCGTCTTCTTGGCAAACTGGGAGAAGGGTTAGCTTGAACCAGGTGTGGACCGAGTGTATGAAGTCACGTTGGAATTTAATTAGACGACTGAAATTGGTGTGCCAAGAAGAGACAGCTGATTCCAAGTCACGTGTTGCTTGTCGGTGTAGCTCAGAGGTTGATTCACCTTTCCCTGATCTGTTAATGAGCCCCCGGACTTGCTCCACAATGCTGTTCTGAGTCTCATGGTATTGATGCATAGATTTCCACATGTACATAAAGCTGCATCAGGTGAAAAACACATAGATTAATGCCTCCTACAGTATATTGCTTCTTATAGTTGACTGCCTCTTAACTATGATGAGATATATTACCAAATTCAGTAACTTACTATCGATAAGTTATGAAACTTAAAAAGCTAAGAATTAAACTGTAATAAAAGATAAGAAAATAAGTTATGAAACTTAAAAAGCTAAGAATTAAACTGTAATAAAAGATAAGAAAATAAGTTATGAAACTTAAAAAGCTAAGAATTAAACTGTAACAATAGATAAGAGGTAAGAGACCTTTTCTGTCTCACTCTAAACATGTCAAGGACCACAGAATTCTAAAACGCATGGGCTCATTTTGTTCACCTACTTATTGAGACCACAAGATTCTTCTAAAGATATGAAAAGTAGGTGGAAATAAATTTAAGACAGCAAATGGGTAAGTAATGATTGCTTGCCAAAAATGTCAAATTCAAGAAAACTGTTGGATGACAAGATGACATCAAGCAACTGGTGATTTAGTTATATAGAAAAATTACCCATGACAGAGCTCAACGAGTTGTGGAACAAGGTCGGTATCACGAAGACGGATTATGGCAGTAGATGTGGTTGTAACAGCTTGAGAAGTAACAATTATCAATGACTGTAACCTCGTTATAGAGGCCTTTGTCTTGTTTAGCTTAGCTTCATCCTCCCCTTTATACTCTTGGCTTTGAAGTTGTGATAACTTCTTCTCATGTTCAATCTTGAATCCTTCTCTAGCCTGGAAAACAAAAACATCAGCTACCAACACTTAAGCGGTAATATTTATCAAAAGTAAAAAACCTACAAAGGCTTTGATTTGACAAACTGTAAAAGACCTTAATTTCTTCATAGAGCTTCTTCTCCCATGCCAAGAGACGGTCAAGAGTGGAACAAAGGCTCTTAGAACTGCTGGGTTGATCCAGCGCCGTCGTGTCTAGCCTGTACTTGACTGCCAATGGTGGCTTCGATGTCCATGTTGAGCTCAAGTTGCTTAATATGCTACTCGAATGAATCACCGTTTCTGATAAACAAAAATCACAATGTCACACACTCAATTTCCATCAAAGCATGGATAATAACAAGCTATTAAAGCAAGAAAACAGAGAAGAACAATAGAACTCACTCTTCAACTGGCTGAAACTGCGATCGAGCTCAGCTCGGCCGAGCTCAAGCATCTGAGACACTTGATCGCCAGCCGAGGCCGCTTTGTCAAAATTCTCCTTAATCGCATCCACGATTTCTTTCAAATCCCTATGCCTTACCACCATCTTCATGTCAGTGATCTCTCCTCCGCCTCTATAGCTACCAGGAGACATCGTCGCATCATCTGCTTTGTCATATTTTCCTTGTTCAGCGCCGCCGTATTCTCGCGGCATTGGCGAAGGTTGCTGATGATGCGGTCTCATCGAATTAGTTCTCACCGTAGATCCAAGGTCGGAGCGTGTCCCGATTTCAGAAATTGACTCTCTATCGTCATCTTCTTCTTCCTCGGAACTCGTGGTGCTGTAATGATCGTGATCCTCCCATTCACTACAATGTACTTCTTCTCTCTCTGTCTCCGTCTCCTCCTCAACCGCATTGCTCATTGATTCGAACTGCTTCTGCTTTTGCTTACTCGTGTCGAAGAAATCATACTCTGACCTCTCTGTTTCAGTATCCTCATGGTTATAGCGATGATCGGAGTTCTGTTTCTTCTCTTGAGCCTTCCGATTGAAGAATTCGGAATCTGGAGGAGAAGGAGGGTAGAAATTTTCCCAGTTCCAGACGGAGGAGGCATGAGAAGGAGTAGCGGAGTAAGTAGAGTTCTGATAAGCTCCGGGATAAAAATTGGGCATGAAATTGGATCTCTCGCTTCTCGGAGAAGACGAAGGACTAGACTCCGAGAGTATATGAGGCAGCTTAGGTTTGGGTGGCTGTTTCCTTCGTCGATTTGAAGAGACGGAACTGACTGAAGACTGCTTGGTACTAGCAACAGAGGGAGACATTGGAGGAGGCGACGGAGGAAAACGTGGAGGGACTAATTTAGCCGGAGATTGTTCAGAAAGAGGAGGTGGAGGAGGATGGAGGAAAACCGCCGGAGTCTGATCCGAAACAGAAAGAGGCTCACCGGCGGCGAATGAGGAGAGAGCAGATCCAGTGAAACGAAGGGAGCGGCAGTAATCGGCGTGAGCGGCGGCGAGATGATGACGAGCGAAGACAGCTTCTTTCATCAGACGGCGGCGATCCTTACACCGGCGTACAGAATCTTCGTTATCGAGCTTGGAGGCTGCACATCCCATGGCTTGTTTGTTTCTTCTTCTCCTTCAGGTATCTTCTTTATGGTTACGGTGGCGCGTGAAGCTCACGTCGGCTCTGCATATTTTTCACAAATAATCAATGAATCATGGAGAAAAGGGAAAAAAGTTATATAGCTGTTTCCAAAGTTTCCACTTAATACTAATACTACACTAGCTACTCTACTACTACACTGTACTCTTTTTTTCTCATATTTATCATGAAATATAAAAAACATAACCGACAAACAAAAATAAAAATAAAAATAAAAACCCTGGACAAATCTTTACCTTTCGGTTTGATTTTTTTTTTCGTTAGTTAAAAATATTAAAACTTTATAATAAAATATGTAATAACGACATTTTCTGACACGTTAATTAACGGTTACCAGAACCTACATTACAATATTACGGTTAACCATACTAATAATATTCAATTAGAACTGTGATTGCAACAGTAAACAAAGAAAAAGGTAAATTTGTAATTAACATTGAAAAAAAAATGAAATTTGAGATTTTTACTAATACGTCAGTAATATTTGTTTTAAAGCTTAAAGGGTCGTCGTGGGCCACGGCTCGTGGGTCTGAAGCTTCTGAGCTAAGGTCCAAGATAAAACAAAAAAAGCACCGATAAAAAGGGAGAAAAAACGGCAGGATTGGTGAAAAGCTGGAGCTAAAAACGGTGAAAAGTGTTGTTTTCTTCTTTGAAAAAGTCTCTTATGAACAGAACAAAACCACATGCATTTTCCCTTTTTCCTTTTTCTTTTTTTTGTTAGCTTTCTAATTATCTTTACCAATCACTTTGTTCCAAAAGGGACATCATCACCGCCATGACAATAAAACCGACCTTTAAAAGACTTTTAAAGTGAGTCTTGGAGGAACTATATTATAAGGAGTAAGGACCCAAGAGCAGAGCATCTAATTCCTGTGCTTCTTCAATACATGTCTCCTTCCAAATCTTTTTCGATCTCTCGTGAAGCTTGTTCTTCAATACTATTCTTTGATCGCTAAAACTACCAAAATTACTGAAAACCGAAGATATAACATTTTTGCGTGTATCATAATTCATTACATGTGGGTTTCTTAATAACTATATAGAATTATAGAGAACAGATGAAATCCTTTTTCTTTTTCTTTTTGGAAGTGCATAGAAATGTTGCAAATACATATTACAAACTAGGCAAGCACATTAATGAGGATGTGTGTGCTTTAGAATGAGTCCTTGGGGGAAGAAGAAAACGATAAAAAAAGACCGAGTCCAGGAAGTGGAGTCTCCAACAAATAAAGAGGGGATGATGTATTATCATCCTTCGAGTAGTCATATTTTTTGGTTGAGAGATTATGTAACGTATGTATGACACTTATATGTACGTAATACTGTGGATGACCATTTCATACAATACCAACGAAAATAATCTTCATATTATCTCCAACTACTCTTCTTCTTTTTTTTTTTCCTTCTCTGTTAATTATCACATTGTATTCCAAATTTATAATTCAAGATTTTGTTTACAAACTTCGCTAACGTTTATAGTAAAATCTACAAAAAAGGGGCTCTTGTTTCCGTCCTGGAACGTCTTAAACGTGTTTTTGTTTTTGCTATGAACGTACCGTGGAATACTCTCTGCTTTGAGGATCAGTGTCGCTTTGATCGCGTTTTGTTTTACTACTTTAAGCTTCAATCCAATTTTGGCATTGATCTTGTTTTTAAGTGTAGTCTCTCTCACGCGTTTAACATCTCGCGGCACATAACTGGCTTTACTTAATTAAATTGCCCACGAGTTGTTCGTCAAAATTCCCAAATGAAGTTTCGTCTATGTTTTTGTGTTTGAACGATTATGAGACTGTCAAGGAAGGGCTCTTGGGTTCTAAGAAAGTAAAGTGTTTCTGCACCTTCGTTAACGTTACTACAAGGAAAGGATCAATGAATTGTCGTGGAGAGCACCCCAATCTTACTTTTTCATGAACATCTGTCTCATTCTTTTCCCATACTATGTTTTGCCTCTCTACTAAGTTTTAAGAGTTTAGACCAATCTAGTCTGACAACTTGCTATCGGTTTTCATTTCGTAGACAATGCCTCTCCAAGGAACATTTGTCTCTCTGCAGAGTGTAACCGTATATAACAACTTGTTACTTGTTACATATATGCATGCAGAGCTTGGCTTTAAGAGGATAAAATGAAGTTTGCTCGGTTAACCGACCAATTCACGAGTGGGACCGAACCACTGTTTTCGGGTTCAGCTACTGCAGTTCACACCAGAATCCACAGCTCCAAAAGCAGAAGCTGTAGCGTTCCAGTGGAAAAACTAAAGGACCATGAGAAGCTTTTATGTTGACAGGCTTTCTCGATTTGAGATTATCGATGCCTATGGATACTTCTTGACCAATTCCCTGATGTCATGTCACCTCCAAGGTACACCAAATTTCACCCTTAGTGTTATTGTTTTCCCGTATTTGGCACGGCCATTGATCTTGATCTTAGAATCTAATTAAACAATATCAAAAAAGAAGGCAAGAAACTTGTCGAAAAGACGTCCGGCTAAAATGTTGTTGTCCACTAAATGGTTCTTTGTCTTCTGAAGATTTATATGGTCAAAATAACTTGGGTTATATATATATATATATATATATATTAATTTCTTGATTTTGCTATAATATAGGGTGTTGTTAAGCTCTCAAGAATCTCGGAATATCCTGATTAGCGTAGAAAATGAAAATTTCCCAACATCATGGATTACCACTATCTTGAATTGTTTATTATAGAACTTCATTTTGAGAGTTTCCTTTCACGTTCTAAGATTAGGACCGTTCGTTGTGCTAACTAATGCGATTACGGGTGAAATAAAGAATTTTGATCAAATTATTTGACGCGTGTGCCAATTGTGTTTTTTGTCCCTCTAACCTTTTCAATAGGCAAAAACAGAGGTCAATGCTTTGATCGGCTCGACCTTAGACATTAACATCTTAGTCAGATTCTTTTTGACTTTTGAGAATTTTCTTCTCCTGATTGCTAGGAGCACGAGTTACAATCTAGGATTTCTTACGGAGGTAAAATGCTAACAAAGAGAATAAAACCTAAGGAATAGGCTAGTTTTTAACTATATCCAATGTAATGCAGTTTAGTTTAGATTTTATTACTACCCTAATGCCGGTAGATGCTGAAAGAGGCTACTCCTTCTACGTCTACGAATGTACATTGGTAAAGAAATATCTCAGATCTTGTTTCTTTTTTCATCTTTATTTTAGTTTACATTTTAAATGACAATTAGAAAAAGAAGAAAGAGTTGAATTGCATTATGAATGAGTCAGCTTTCTTCTGCATTGGGTTAATCTGGCCGGCAAATCTTTGAACTCGTTATTATATAGACCTTATTGTCTTCTTTATATATTGCCTGCACTACATATTTGCCTCAACTCCCCGATCTGCCCCTGGTTTTAAACGCTTGTCTTGTTTCCTTTGTGAAGGGCTAACGGGTGATGCTTTGCTGAAGGTTTTTTCTGGTCCTGGTAAGGGTTTATTCTGCATTTCTTGTCTTTGATAAACGTCTGTATTCAAATAACTAATTTCCGTTTGAGTTGAGTATGTAGAAAAAAGTGTTAGAGGGAGATGCTTTATGATAAAAAAGGGGATTGTATTATCTTCAGGAAGAAGGAACATATGTAGTCTTTTTTAATGACGAATTTATTAACCTGCCATTGTAGATTTCATAACTGGGTTTTAGTAACTTCCAGCTCAAGCAAAAGGAAGTTCGATATGACGGACATATCAGAATCTCTCAAGGCTATCACCACGGAGAGCATTGATCTGGTATGTAGTTTTTATACATCACCACTTTTTTGTTTGCAGATATTTGCTTTGGATAGCTATTTAAGTAACTATAGAAACTATGATTAATTGCAATTTCTCATGGATCATTGCAGGAAAATGTTCCCGTTGAAGAGGTTTTTCAACATCTCAAATGCACGAAAGAAGGGTTGACCACCAATGAAGTACAGGAGCGACTTACCTTGTTTGGTTACAACAAACTTGAGGAGAAAAAGGTTAAAAGATAGAAGTTTTCAATCTCACATTTATCCATTGTTTTTCTTATTCTCTCTCCTTTAATGTTATGTTGATCTCTCTTTTTATGTGGTTCTGCAGGAAAGTAAGATACTCAAGTTCTTAGGGTTCATGTGGAATCCACTTTCATGGGTCATGGAAGCTGCAGCCCTCATGGCCATTGGTCTTGCACATGGAGGAGTATGTTTTGTTCCTTCTCATTACTCGTTTCTTCTTTGAAGATGTGTAAATTTTGGATGGTCTCGGCTTATCGCAGATTCTTAAAACAATTTTTATGACTCTGATGAAACTAATTTGTCTCAACTGTTCAGGGCAAGCCACCGGATTATCACGATTTCGTGGGTATTGTGATTTTACTTTTGATAAACTCGACAATCAGTTTTGTAGAAGAAAACAATGCTGGAAATGCAGCTGCTGCTCTCATGGCTCAGTTAGCCCCTAAAGCGAAGGTTTTTATTCCTTTTTGTTGTGTTCATTTAAAGTTTGATTTCAGAATATAATTTTTTTTAATCAACTGTTTTAGGCCATCCGCGATGGGAAATGGAACGAGATAGACGCAGCTGAGTTGGTTCCAGGAGATATAGTTAGTATCAAACTTGGAGATATCATTCCTGCTGATGCTCGTCTTCTTGAAGGAGACCCTTTAAAAATTGACCAGGCAAGCATAACTTCTATATATGGGGATATCATAGCTCTGCATCCCTATCTCTTTTTCGACTAATCTTGGCTAGTTATATCTTTTCTCCAGTCGGCACTCACAGGGGAATCTCTTCCAGTGACCAAAAATCCCGGTTCTTCAGTGTACTCTGGTTCAACCTGCAAGCAAGGTGAAATTGAAGCAGTTGTTATAGCCACTGGTGTCCACACTTTCTTTGGAAAGGCGGCTCATCTTGTGGACAGTACCACCCATGTTGGCCACTTCCAAAAGGTTGGTTCACACTTTAGAGTAAAATAAAATTCTCAAGGATTTGGAGTCAGTGACTAAAAATCAAGTTTGTCTATTGATTTCCAGGTTTTGACAGCAATAGGAAATTTCTGTATCTGCTCGATTGCAGTAGGAATGGCGATTGAAATCGTTGTTATATACGGTCTCCAAAAGAGAGGGTACCGTGTTGGTATTGATAACCTTCTTGTCTTGTTGATTGGTGGAATCCCCATTGCTATGCCTACTGTTCTTTCTGTTACAATGGCAATTGGTGCTCATCGGTTGGCTCAACAGGTCAATACAAGTCTTTAAGATAGAGTCAGTTAACTTTTGTTGATTTAGTGTTTCTGTATACATGACTTTACAATCTATTTCAGGGTGCCATAACAAAGAGAATGACAGCCATTGAAGAAATGGCAGGAATGGATGTTTTGTGCAGTGACAAAACAGGTACTCTCACGCTAAACAAGCTTTCCGTGGATAAGAATCTGATAGAGGTTTGCATCTTTCATTCTACTTACTTGATAGTTACAGATCCTGATAGGTTTGGGACGATGATATACTAACAGCACTATTATCTCTTTTGTTGCAGGTTTTTAAGAGGGGGATCGACAAAGATATGGCTGTGCTTATGGCTGCAAGAGCTGCACGTTTAGAGAACCAAGATGCTATCGATACTGCAATTGTTTCAATGTTGTCAGACCCGAAAGAGGTATTGACTACTCAACTTTCCATAAACTAGATACAATTAACTCGTATATAAAATTATAAGTTATGATGTATTGATCTGATATTTTGTTTTCAGGCACGTGCTGGAATTCAAGAACTCCATTTTCTTCCATTCAGTCCAGCTAATAGAAGAACTGCATTAACGTACTTAGACGGAGAAGGCAAAATGCACCGTGTCAGCAAAGGCGCGCCTGAGGAGGTTAGATCATTTGCTGTCAACTTTCTTTATATAATAGCTATTACAACATTACCTTAAGTTTACCCATTGTTTTCTTAGAGATCGTTCTTATCATTTTTCCGTCTCTAGATTTTGGATATGGCACACAACAAATTAGAAATCAAGGACAAGGTACACTCTACAATAGACAAATTTGCAGAACGTGGCCTAAGATCCCTTGGGTTGGCATATCAGGTGAGACATATTTAATTAGCAATAAGAGTAAACTCTGCACTTGTGTTAAATGGATATCTCCTCTGATTACGTTGTAAAATCCTTCTTCAATAATAGGAAGTACCAGATGGTGATGTTAAAGGCGAAGGTGGTCCATGGGACTTTGTAGCTCTTCTTCCTCTGTTTGATCCTCCTCGTCATGACAGTGCACAGACAATTGAGCGAGCACTTCATCTTGGAGTCAGTGTTAAAATGATCACAGGTACAAAGCCATTCTTTATCCCCTTTCGCCTTTCCTATATATTTAGCTCCTACTCGACCTTAATAAAACGTCGAAAATCATATTAATTGCAGGTGACCAGCTTGCAATTGCCAAAGAAACGGGAAGAAGGCTTGGAATGGGCACAAACATGTACCCTTCTTCATCTTTGCTCTCTGACAACAACGCTGAAGGAGTTGCCATTGATGAACTTATTGAGAACGCAGACGGTTTTGCAGGAGTATTTCCTGGTAAATTTACTTACTTTTAAACTACATTTGTAACTATGATCTTTCATAGATATCTGATAAACACCTTTTCTGATCTTTAGAGCATAAGTATGAGATTGTGAAGAGATTACAATCCCGAAAACACATATGCGGTATGACTGGTGATGGAGTGAATGACGCACCAGCCTTGAAGAAAGCTGATATTGGAATTGCTGTGGATGATGCCACTGATGCTGCTCGGAGTGCTTCTGATATTGTCTTAACAGAACCCGGGCTTAGTGTTATCATCAGTGCTGTCTTGACTAGCCGTGCAATTTTCCAGAGAATGAAAAATTACACGGTACATAAATGCTTCAGCCTCAGTTACTTATTACCTGTGATGCAGTTTAAATGTGATGCTTAGATTGATTATTTTTTTAACCTACATTTGCAGATATATGCTGTTTCTATCACTATACGTATTGTGGTAAGTTTCTACGTCGGAAGTGCATCAGATTTTTACATACATGTTCATATTTTCATCTGATAACACATTTTTCGATGCCTGTGTTACAGATGGGTTTCATGCTTCTCTGTGTCTTCTGGGAGTTTGACTTCCCTCCATTCATGGTTCTTGTAATTGCAATCCTTAACGATGGTTAGTTACTGTTAACTATCTTGATGATTAAGCTTAAGGATTTGCTGGTTCTTGAAGTATTAACCTGATGAATTTGCTTCATGTTTAAAAGGTACTATAATGACCATATCCAAGGACAGAGTCAAGCCTTCTCCAACTCCAGATTGTTGGAAACTCAAGGAAATTTTTGCTACTGGTGTTGTACTTGGAGCTTACTTGGCAATCATGACTGTTGTGTTTTTCTGGGCAGCATACGAAACCAACTTCTTCCCTGTAAGCTACACATTGTCCTTGTCTTTATTTGACTCTAATTTCAAGTGTCAGCAGAATATAACTTTCCCTTTTGTGGTAGAACATTTTCAAAGTGAGAGACTTCAACCAGCACCATTTTGACATGAAAGACAAGAAAGTGGCTGCACATTTGAATGAACAGATGGCTTCCGCGGTCTACCTTCAAATCAGCACAATCAGCCAAGCATTGATCTTCGTGACCCGTTCCAGGAGCTGGTCATTTGTTGAGCGTCCCGGTTTTCTTCTTGTAATTGCTTTCCTAATTGCTCAGCTGGTAAAGAGATTTTACTCAACTCTCTTATCCTCTTCCTTAATTACTTACCCTCTTCATAATATAGTTTGTTAATGGAATCGAATTGTGTATTCTTATAAGATTGCATCTGGGATATCAGCAATGGCAACTTGGCCTTTCGCTGGAATTAGAAGCATTGGATGGGGTTGGACTGGAGTTATCTGGATATTCAACATAGTAACTTACATGTTACTTGATCCTATCAAATTCTTAGTTCGCTATGCTCTAAGTGGTAAATCATGGAACCGAATGGTCGAGGGGAGGGTCAGTAGATAAAAAGACGAAATCTCTGAAAGTTTAAATTTGGAACTTCACAATCACATTTTCCTAACTAGAAATCGTGATTTGTTTCCAGATTGCACTTACAGGGAAGAAGGATTTTGGCAAAGAAGAACGAATGGCTGCGTGGGCCACCGAGAAGCGTACACAGCACGGTTTAGAGACCGGCCAAAAGCCAGCTTATGAGAGAAATAGCGCCACGGAGCTAAACAATATGGCTGAAGAAGCCAAGAGACGCGCAGAAATTGCAAGGTTAGATATTTGCTAATTTATCTCTAATATGTTTAATTAGTAGAGATTGCTTGTGAAGTCTCTGCAATGTTTTGAATTTCTGATGAAAATATTTCAGAATGAGAGAGCTTCAGACATTGAAGGGGAAAGTCGAATCATCTGCAAAGCTGAAAGGCTATGATCTTGACGATGTAAACAACAACAACTATACAATCTGAGAGAGAGTCTCGATATGTTCTCTTATAGTTCATTTTTTATCATTTCATCTTTTTAATTTCTTTTTCGTATATGTATTATTACTAATTCTTCTTGATATTGACATGAATTTTGATATCTTAGTGGAAGATGTCTCATGTTGTAATCTTTCATTTGATGCTTGTAACTTTATTTACTTTTATTTGATGAAAATTCTTATTTGTTCGGCCCTATCTATACACACTTTGAATGTTAACTCTTGTTTTGGTCTCTACTCCTACATGGGAAAGAAAAAGTGTTGAGGTCGGTGAGAAGTAAAGAATTTTATTAGATTATAGAACTCTCTTGTAAAGGTGTGATCTAGTTGACTATCTTTGGTTTTAAATGGATTTACATTCACTTAATTAGTACAAACCTAATGTAAAGAATCATAATCATCATTCTAAAGATAGAATCATCATACGCGTTAATTGTTTGTTTTGTTTATCTAATCAAATCGTTAATTCTCTTTTGCAACTGCGACCAATGTTTTAACTGACTAATTTAATTATAACACTCTCACACGCTTCATTCGCGCGTGGATAAGACAACCTAAACGAAAAGTCAACTAACTTATTAGCGCGTGTAAACTTTACACGTGCCTAACTACTGATATGAAGAAATCCACAAGAGTTAAAACAAAACAAATAAAAATAATAAAAGTACACGAAGCGATCCTTGGAGATAATATTAAATCCGGTCGGAGACGAGACTAAAGCTTCGCCGGGGGAGTTTGTTCCGGTACCAGAGTTTTTACAAATTGCCATGCTTTCTTATCCCACCAAACCCAAAGATTAAGATTCTGTTGCCGGAAAAGCAATATCACTGTTTCTAAGTTGAGTTTGATCTGTTTGTTGTCTTTGAATCAAATCGCAGGAAGAAAAAAATGGTGTTTCTTAAGGCAGCGATTATTGTTGCCCTAATCTGCACTTTTCTCACAGTTGCTTCTTCTGTTCCTTTCATAGTTCTGCATGGTAATTTTTGTTATCTGATTTTTTTTTTCCCTTTTCTCCTTAAGTCATTGGATCGTAAATTGAATGGATTAGATACAGCAACAGTCATGTTCCTTTTTGAGTTATCTAATCGTTCAATTTTTTAAACTTACTTTAGTGAAGATTGTTTAGCTTGGTAAGTGTGTTTTTAGGGTTTTGGGATTCCCAAATCTCTGGAAAAAACAAAGTGAAAAAGGATTTGTGTGGTTTGCTTTCTCAGGAATTGGGGATAAATGCAGTAATGCAGGAGTGAAACAATTCACAGAGCTTTTAGGTGATTGGTCTGGTTCTCAGGGATATTGCTTGTATGTCCTCTTTATTTATACCAGCAAACACTTTCAAATATGGCTCAGAAGTTTTGGTATTAATCCATTATTGTGTTTCTTTGTAAAAATTCAGGGAGATTGGGAATGGCTCATGGGACTCATGGACCATGCCCCTCCTTGATCAGGTAGTGATGTTACATCTTGGAATTGTATGAGTCTACTGCCGGAAAAAGAAAGAGTTTATCTGACTTTTGGTCTTTTTCTTTGTGTGTTCTGCAGACATCTCTTGTTTGTGACAAGGTCAGATATATATATATATATAAACTGCATCAAGTGTTTGCTGATTGTTGGCTTTAGAAAATACCATTTTCATTATAGGTAATGTTTAATACTTCAGGTGAAAAGTATGCCTGAGCTTAGTGATGGTTACAGCATTGTGGGGCTTTCTCAGGGTAACATGATTGGTCGAGCTCTCATTGAGTTTTGCGATGGAGCACCACCTGTAAGTCCCATAAACGTGCATACTACTATATGTGTATGAATGCTTTTATATCTGTATTAGCTTTCTCAATCATATATTTTCCTCTAATGATTGTTTTGCGGTTAATAGGTTAAGAATTTTGTTTCGGTAGCCGGTCCTCATGCTGGTACTGCATCGATTCCTTTCTGCGGCGTAAGTAAACTAACTCCCTCCAAATTTTGGTTTCTTCTAGAATAACACTGCCATTGACATGGGAACTTTTTTTTTGTTATATTTTCTTGATTTTGCAGGCTACCTGGATTTGCATCATGTTGGACAGTATGATCAAAGCAGAGATCTATGGTGACTATTTGCAGGTATGATATCAGGAGTATTTTGACGCTTCTGTTACCGAAGCGAAACTTAGTACATCTGTTTGTGTTTCAGGAACATTTGGCCCCTAGTGGTTTTCTCAAAATCCCAACTGTAAGTTTATTTGGTTAGAGGTTTATAAGTTTCGACTTGTCATTCTTGTTATATAACTTAATGCCTTCAATAGGACATAGCCGGTTACATGGAAGGTTGTAGGTTTCTCCCAAAGCTAAACAACGAATATTCAGTTAAAAACTCTACTTATAAGGAGAGGTTCTCAAGCTTGGAAAATCTTGTGCTTATTATGGTGAGTTATTGAACCCGCTTCTCTGCTGTTGACGTACAAGTTTCTTTTGATGGTAATATTTTATTGTTTTTTTATTGAATATCAGTTTGAGCATGACACAATACTGATTCCTAAAGAGACCTCATGGTTTGGATATTATCCTGATGGCTCCTTTAAGACCATTCTTCCGCCCCAAGAGGTAACTTAAACTCTTCAAATGGCTTGGTTCTGCAGATACATTTAGGTATGGTTATATTTGGATTTTTTTCCTTTTGTAGACCAAGCTCTATACTGAGGACTGGATCGGTTTGAGAACCTTGGATGAAGCTGGAAAGGTGAAGTTCGTTAACGTCTCTGGAAATCATCTTCAGATATCTGATACAGACATGAAGAAGCATATAGTGCCATACCTCTCTGACAAAGCATCATCTTCATCATTCACAACAGTGTCAGTTTCCGAGTCGTCTTCCTCACCCCAGTGGCTTCCAAGTGTAGGGACCGTTATCATGGATCTGATTGGTCCAGACGTGGATCAGCTTCAGCTTGTGCTGCGTCATGTCTGAGTCTGATGTTCTCTGTTGTTGTATATCTTCTTACTGAACACAATTGTCACGTGTTAAGTTTGTAACTTGAAGGTAAAACAAGAAAAGCGTTCCAAAATCCTCCTCGCAAAGGTTCTTATATTAATGATAAAATGTCAAATATATATGTCACACGAAATGGACAGAGCTGTAGGCAAAAAAAGAAATGGACAAAGCCTTAAATAAAGGGATAAAAACACTGTTGATCCCTATGGTCTGTTATTACAGAAAATCTCAGAACGAGACAAAGAACAATAAGTCCACATATATATATCACAACAGCTTTCTGTCTTCAATCCAATCAAACATCTTCTGAGGCAAATTCTGATTCTTTGCAGCATGAGCCTGAATTTTTTGCTTGGCTTGACTTGTATAGTTTGAGAGATGCAGAGGTATTCTATCACTATGATTTGCTAAGAAAAAGGCTCAAATCCTATTATATGATACTTTTCTTTCCTTTAGAAGATTCTGCCTGGTGATGCTCGAGATTGCGAAGCACAATTTTCGCAAAGATCCTGGCTTCACGAGGCATTTTCGCAGCTGCAGCTGCAGAACGTAAGGCTCTTGCTTCTCCAGCGTTCTGCATCAAGCTTGCGTGATGCATTGCGTGACGACCTCCAGGTATTGTAAACTGCAAGTTCATCGATTAGTATTAAAATGCAACTGATTAGAGCACACACGCATAAAAAAAGATTTCGACACATAAAAATTGGAATCATGAAAAGTACCTGAAGAAGCGCAAAAGCTGCACAAGCTTTGAGTGTATCATCAGGGTTTCGTAACATTGTAACAAATCTTCCAATTTCGGAACCACTGCATCTCAAGTGGCCAGCTTCTGGGATTCGAGCTTTCTCTGAGACTTGTGCTAACATAGATGGAGCAGATGATAAAGCACCAGCTGCAAAGACTTGGTGCTCCATGAAAGTTGTCAAAAATGCTCCAATGTGTTTAAGAGCCATCATTCTAGCACCATTTAAGGTAACACTTTTAGATGCACTTTCCGATGAAGTCCCTATCATTGCGTATTCATCCATCCTGTATAATATTTAAGTAAGATCAAAGTCAGATTTAGTATAATAAAGTAATATGCCAAATATCATTAATGTGATATGATTAGTTAAGCAGTAAGTACCTTCCATCAAACATGTATGCCAATGCTAATGCTGCCATGAAACGAGCCATTTTGGAAACAGAAGACGAACAGAGGTGAACGAGTGATATAACTCCCCCTTCCTCCACAATCCGCAGAGCATTACCAGGATTAAAAGCAAGATTCCACAGAGCTCCAGCAGCAGTTTCATGTACATCCTGGAAAAGGTAAAAGCTGGATCAAATGAACTTTAAAGAGTAGGACATGAGAACTTATAAGGAAACAAATTACCTCAGCTTCGGATTTTGCAAGAGCAATCAGAGGTGGTATACCACCATCACGACCAATTGCAATGCTGATAGAAATATATCATAAAATAAATTATAAAAATTGAAGGATTGTCATTAAGGTTTTATGTAACTCGCTTTTTCAGAGATGCAGCTAGAAAGATGCATTAATATATGCACGCATACAAGCTGCATCGCACACATATCAGCATACAATAACAAATGAATAAATAAATTCAAAGGGTTGCACCTGTTTGCTTCTGAGACGGATAGCCCCCAAAGAGCACCAGCTGCTCTCTCTTGGAGACCTGTGGATGCATTTGAACAAGACTTCGCAAGTGCCACCTATTATATGATCGGAAACAAGTGATAAGTTGCCCGAAGGTGAAGCTAATAAATGAATGAAATCAAGAAAAAAGATAGAAAAGGAAACATAATACCAAGGCTTCAACACCACCAAATGCAGCAATCGATTCTCGATTCTTGTCATCAAATGACAAATTCCAAAGAGCGCCAGCAGCTTCCTGTTTAACACCTTCATGAGGCGATTGCGTAAGCTGAACAAGAGCTTCTAATGCACCAGCCTCTTGTCCAACAGCAGCATTATTATTGTTGCTATCACCATGAGCAGCCAGATTAGCCAAAGCACGAGCCGCCTGAAAAAAGGAAAATTTGTCACAAACTCAGTTCACTAGCATCCATCATTCAAAATACCACAAGCATTCAATAAAATAATAAAAATGAGGTGCATTTGAAGACAATGACGTACCTGTTCTTGTGCTCCTTCATACTTGCAATTCCGAGCTAGCATCACCAAGGCATGGACACCTCCTGCTCTTGCAACTTCCGTACTGCATTTATCGTCTGCTGCTAAGTTTGCTAATGCCCCAGCAGCACGTTCCTAATCACACAAAAAGGGTAGATTTCTTTTTTTAGAAAGAACCAAAATATATATAAATAATAACACTAGCTGAACATAGTAACTAGCACCACAAAATAAAACTACCAAATCCAGCAAATACCTAGATACCCTTGTCCCTACAACTTTTATATAATTATAAATCTAGAAATATAAACATAATACAAAAGGATAAGCTAAAGGTTTATATTATAAATCCCTGTGTGAACAAGTAGTTTCTATAATCAATGCTTTCATAAGACAGTCGTCAATGGCAATAATATGTAGTCAGAGGTGTTAATTTTGGATATTTCCAAATCAAGAGTGCAAGGTTTTAAAGGTGGCAAACGTGTACCAGAACTCCATCACAGCCACTTGGCCATCTAAAGATAAGATCGACTAACGCATTCACTCCTCCAGCTTGAGCAATCGCGTTCTGATAGAAAATAAACAAGAAACAACAATGTTAGTTAAAAGAGCAAAAGGTTCAAGTGTGTTTAACTCTTTACCAGAGAACCTTACCTTATGCTCTTCTCCAACAGAGAGATTCCATAGCCCACCAGCAGCCTCTTCAGCCACAAGTCTATTCATGGACTTTGCCAAACCAGCAAGAACACTGATTCCTCCTTCTTCGGCAACGGCCTTTGCAACTTTAGCATTTACTGACAAGTTTGCAATAGCCTTCGCAGCTTCTGATTGAAGACCTTCTCGCCAAGATTTAGCAAGTTCTAGAAGAAGTCGGATCCCTCCATCTCGCATAACTGCTTCGGCTCTTCCACAGTCTATACTAGCATTCTCATCATCAACAACGATGAAAGTCGCAAGTCCCGTGGCTGCTCTCTCTTGGACATCCTCTTGTGCACTTTGCATTAAACTGAGAAGCAACGTAGCTCCCTGATTCAGCCAGAAATCGTTAACTCCTTGTGAATTGCTCTCTGCAATCCGTAGAAGCGTATGAGAAATGATCCACTCAATCCAAATCATTAATTCGTCGATGCTTTTATCCTTTCTTATCAAATTTCTCCAGTAAGAAAATATATCCTTTGGTTTCTTTGAGTTGTCGGCAAATATTGAAGCCAGCTCATCAAAAGTATCGGTAAACATAGCAAGCAAGACCTTTCCCTTGAATTTATTGGAGCTGAAACTTTTATCCTCTTCGAGAAAAGGGCAGTTAAAAGCACACAAAACTTTCAAGCTCTGTGATGATTTCAACAACCGCGACACTGCAATATGGTCAATGGTAGTTCTGGAGACATCCAAACCCGTTAACTTTGGTAGCTTCTCCCAATTATCTAATGAAACTTTCCATTTTATGTTTGATGTCCCAGCAACAGAGAGGTAGCGAACAGACACAACTTTTCCAAGGGCCTCTTCGTTGATGTTCAGGCAATCTAAGAATCCAAGATCACTGAGCTGTGGGCAATGTTTGGCCAAAGATTCAATAGCCTCAGAAGTAACATCTCTCATGCCAGAAACCCGTAGCTTTTTCAGTTTCGGACAGCAAAAGGCTATAACTCTTAAAGCATCACTAGTGATCTTCTCACAGAAGTCTGGTCCAAGTTGAAGGCTCTCAAGAGCTTCATGGCGTGCCCCAATCATAGACAATGTAGCATCTGTAATCTTCCTACAATAGTCGCCGCTAATTTCAAGCAGGTTCCTTGCTTTGAGATGAATTATGGCATCAGCAGAGTCAACGCCACGAAACCTAATCTTCTGAAGATCAGCACACCTAGTAGCAAGAGAAGGAGCCATTGAAAGATCAAACTTATGGGCACGAAGATCCAATGAATTCCACAAACAAGAAGAAGCACCAAGGCTTCTCCATGTCCTACAAGTCGATGCTAAGCTAGCTCTATCGCGATAATTCAATCGAGTAAACAGATGAAGTACTGTATCATAAGGCAAACTAGTCCAATCCGCATACTCTTGAACCTTATGTGGTAAATCCTCATCGCCAATCACAGGATAACTTGGTGAATCGAGCTTGTTCCTTCCATTTCCCTCCAGTCTCTGCCGCACCCTACGACTCATATCTTGATCAGATGTATAAATATACACTTTAAATGAGCAATCCCTCTAGGAGCTACCAAAATCAAACCACTTTGCTTATAAAGGGCATAATGATACAATAACAGAGATCCTACTCCACATAGATAATCCAAACCTGTGGAACAAGAAGAAACATAAGATCAAAGAAGTCCCCCAATTTGGAAAATTTAGATAACCCAATGGCTCCAAAACTAAAATCTAAAGAGAAACCAAATTCAATACAAATGGACAGAACTGGGAATGAGAACAAGAATGCTCGCCGGATTCTGACAACAAAAACCCTCGAATAGACAGACTTAGAAGGAACAAATCGTATGGCCTCACTATTCAAATTCAATTTGAGACAAGCTCCATTGGAAATAAAAAGTGAAAGAGTGATGATGATGGTCGGAGAGAAATCAGGCGAGCCTAGAGAAACTGTATATAACACAGAAAAGAGGAAGAGGGCAAAAACCAAAACACCTTAAAGTAATCACCTTTGGAGAGAAAGAGAGGAGCTTTCTCTTCCCTTATTCCGAGAGACAGAGAAAGGAAGGAAGAATTTGAGGAATTGGGGAACGAAGATGAAGAAAGAAACAAAGAAAGAGAGAGAAAGAGACGACAAGGGCGGTGTTGAAACCACAGCTCATATAGGCATTGTAATTGTAAGAGAGCTTCAATCACCTCCTTTGCACGGTACATTATATATTACCAATTACCACTCCTCTTTTCTTCTTTTTTTTTTTTCTTTCTTTCAAAGTTGATTTAAGATTTTTCCTTAATATCACCTTTTCTCTTTAATACTTCTGTTAAATAGGCTTTTTAATATTTTTTGCAATAAGTGTTCTAAAATACGGTAGACCTTGTATTGACGATGAATAAGTATCTAAAAATATAATTCATTATAAAGATAATGTAACTATGATATAATGTTGAATTTTGATATAATGTTAACAAAGTTTTCGCGCGTAATATACGATATTAAACAATTTATTTAAATTTCGAATTGAAAGGTATAACTAATTTTTAAAAGATTAATGATTTTGTCATATTTACATTGAGATATAAAAAGTTAAAGTATCACAACACTTTTTCTTTGCTTGTTTGATTTGTCAAATTATTTTTCTGTCATTAATTTCATATCTATATTTTACTTATCTTTTTGGTTAATAAGTAAAGAGATAACTAAAATAACTTTATTTTCTGATATATGTTCTAATTAGAGACTCATTTTAAGTACTAATAACGCATATCATGAACACATGGTGACATGTGTCTTATGCCTTTAATAGTGAAGATTTTTTTTTTTTTTAAGTTATGGCTTTTATGATATTTCTTAAACAAATTTTAAGACTAATTTGTTTTTAGTAGAAACAGCAAATATCATAAACCATGAATGACATGTGTTTTAGGCCAAAGAGGGATGTTTGGGATTTTGATTCAAAATTAAACTCGTACCAAAAAAACTGCAATCGCACCAAATCATTTAAATTTCAAAATCCCATTACTTAAAGAGTAAAATGAATAAAAAATTCGAAAAAAGCTGAAGCAATATTTTCAAGTCTACTTTACAAAATCGAAGACCAAAATAAGAACCGAGTTAAACAGTCGTTTAGAGTAAAGATTTTGCACATTTTAGGTAAAAACCAAATAAAAGAGAAAAGGACACATTAATTATTGCTATTAATAAACAGACTTCTTTTTCATTTTTTTTTTTGTAACGAGAACTTTTATGTTAAGAGGGTAACAACACATTTAAAGTCTTCAATCTTCGATATCATAACTATTTTGGCTCCATGTGTTTAAATTTCGTCAATCACATTAGCAAAAGCTTTTCCAGATATCCAACAAAAATAAAGTTTAAAGTAAACAAAAATATCCCACCAAAATTTGCATCTAATGTTTGCAGGTTCTAAAGATCAAAAAGTATAATAAAACTCTGCTATATAAACTTTAGTAGAGATCAGAACAATGATGTGAAGCTACACAACCATGAAAGCTTTTCTTCAGCGCTTTCTATCAGCACGCCATTTGTATACCGGTTTACCATTTGGATTCAGTATCTCGTCTTCACGCAGCTTACGTTTGCGACCCTTTTTCTGTCCATTAAAAGCGTTTAGTCGGAGATTTTCTAGATGCCTTAAACATTAGCTAGAGACTGATGATGATATTACCTGTAATTCCTTCTGCATTGACATATCCATGTATAACTTTTCCAAATCTTTAGCCCTGCTCTTCCGTGCCTCAAGGTCTCTATAGGACCTATCCATTTTCCTGTTTCAAGATATAGAAGATGATGACTATTGCTTGTCGGTGTGATTACCCTTGAAAACATCTAATGCATTTCAGATACATACTTTTTAATATCTTTCGGGATCTCTATCGCAGAGATATCACTTTTGCTTCTACTTTGTAAATCCAGTTCTCTAGCCTCCTCTCTGATAAAGAAGCACCAGAGTTACAGATCATAAGACAACATAGATGACGTATGTCTTTCGAATCTTAAGGTAACAAGGATCAAAATTTCCAGTGTCCATATGAACAGGCACACTGAAAGATGAAAGTATGAAAGCTGCACCAAGTAAGAAAGGACTAAAATGTTGGGATTAACCTGTCTTCTGCGAAGTAAACATGTCTACGACTAGACTGACCCTCAGTACATTGCAGTGATGCAGTAAGCTTGTCAATTTTCTACAAAAGATAAGAAGGAAAAAGAGAAAAAGGGATAAATATGATTGTAACCAGAAAGCTCTCGGGATGTGATTGAGGAAAGACAACTTACGTTTTTCTCACTCTGCCATTTTTGGAACACATATCCTATATCTTGGGTCTTCATTATCATGAGCTCTTCTGCAGAGTATTTATTTACCTCATCCCTGAAAACAATAACTTTGTCAAAAATTTACAAACCAAGAAGAAGAAGGAAGAACCATGAGAGTTGGTCTATGATACAGCGAAAATTTACAAACCAAGAAAAAAATACAGTGAAAATAGAAAATCAAACACAAAAAATTCGATATGCTTACTTTGATCTATGATATCCATCAACTGTTTTACTATTGATCATCTTAAAGTTGAATTCATCTGGATTCTTGAATGCTGCCTTCTGTCTAAGTATCTACAGTAAATCAAAAATAAGAACGATGTAAGAGAAGCTGAACTCTGCAACGCGCTAGCTAAGAATGCCTTCAATGGTTTTGAGTTTCTTGAGCTATCTCACACAAATTAATCAGTCAATCCCTTAAACCAACAAATGTCTACTTGAAAGACTCCACAAACATATATTGCTAAATCCCTATGATCTCTCAACAGCAGAAATATAGCAGAGATACAATCGTAAGCAGAGAGTGTAGTACCTTTAAAGTTTCCTGCTTTTTGTGAAAAGCTTTAGCTCGGATAACATAATCCTTATGCTTCTCGAGGATACCAAACCTCTTCCTCGCTTGACTGATACGTTTAAAAATCCAAACTTGAATAAAGAGAAAGATGGCAAGCAAACGAAGAAAGAACAAAGGACAAGAGTAATAACAACTTACGGTTGAGATCGCTCCTTGTGAGCAGGCCGCGGAACACAATTACGCAGCGACGACATGTTTGATGGCTCTTAACGCTGCAATCACAGTCACGAAACTGTAGGAGTAAGAGAGCTTAAACAATACTCGAGTTCATGAACTTAATGAATTGAAACTAAAACCTAGGCAGAATTCTGAATCTCTATCAACATCCTCAAGTCTAACCCCTAACTACGAACTGAAGCTGGATTGAGGAAAAAGAAGGAAAGGGATAACAAAGCGTCTCACGTGAAATACAGGAGAATCCTAGATATTAGATGGCGTCCAGAATAGAGACGAAAGTAGAAGAAGCACTCGCCGGGAACACAACTATTTCACCGATGACCTGAACTCGATTTCTGGAGAGGAGTAGAAGACAGAATAGTTTAGGGTTTTGGGGGGATAAAGAAAACTGAACTCGAACCCTCTGCCTAAGTCTAAGGGTTTAATTGTAACGGAGAAGCTGTGACAATTACCCATTTACCCTTTCAATAGATTTGGTTGCTTTACCCTACAATTAGTACAAAGTACAAACAATGATATTTATCCTCTTTCTTCATAATTTTGTTGCATCAAATTAAGGGTTATTACAACCCCATTAAACGTAAAACAATTTATGTTTAACGAAATTTTAGATGAAACTTTTGTAATTAACTTTCCAAATGTGGGGAGCATTGAGCATCTACCGTTCCAAATTTCAATGTATCTTTGGACAATTTACAATTTATTTAAATTGTTTGGGGTGTTTCCTAAAGATTGCCAAAAGTTTGGGTAGAACATATAAAAATAACGAAATAATGAAGGAAAGGGAGAGATAAAGTTTGGAATGCATTGCTTTAGGCCTTTAACCTTGACGAACGCGCATATTTGCAAACGAAACAGAGATCTAGGGGAATAAAACAAAAGCTCCAAACGCTTAGAACGTGATCAACCAAAAGTAAACTATGATTATGAGTCATAATTTATGACAAAGGTCGAAACTCCACAAGTTTGAGACACTCATACACCAATTGCAATTGCTTCGACATAAGAATCATTGCATTAAACACTCGTATAGTAATACTAAGCATGATCTACATATTCTCCTGTTTTTAATTTGAAAATCTTTTAATCAAAAATAAGTTTAATGTTTGTTTTGCATAGCATGGTCACAAATTCAGCCAAAATCTGAATAAGCAATCACAATACGGAGTATTGATTTTACCTTATAGTTGTTCTAATAGAATGATAATTCCAAATTTGGTTGAAACTAACTTAGTTATGATTAAGTCAGAATGGTATGGTGTGTGTGTACTGTGTATAGAACCAATCAGGGCTTCACTCTTGCATTTTGAATTTAAACGGTCCACCTAAAGGCTAAAAAGCCTATATACTCTAATAGCCACTTGTGAAGAGTGGCATTGCCTTCTAGGCCCATTTACTAGTTTCTGTATAATTTTCTTTTTCTTATCGCCCTCTGCGGAAAAATTTGAAGCATCGAGAGAGAGAGAAAGAGATCTTCGTCGTACCTCTCAATTTCTCTTTCTCTGTCGGTTGGGAGATCTTTTGACACAAGGAAGAAAGAAAAATATCGTATCTTCAGTATTCTGCAAGAGAGATTCTAATGGGTCTGACTTGGTGTATGTGGTGGACCCAAAAAATCTCCAAATACAGACCAAATGCTATGTTATGTCACGTACATGTCTCGATATTCGTATTGGCCTAAAAACATTTACTGTACTTACATTTTACATATGCAAACAACACACGCTTGCTTGCTCCATCAAATATCAATCACAACCCCCTCATTCCTACTTTTACTTTTATATACTTCTAACTAATCTCATCTTTACAAAATCCCTTTCTTAAGTGCCAAGTAAGTAACGTAATTATACTAGTACAACTTTAACAAACGACGGTCGCTAATAGTATCAGTTTTTATGCAACAATCATTTTCTTTATTCAATCAATTCTAACTCTGGATTTGGTGAAGACAACTTAGACAAAGTACATAAGTACTGTGTATCTTCCGCTGCAAAACATGTCCCAACTATTCCAATTGTTACGAATAAATAAAACAACAAAAAAGAATTAAGAAACATTAGTAGATTTCTCCATTTTCAGCTATAAAATAGAAACTGAATAAAACAAAGGAAAGAAGAGCATGGACCAACTCTTGAAAAAGAAAGAACTTCCAAAGATCGTTTGACATAATAGTAAAAAGAACAAATCACAAAACCTATATTAGACTCTATTACTACTAAAAATAAAAGGGACAATATCTCTAATGAGAACCAGCAGCAGGTCGTTGTCGGAGAGGAATGGCAGCCCATGGACTCATTTGCCCCATAGGAGACGAAGAAGTCATGACAGGAGGAGCCACCGACGAGGATGATGATGTAACAGCCACTCGTTCGCAAGAAGGGCACATTGTTAGCGTAGTGGGAGGTTTCATGTGCATGTATAAGTGTGGCGAAAGCTTCAAAGCCCTTAGCTCACTCACTTCCTTTTGCAATCTTCGATTCTCCTCCGTTAGATTCTCGCAACGTCTCCTCAGATATTCACAGTCTACTTCCGTTTGCTTCAGCTTCGTCCTATACACACATCAGTCCAAAAACCTTTAACCGATTACAATGAGCCCCAAACCGGTTTCACATTGGTGGTTATTAATTCTTAAACCGGATAATACAACTCGAATTAAACTTCCTAATTAAAGACAAGGACCCGTTAGGATCATCTTTATGGGTCGTAAAATGGACCATTGCATATATCCATCGTAACAATAGTTAACGTTTTTGTTTTATTAGACTTAAGATGAATCTACGAAACTAACCCTTAAAACCAGATGAAAATGTCTACCTTGCCCTTCGGTTTTGGAACCACACTTCCACTTGCCTCGTCTGCAGATTCAATTGCTTAGCCAACGCCATCTTTTGCTTCTGCATTCGACGACCCCAATCAAAAAGTCAATGGAAACGTTATAAAGTCAACTTTTTGAAGAAAAAGCCAGCGATAGAATTACGAAAATACCACTGACCGGATTGAGTGTGCTATGTTCTTTAAAAGTCTCTTCAAGAACCAAAGCTTGTTCTTTAGACAAACGGAGTTTCTTCCTCGAACCGTCGTCTCCGTTCCCACTCCCGTCCTCATCGTCGCTACCACCACCGAGCGAACAAGAAGCTCTCTCCATCTCGTTATCTTCTGCTCTGCCTCCTCCGGCTGCAGCTGCCGCAGCCATTAGCTCCCGCTCGCTCCTCTTCCCGCTCACCACGCTTGACACGGTGCTGTTCGGGGACGAGACTCCGGCGGCGTCATCCTCCACGTCAACCACCACCGTCGATGGAGCTCTGTTCACGTCGATTCCCCGGAGAAACGATCTCATGTCGGAGTTTCTCTCTGCACACGTTACGTCAACAGAATCTTGATTATTGCATTATCAAGCAAAAGGATTAAAATCACATAAATATCAAGAAAATTATATATAAAAGTATATAAAGATCGGATCTACAACAAAGAAAAATAAACATCGCATGAATCAAGATTCGTATATATTGTTGTATTCGAACAGCATATGTATAATAGATTCACATAAATAGTAAGAAATCGTTTGAAAGAAGGTCAAAAATATTTATTGCCAAATCAGGTGATATACCGATTGATTAAGAGGAGGAAGTACCTGAAGACTGGAACATGTTGATCCAACTGTTCTGAATCTTGTGAGGATGGCTATAATTGCTCTGCTGCTGCATATGCATGTGTGAAGAAGATGAATAAGAAGCCATAGGCATTGGATTAAACCTAGAAGACGGCTCCTTTGGAGTAAAACCTAAACTCAAGCTCAAGCTTAGACCCAATCCATCATCTCTTTCACCCATTTTTTTGGTTTTTCCTAGCCCAAAAACAGAAAGAAGAAAGAAGAAAATTTGTCTCTGGGTTCTCAGGTTTTTTTTTAGCGAGAAAATGAATAAATGACTATTTTCTCTCTATGGTGTTCTCTCTCTATCTATCATAAAGATGTTGTTGTTGTGCCACTGCCTCTACACTTGTGCAGCAGTACAGTTTGAAAGATATGGCTAATATATTTATATATAGCAAAAGAGTTGATTCAGACAAAGAGATATGGGGTTGTGGGGAGGCTTAGGGTTTCAATGATGACTTGTGTCAGAGAGACCTCTGTTACCTCAATGATGATATATACTGCATAAAAACCTGCTTCCTTCGTCTCTGTCTCTCTTTATTCAAAACTTAACCATGGTTAAAATTAAAACCAGGAGTTATATCATTACTTTCACCCTTTTCAACCATGGTTAATAATAATTATTAAAGGAAGAAAAGTCCAAGTATATTTGTTCTTTCTTTATTCTCATTTTCCGTTTTGTGTATATTGTAAGTTGTAACTATTTTTAAAATCATAAAAGAAACTATGAACGTTTTCTTCAACTATTATTATTAGGATTTCTTCGAAGATAATAATAAACTCACCAAATCCTTTCACGTGAGGTTTTACTACATATAGATTAAAAGTGTTTCTTTATCTTTACAAAAACAGAAAAGCTGAGTTTCTACTTTAGAAGATAAGAGAAATTGAGTAAGACTAATAAAAAAAGAGAGATTTCTTTTAATAAACCGAGTTTCAAAATATAAGAAGAAAATCTATAAATGAAAAAAAAAAAGGACTATTACCAAAAACAAAACCACAGAAAACAAAGAAAGAGCAGCTTAATAAGCTTTTATGTAATGTGGCTTTCATTACGAAAGCGGCTTTCTCGGTCGTTGACCGTTGACTAGTGAGTATAAAAGGATTAAAAAGCTGCGACCAGAGACAGACGGTAAAACCCACGCGCTCGTGAGTGGGTTGAAGCAATAATAATAATATCATAATAATTGTAAAAAATGATGATGATCATCAACATCATCATTTTAGAGAAACATCATCATCATCACATCATGCCTTATTTGTTATCATCATCATGCTATCTCTCTCTCACACTATTGAGAGAAGGTGTCCTACGCATCTCAAAAGGCGGTGGGCTCAAAACGGGTATGGAATCAGAGAGGAGCAGAGATACGGTGTCGTATCGTAATAGATTAGGCTGCACAGAGCCTACGGTAAAAACCCTAAACACTGCATGGCATTTGAGTTTGACTGCGATTCCAACATGCCTCCCTTCATTTATTGTTCCTTTTTCCCAATGTTTTTTTTCTTTCTTTTCTTTTAAAGAAGAGTTACTACTACCATGACTATAATAGTAATAATATTACCAAAAGAAAAATATTATTAAATTTTATTTATCAGTCAGTCAAACAATAAATAAAAACGCACGACAAGTGTTTTGTTGGTTTGATCTCCCCCTTTAACTTTAATGACTCCAATAGACACCATTATTATTATTATGTTAATTTGATGATATTGCCATCATTACTTCTCTTGCTTTCTCCCTTCAGTTAAGTCTCTTCAAAGCCTTTCCAAGCAGTTACCACAGACAAGACAGGTCACCCCTTTCATTTTCAACGTTACTACTTGCTTCTTCTTCTTACTCAGTTTCTTAACTTCTACTGTTTATTTCTTATCTAAACACCCCCCCCCCCCCCGCCCCCACAAATTATATATATGTTTGTTTTTACGTTTACAAGCGAAACCAAATCTATAACATAACCCTTCTTATTCATTTATGTCCACCATTAATTCACAAGTTGATTTATTAGATTTTTGAAAACCGATCTCGAATACTACTGTATTTTATTTTATTTTATTTTATTTTATTTTTCTTTTAAATCTCCAAAGGGGTCAAACACCTGAATACTACTGTATTGCTTAAATTGTGGTATGTGTCTTCGATTATAGAAATTTTTCTATATATGTTTTGTAATGCGCAAAGAAAAAAATCTATACTACTACAAAGAGAAGCAACCTAGGCATCATCACGTCGTACGTCGTAATAATTTTTATATACGCAGATTATGGGTTCATCTCTGATGTTGAACGGTCCAGATCTCGAGACAGCCTTTGTTATTTAAGCATGTGACTTCCATTACATAACAATAATAACCTCTCTTGGTTTTTGTTTGGTTTTAACACAAGATATGAGAAAAGGACCTTTCACTAATGTTTCTGTTTCCTGCTTTATTATTTTATACAAATTTGAAAACAAAGTTACAGAATAAAAGAGAGAGAGAGAGAGAGTCTATCTTATCATAAACTAAAATGGATTATTATTAACAAGAAGAGTACTATCATTTCTTAATAAACAATTTTTGTTAGTTCACCTCACCATTTTGTTTGTTAAGTAAACAATTGAGATAAAGACATTCAAAATAGCATAATATATGTTACCTTTCCATTTTATTATATCAAAAACTTGAAATTTCTTCTTTTCATCAACTTAAATTTCATTTAATAGTTATCTTTTAAGGTAGTACATCTATATATACTACCCCTTTTTGTTCAAATACATGATACTTTAGATATCAGTTGAAATGTGGATGAATATTTTAAGAAAAATGAATTCTTTAAAATCTTAAAAAGAGTTGTAATTTTGATTTAAAAGAAGAAGAAGAAGAAGAAAAAATAGTTGTAGTTTTTAAAAATCCCAGATTGTGTAAACAAGATACTTCTAGAGATGAATTTAACGTAGCGATGAGTTGATGAGTCTATATGTGGCATCGCTTGCGATATACGAATTGGTGAGACAAAAACTTTAAAAATACGAGCTGGGAAGCTAGGGGTTTTGGAACGCAAGCCTGATCAAATATAAAGTATAGTTTATTGAATATAAACTTTTGTTTAGCGTAAATCAAAATCTTCTTAAATCTTGTAGACTTACGAACGTACGTCAGATGTTTATCTAGTATTCCGTTCGTATACGAATACTTTATCTGCACGTGAGAAAGAGTCGGGACGTGTTGATATCCTCGAAAAATATGAAAGCAGGGTTCATTTCTTTATTAATACGTACATACTCTAGTGGATAGATCATGCATGCTTTACAATAAATTAAACAAGCATGGGTCTTTCACATATATTTTCAGACATTACTTACGTAATGGCACCACCGCCTATTAATGAAGCCATACGAATTAATATATTTTTTGGTTAAATTGATTCACAGTAATTAAAAAGAAAATGATTTCTTGGACCCGTTGATCAAAAGAAGTGTCCAGAACACAGTAGCAGTGGACTATGTGTTAGCTGCGTGTATATGATTTTCTATATTAAAAAAAAAAATACAGATCCATCTATATAAATCACTAGACCAAATATATATCAGCATAAAGATCAAATTAACTTTAATTGATCGTCGTATTTGGTAGAGATATACGTTTGTACAATGAGAATATGAACGAGCTAATGAAAACAGCAGTAAGAAATATTCAAAAGAAAAAGACATAGATCCCTTCCTATGTTATAAAATACTAGATGTTAGTCGATATATAGTTTAATGAGATAAAGATACATGCATGGATGACTCAAGCTAACTTATTTTTTTAATGTGATACATAGTCATCCATGTAAATTTTGAAAGCAAAATGAAAAACAAATGAATCGAATAAAGGAGAGGATATGACAGGGAAGATCTACGAAGAAGAAGACGTGGAGTGGGAGGCCATCCATGATCCATTCCCATGGGAAGGAGATAAAAAGAAAGGAATAGAGAGAGGTGATTCACACTACGTTCACGTGCATGAGCATGTGAGATTTTTGTAAGACGTGGCAACACGTGGTCCCAAGTGACCACACTCGTGCGGTGTTAATATTGTTCCTCCACGACCAGACATCCCACTTCTCAACAATCATTTGATCACATCTCTCCTACGCGCCTTTTCTCTTCACCGTGTGTTACAAACACCCCTTTATTTGTTTTTGTTTTTTTAGTCCAAATCATATCAAGATCTGCTGCACATGTCACTTTATATTTTTTTTGTAATTAATCAGTAGTACTAGTCGATAGAATTTAATCATATGTGTATCTGTGACGACAAAAAAAAAAAAAAAAAAAAAAAATCATATGTGTATCTGTGAAATATGAGCATTTCGATTGATTATGATGGTCGTTTTGTCATTTGTGCTAATCATTGTGTTGGGTAAGACCAAAAAACTACTATATTATATTTTCTAAATGATCACTTCATATTTTAAAACACTAGATCATTGTGTAGACATTCTAAACTCCTAAACCACACAAAAAACGTATTTTACATATCCTTAATGTATGTGACCGAAATTTGTAATAAGTGGAGACATTTTTTACTGTCAAACTATAAGTGGACTCTAGTTATTTATTTATTCGTTCAATTATAACATGTTATCAATTGTAAACATAGAAAGTAGAAACTTTAGAGATATAGCTAGGTGTAAAAGTTTTCAAGTCATACACATCATCATCATTACTATGGTAAGAAACAAATGAGATAGGGATCCGATGTCAGCCGACCAACAAACCTATCATGTGTATACCGAATAATGAGGTCGTTAGATTAGTAAACAGTAGTGCATCGTCTAAAAATATAATTAGGCTATCATTTTGATCACTTAATAACGCCCATAAATAGTAGATTATCGGACCTAATAGTAATAGTATCAAATGTTTATGTCATACTTATTTTTTAATATATGGTCCTACTACGTGCGTGCCCAACCATGTGCTAAATAATCTTTCGTACTTTCCCCCTTTTGTTTTCGTATCCTCAGTTTTAAACTTACACACACTATATTTTATTTTGTTAAACAACTTACTCCACCACTATATATGACCATCTTCTTTTTTCTTTTATGTTACAAAACAATAACCATGACCATCTTCTAGGAACAAAAAACACAAATCATTTTTAGGATTATGCAAATATGGGGATCTCAACATAAAAGGGCAATACACATTCATTATACATACACTTCAGTTATTTTCTAAGAGTTTGGTTTGACACACATAAACAAACCAATGCATTTAAAAACTATAACTGGTTCGTATGTAATTAAAATTATGATCCCATGAAGTGAAACTTTATTCTTTTATTTTTTGAATTTATTGTGTGTTTTATTTATTTATACTTTAAACATTGCAAAGAAGAAGATACTATTAATAAAGTTAACTTTATTCTTTTATTTTTTGAATTTATTGTGTGTTTTATTTATTTATACTTTAAACATTGCAAAGAAGAAGATACTATTAATAAAGTTATGAGACAAAAGCCGATTTTAAAAAGTTTGTTTACAAGATCTTCTTTTCTGCAGGAAAAAAAATGATAAAAATAAAAAATCTTTAAAGCTAAAGATTCCATCGATCCTTAATCAATAGGCAGCAAGACTTTCCTAAAAGACGACAATCTATAATCTATATATATACATGTCATGCCTAAACTAAAGAGATCGAAAACACACAATCATATTGTGCTTACAGAAGATAAGAAGTATATGTGACTATTCTATATATGGAAGCAAGGTTCTATGATGAACATGAAACTTACAAATACTATTATAAAGAAATTTGATTAAAAGGTAAGGGACAGGAGCGAGTGAAAGCCACGTGAGGAAAATATAAATAAAAGAAATCGTTTTTGTAGTAATAGAGAGAGTAAATGGCAGAGTAAAATCACGTGGGTAGGCACATGACAGAACGTACACGTGTCAAAGAAAGAAAGGAGGAAATGACACGTGGTCCTACGTAAGTCGCGCGTGGCTCGTTGTCCCTCCCTCACCGGACACTCAATTTCTTTCCCAATCATTTGATGCGAGCGAGAGATTGATTACAGTTTCTTTCTTTTTCTTTTAGCTACGAGTAGTACTAAAATACTTGTGGGAATTTTACGTTTTTACCATTTGTATTGGGCCATCATCCACTCATGAGCTTATCAAAGCCTCAATCATTCAAATCTGATGATGATGGCTTTCAGTTTCTTTTTCTATACCCACACCCCCCCTTTACATTATTTACAGCTGTGTTTACTCCCCTCGTGACTCGCACGTGACCTCTTCCCATTCTCTCTATCTTCGTTTGGGCCACTTAACTAATGTCCCTTGTTTGCTTATAGATAAGGCCCTAACTTATGTCCATGCATTTTCTTTTTAGCCTTTATCACTTTAAACCAAGAAAAAAATTTCAATGAGAAAAAGAGCAAATTCATAGCCCAATTTAATGGCGAAGCAATCTCTCGACTTAACCGGTACATTTCTCCCGGTTCAAATTTGTCATCTTGGTCGGTTCAATTACTTATCAGATTCGAACTATGAATTGCAAAAGAGTAATTCCGTTTAGGTCTTCCCTAGACGGCAGCGGGTAGAGAGAGAAAAGACCCAGACACACCGGGGTGGAGTCAACCCTAATCCCCCAAAAAGTTCGACCATGCTCAAGGTTAGATTGAAATTCGCAACGGTCTTCCACAATTTCAGTACGGCGGCGGCGAAACATAGAAGAGTGCCGTCCAAGTACAAGTCTCTAGCCATCGGCAAAGCCCAGCAAGCTATTACAGACTATCTCCACACCACCAGGTCTCTCTCCTACACTCACGCCGAACACATTGCCTCGAACGCCTCTGTTTCTATTCGAAACCTCATCCTCAAGCTTGATTTCTCTGTTCCTACCTTCTCCAAATCGCTCCGGAAGCATCTTAGTTACCACCCTATTAACGAATTCGTGTTTTTCTTCGAGAGCATTGGCATTGATTACAACGAGGTTAGCGAGTTTTTGCCTCAGAAGAAATTCTTCTTCTATGAGGATCGGAGTGTGCTGGATGCAGCTTGTGCGTTATCTAAATTCGGGTTTCCTTGGAACAAACTTGGTAACCTATATAAAGAGGAAAGGTTAGTTTTTGTGCAGAGTCCTGGAGAGATTGAATCCAGGCTGCTTAAGCTCAAAGATTTAGGATTTACTTCTGTTGCCGTGATTGGTATTTGTTTAGCGATTCCTCGTACTCTGTCGGGAGGTGGAGAATTGGGTTCGGAGATACGTTGTTTGTTTGTTATGCTGAGGAGGCTTTTTGATGAATTCGATTCACATCATGTTTTTGAAGAAAATGTGGATTCTTTGCACGCCATTAGTAGGAAAATTAGGGTCTTTTACGATTTGGGTTGTGACAATATAGAGATGTGGGAGTTGATGGGTATAAATAAATCACTTTTTGTGGAATATTCTGAAGAAGCTTTGATGAGAAAGGTTGAATATTTTTGTAGGTTTGGTGTTAGGAAAGAAGATGTTGCTCTTTTGATTCTTCGAAATCCCGCTATTATGGATTTTGATCTAGATAAACCGGTGTTCTCAGTTACAGGAATGCTTAAGCATTTTGGATTGAGCCAGGATGAAGTGGATGCTGTTGCTCAAAAATACCCATACGTTATTGGTAGAAACAAACTGAAGAATCTGCCTCATGTGCTTAGAGCGTTAGATCTACAGGAAAGGATCTTTGATAGATTGATGAATGGGAATCATCATTTACTCGCTAGCTATTCATTGATGGATCCCGAAGAAGATTTAGACAGAGAATATCAAGAAGGCTTGGAGGAGCTTCAAAACTCGAGAACCAAAACACATAATGTTCAAAAATTGGATTTCCTTCATGAAATAGGGTTTGGCGAAAACGGCATGACCATGAAGGTACTACAGCATGTCCATGGTACCGCCATAGAGCTACAAGACCGATTCCAAATCTTACTAAACAATGGCGTCATTTTCTCAAAGACATGCATGTTGATAAGATCAGCACCAAAGATCTTGAACCAGAAACCGCATAGCATACAAGATAAGCTAAGGTTTCTGTGTGGCGAGATGGGAAGTTCTTTGGAATACCTAGAGAGTTTTCCCGCTTATCTATTGTTTGACCTGGATAACAGAATCAATCCAAGGTTCAGATTCCATAAGTGGCTTGTGGAGAAAGGGTTGAGTGAGAAAAGCTATTCAGTCGCAAGCATGGTAGCTACGAGCGAAAAGGCCTTCATAGCTCGTCTATATGGAATTCATCCAGCAATCCCGAAACACTGGTTTGAACGCTTCTCATACAGGAAAACCTGATACACTGAATTATAACTGAAGAAAGTACTCGTTGGATCTTGCAGCAGCTTGAAGCAATATCTGGACCTGAACACAAAAAATCTTGTTGTCAAAACACACGTTACAAACTCTCTAAAAGGTAACAACTGCTTGTGGATATTTGCAGAGGAAAGGTTTGTTTGTTTCTGGGATGTAGAAATGATGGGGACACTTGGATAATTTGTGGTTACCGATTATTAGATGAGGGAATAATAACTTATCTGTACCACTCCGTTTTTGGGCTCTTGAGAGATCATGTAAGTGAAAGATTACAGTTAACTTTTGTATATACTACTACTTTTTCCTTTTATAATCAGACAACTTATTGCAATTGGTTGGTTGGTTTTGAGCTCCCAGTCAACCTACACGTCTGGGTGAGTAGTGGTAATGACTTAAGTTGCAAAACGTGGGACCAAATGGCACACGTGCCAGTGAATATTATCGAGCTTCGTTGTTATGTGCGTCCGGGTTAGTTTGACTACAACACAATGTCAGTCTTAAAGTCTTGTAAAGCAAGCAACGGGGGTGGGTGCAAGTCACGTGCATCTTACGTTTGGATTCCCTAGTGCTCGCTCAGTGTGGCAGCGGTAGTAAATCCGACGACAAAGAAAGGGTAACATAGTCATTTACTATGTTTCTATCTCCTTTTTTGGTTAACACTTTGGTTCGTTTGGGGTTTTCATGACATGAGAATGAGAGCAATAACATAACTGCCGCTCTCTCCTTCTTCATGCTCTCTCTCTCTACATTGGCTCTGTGTTTTTTTGAATTCTCATTAATTTCATTAGGGTTCTCATTAATTTCATTAGGGTTTTCCACCTTTTCCGATTGATTGAATTATAGATGTTCCGTCAGTCCATGGCGTTTCCTCCTCCGATCCATGGTTCTGATGCGCCGCCGCCGCAACAGCCACCGCCGGTGGTGACCGTCAGTGAAACCTCTAGACGGCAGCAACAGATTGCAGCAGCTTCTTCTTCGCCGGTGAAGTCCCATCCGCTTCACAACTTCCCGTTATCTGATCTCAGATGGGCTATGAATCACGCCAATACACATCGGCTCCGCAAGGCATCAAGTAGATCTCCGCTTCGTGAACCTAATCCTGGAAAAGGGAATCTGGTGAAGGAGGAGGTGAATGAAGCTTCCGGCTCTTCGTCTTTTGAATTGAGACCGGAGAAGAGGAAGGGCGATTCCGCCGCAGATCGATCTGGGGCCAAGTCAACGACGCCGGACGGTAGATCGAAGATCTTCATCCGGATCCGCACGAAGAACAACGAAGAAACAGCTGATGTCGCCACCACCGCCGTCTCCACTGATATCCCTCCCGCCGTCGCCGCTGTCCATGCGGCTGATGATTCAGCTGGTCCGGCTATCGATGCTGATGGTGAACGGATCTCCGACGGTGGTGGTCAGGAAGCTGATGACTTTGGTCCCAAGACTTGGAATTTGAGGCCGAGGAAACCACCGTCGACGAAGAAGCGTTCAATTGGACACGCCGGTGGGATATTGAAGAGCTGTAACGGTTCATTACCGGAGAACAAACCTCTTGGAACGGTTCGAACTGAGTCAATTCGATCCAGGAGCGGTGTAGATGCTAAGATGGCGGCGACGACGACAGAGAGGAAGGAGAAGAAACCGAGGTTATCGATTTCGCTCTCAAAATTGGAGATAGATGAAGATATCTACGCGTTGACTGGAGCAAAACCTAGCAGAAGACCAAAGAAGAGAGCCAAGAATGTGCAGAAGCAGCTCGATGTAAGATTTCACATTTCTCATGAATCTCCCCTTTTCCACTCAACATGACCTAACAATTTTGGCTTGGGTTTGTTTTTCAGGTTCTTTTCCCAGGTTTGTGGATGGGTAACGTTTCTTCGGACGCTTACAAGGTCTCGGAACATGCTTGAAAGGTATAACATTTTATATGAATCCGATTCGATTCTTCTTCCTGTCATATTTTGAATTGCCTGGATGTATATTTGTTCTGTTTGGTGTCTAAGTGGGAAAAATGTACTCTTTTCTGAATTGATATAGGATGATGTGAAGTTAATCTTGTTGAATTGGCTTCGACGGAAACCAGATGGGGGCGTCGAAGAAGTCCTTTCCACAGATTTGAGGTATAAAAGGTATTGATTCAATGTTGTTTGCCATCTTGATTTAGACTATCTCCTCGGTGATCTTGTCTACCTTATTGGCCTTTTGAAGTACAGTAATATTTGTAAATTCATGAGTGCAAATTCGCAGAAGAAACTGTTTTCTGTTAAGAGTTTTAGACTTGCTTTGCTTGGTAGATATATGATGTAGTGAATAATTGGTGTCTTACCATTAAACCCTAAAGGTTAAAGTTCCGATTTTTCAGTGTTGATGACTGGCGTTTAAGCATTCTAATTCAAAATCCTGATTTGGTCGAGACTAGAGAGTGAGGGTCATTAGAGTATTGGTGGTATGAACTCTGAAGTTGCTATGATTTCGAGGTCTAGACTTGGATAAATGGAGTCACTTTGTATAAAACATTCACCTTCTTACTCTCTCTCGTTGTACTCTGATGATGCAGAACTGGGAATGATTCGTGTCTTTGGCTTCATTGCGCTGGACTAGTGAATACTCTGTCTCCTGCTGTCAGTTAAACTTCCAACTTCAGCTTCAGATTCTGTCCTAACCGGCGGCAGTATAAAATGTGAACCAGAATAGTTGTGATCCAGCCATCTTAGTTGTTGCCACTGATGTGAATTGATACGGCCTTTTGTTTGTTTATTCACACTTATGTCTCTGGGGACTCTCTTTTGTAAGAAGAAGATTAGTGGATAGCCTGACCTATTTGTAAAGGTGGAAAATAAAAGAAGAATTATCAACATAATTTATTTATTTCATTACTAAATTGATAAGTGAGTTTATCTAATTTCCGTTAATAAAACGGATTAATTGGTCAAACCTATGAAACAGTAAAATCATCTCCTGCGATATTTTAAGTGTTGTAAACTTATCCCTCTTTGAAGTTCAAAGTTCAAACTCGGATCCAGTAAATAAAGAATATAATGTGGAGTCTGTTTAATGGTCAAGTGTCATCATATATAATCCTGCAATATGTATTATATTTTTATGGAAGGACCACAGGCTTCTTGCTTCGTCACGACATTCATCACCTCCACTCGCTTTGTCCCTTGGTCCTTCTGTTATGCATTAATTACATATTGTTAAAACTAAAAAGAGATTTACTACTAATGTGGACCTATAAAAAGGTAGAAGAAAAAGACTATATTCTTAAGTAAATTAGTACAGTATAGAGAAAAATAAAAGATTCATTTTTAATCCAAAAGATGAACCACATACACCTTAAATCTTTAAAATTTAACAACAAAATAATTAATAAATTAACTTTGTTGGATATAATCCCATTTGCTAATGCTGTAAAAGTGTAAAGCCTTAACTAAAGAATTCAGTTGACGTTTTTATATTTTGTATTATCGGATCATTCGTAGTGGCTTCTGGTCATGTTGGATTTTAGAGAAGTAGACTTCCTAGTATTACTCAAGGGGAGTCAACGTGTCGTGTTTAAGAAGCAACTTATTCCTAACTTTCTTGTGTTATAATCTTCCTCGCAATTTCCTACTGTGGAGAAAGAAAACACCCATCGAAAGTTTATAAAAAAAAAGTACTTAAAAACACTTCTCGCATCTGTATGTATATAATACCTCCCCGTTTCTACTGGCAAAGGCCACACAACAAAGAAAGAGCAATGGAGTCTGCTAAACCAAACACCTATAGCCACCAAAATGTCATCGTGATGCGTCATGGTGATCGGCTCGACGAAGCCCATTCCGAGTCCGAGCCACTATGGACTTCAACAGCTGCCAGACCGTGGGATCCACCGCTTGCTCCGGTCGGTATGGATCGTGCCTTTAGAACCGGTCAGAGAATCCGGTCTGAGATTGGGTTTCCGATTCACCGTGTCTTCGTCTCCCCTTTCCTCCGCTGCATCCAGACCGCTTCCCAAGTCGTTGCCGCTCTCTCCGCCGTCGAGCCTGAACACAAAGCCATGTCTTCTAAAGACGTCCTTGGCATGGACAACACTAAGCTCAAGGTCAGTCAAAACATCGCTCTATATATTTGTTGAAACCACACCGGAGTTTGTAGTCTAGTGGTTTATGCTAGTGTTGTACTGTTGTTGGTCCGTGTCATAATCTAGTTTTTAATTCAGAAGCGTTATAAAATACACGTATATAATGAAACTTTGGAGGATTTACTGATTTTCTAAGCAAAACTCTGTAATATTCCAATAGGCAATTATTACCATGTTGGTCATTTTAATTAATGAAGCATTTGAGATGCTTTTAGTCTTATTAGGCCTTGTCTTTTCTGCTTCAGGTATCTATGGAATTTGGATTGTGCGAGGTACTCAGCACAACTTGCATGAATAGTGAAGTTGTTCCCAAAGATGGGAATTTTGATTTCAAGATTTCAGATCTTGAAGCTATGTTTCCTGAGGGAACAGTGGATTCTAATGTGGACATGGTTTACAAAGAGGTGATTTTTTCCTTTGGTGTTTTCTTTTCTTTATATTTTGTTGTTTTGTACTTGTGTGACTATATATATATATATATATATATATATATATATATATATGTGTGTGACTATATATATATATATATATGTGTGTGTGTGAACTTTCATATCTATATTATTTATGAACTCCTTGTTGGTTCTGTTTAGTTGCCACAATGGGGAGAATCTTCACAAGGCTTCAAGGATCGATATTACAATACAGTGAAGGCTCTGGCCGAGAAGTATCCTTCTGAGAACTTGCTCTTAGTCACTCATTGTAAGCAAAATAAAGAATGTTTTCTTTTTGTTATAAACCAAAACTGACGTTATCCTAATTTTCGAGACCATTTCTTTGTGGGGGTGGGGAAATTGCAGGGGGAGGAGTAAGTGTTGCTCTTTACAACTACTTCAAAGATGCAACCAAGTACATGGTAGATTACTGTGGTTATGTTGAAATGACAAGGCAGGTTTTGGATGGTAAACCTGAGGAATTCGAGGTGGTTACTAGTCATAGAGTGTCTTTCAAGGAGAACAACCTCCCAATCCATGATCTTCATGTTATAAGCCAATCTCCCGTTAAGCCGGTTTGTATGTGATTATTTTGGTTTCAGTTTTTTTATTCAATAAACAATATAAGATCAGCTATTTTCCTTTTCTTATTACACAAAGTAAGTTACATAACCCAAAAGTGTTTGTAATTTAATTTGTATTGTATGATAAGAAATTTTCATTCCACAATTTTTTTTTTATCAATGTAGAATTGTTAGAATTCCCTCAACAGAAATTATTTAGTTACTTGAGTTCAATCAAAATCACTTTTTTTTGGTATAGAGTCTCTCCCGTTATATGATGATATGACAATTAATTAACTTTTAAAAAGACATTTCTATTTCTCTAATAAAAAAAAAACATGAAACATATCTTTGCAACAAAAAAGACCATTTAAATATGAGACCATTTATTAACTGGAAATTCCAAACTATAATTATAAAATACAACTTTCAGTTTTGTTCAAATGAAGATAACAACATATATATGTAATTTTAAATATAAAAAAACAAACAAAATTAAGACCAAAGGTAGTCTTCCGCATGTCTGATTCTTCACATTACAATGGCAAATAGACTAATAATAAGTCAACGGTAACCTTAATCGCATGTGCTATATTATTATTAATTTACTACTATATGTACACATACATACTTGCATCATGAGGCCAGGAAGGAAGCAACAAGAAACAGAGCAAATGGAGACTAAATCGAACGTCGATGGCCACCAACATGTTATCATGATGCGCCATGGCGATCGCATTGATAAGTTTGAGCCACAATGGGTCTCCACTGCTGCTCGACCTTGGATGGGAATGCGCAGGGGAAGGAGTAAGCTTTATATATTCAACCTTAATTCTTCAAAGAGCCAACACACAGGTTAGATTTCTGTGCTTGTGTTGAACTAAGAAGACAAGGAGCTGGAGACTTTGAAGCGATTACAAGTCATGGTCAAGATGGAATCATGTACCCTCCCTCCAACTCCGGTCAAATTTGGCAATGTCTTCCGATGATCACAACGGACCGGATTAAACCGGAGTTAGCCGTTCCCTCAAACTGATTCAGTCTTTATTTGTGGTTACTAGTCATGGATTGATTATATCTTTCAAGGACCACAAAGTCCCAATCCATGATCATGATCCTATTCTTATATAAGCCAGCCAATCTCTCTGGTTTTGCTGGTTTGTTCATTACAGTATGAGTTAAAAGTTAATTGTATATCATTTGGATACATTAGCTTAATAAAGAATATATTATACCTTTTTGAGTAAAAAATCAAAGACAAAAAAAACGGACATCATGTATACTATTGCTTCCAACGTACTCACAAAGGTCACACCAGCAGCAGGAACAATCAGAGCAACAATGGAGTCTGCTAAATCTAATACCGATGGCTACCAAAATATCTTGATGATGCGTCACGGTGATCGCATTGACAAAATCGACCCACTCTGGCTCGATACGGCCGCGAGACCATGGGATCCTCCCCTCGTTCAGGACGGTATGGTTCGAGCGTTTCAAACTGGTCAACGGATTCGATCTCAGATCCAGTTTCCGATTCACCGTGTATTCGTCTCTCCCTTCATCCGCTGCGTTCAGACTGCTTCCCAAGTTATCGCTGCTCTCTCCGCCGTCGATTTCGATCCCAACGCTACCTCTTCTACAGACGTCGACAAGTCTAAGTTCAAGGTCTGATTTGAAATCTTTTGGTGCTCATGAAATCTGTGAAACTCTGTTGATACTCAGTCTAGTCTCTAGAATGTTGAGCTGAATCGAGATAAGCGTTGTAAGTGTGATATGTGATTCTTGTACGCTTCTCAGGTTTCTATTGAATATGGATTGAGTGAGATGTTGAACTCAATTGCTATTAGGCCTGAGATTGCTCCCAAGGATGGGAAATTCGATTTCATGATTTCGGATCTTGAAGCTATGTTTCCTGATGGGATGGTTGATCATAGTGTGGATCCTGTTTATAAAGAGGTGAGCTTTATCTCTAGTCTCCTTCTGTTTCTGATTATCTTCTAATCCTGGAAGCAATTTTTGATGAGTATATACTTTGATTCTCTTGTTGTGTTTGTTTTAGATGCCGCAATGGGAAGAGACTGTGGAAAGATGCACAGATAGATTTCTTAATTTGATTAAGACTCTTGCCGATAAGTATCCTTCAGAGAACTTGCTCTTAGTCACTCACGGTACGCAATAACATTCTTGTTTTTTTACTCTTGTAGCTCTTGTAAACGTTCCTTACTTAAATCAAATTTAATCTCTAAGTCTTTCTGCTTTGTGTTGTTCTCTATGAGTCTGTGAGAATTAAATGGTTAGTTCCTTTCTTCAATCTCTTTGCTGGGAAAGTGCAGGGGAAGGGGTAAGGACTACATTTGCAACCTTTAAAGACGTAGATGTGTACGACGTGGAATATTGTGCTTGTGCTGAGCTTAGAAGACAGGTCTTGAGTAAAGATGGAGCTACTATAGCTGGAGACTTCGAGGTGATTACAAGTCTTGGTCAATGTGGAATCAAGTACCATTCCTAGAGTAGTACTACTGACCAAACTCCTGTTCAAGTCAAATTGTTCCGGATGATAATGGAACTAGTAACCCGGAATCAAACCGGCCGGTTACTGGCTAATAGCTATCTAGAGTTTAACCGGACTTCAAATGGGAACGTTACGTATACGACAACGGCTGATGATGAGTCATTCAACCTTTTTATCTTTTAACTCATGGATTTCGTGGAAACTTATTGTGTTGTTTCATTGAATAAACAAAAAAAAAAAGACGTTTCACAGTAAATTTCACGGCAAACTAAAGACATATTCTCAGTAATTTACGACTCCACGCTAATCAGAATGAAATTCATCGTTATATTTTATTTTTATGCAAATAACTTTTCATAGAATTTGTCTTCTCTAACAAATGATCTCTAAACATGATTGGTCAACTATATTAAAATAAGATTATTAATAAAGTCATTAGCGTGCGTGCGTGGGGTTGTGACCAACAAACAAGAAACAAACCCCTCCATTAAGGAACAGTTCAATTTCTATTAAACTAGTTACAACAAGTCGCAAACTATATGACAGGGAGTTATTAACATCCAAAATTTTATTTTATTAGCATCCAAAAAATGTATTTAGTTATAGTAATCCCCGTATTATCGTATCATCCCGTTTAGTTAGTTTATTTGAAGATCATTGCCTTGTTTCGTCACGTCATATATCACCACCCACCAATGACCAATACGTGTCTTGCTACCTTTTTTTATTGTTTTTCTTACTTTTCACCCGATCCTTTCTGATATAAAAGCCAGAAAAAAAATATTATCTTGGTGAAAAATATCTTATGACCACCACCGACTAGTCGTTAATACGATGTCGATTGTCGACATACATGTAATCTCATCCATCGATGGAGAGAAAGTATCAAATTAGTAGTTTCCAAGTCATTTTATATTATTGATAAAGTCAAAAACAAAACACACACAATTTATGTAGCCTATATGTTAAAGTATATCCTGTTTAGTGCGGCAATACAATTGCATTACAACAACCAAAAGTTTTTAGTTTTTTTTTCTCAAAAAAAAAAAAGAAATTATATAATTAACATATCATATTCTCTAATTAGAAAAACCTTTGCAATTTCCTACTGTTAAAAAAATAGGGAAATGGCAGTTGAAATTTATGATAAAACACTATAATTTGAGAATTTAGTAGAAGTTACCACTTTATGACGTATCCACAAAAAGTAGTATATAAAAAATCTCATTCCGTTAACAGTCGCAAAAACGGAAGAGAAAGAAGAAGAAACCAAAAAAAAGAAAACACACAATGGAGTCTCCCAAATCTAACATCGATGATGGCTACCAAAACGTCTTCGTCATGCGCCACGGTGATCGAATCGACAACTTCGAGCCACTTTGGGTTTCAACTGCCGAGAAACCTTGGGATCCTCCTTTGGTTCAAGACGGTATGATTCGAGCGTTTCGTACCGGTCAAAGGATCCGATCTCAGATCGGGTTTCCGATTCACCGTGTCTTCGTCTCCCCTTTCCTCCGATGCGCCCAGACTGCTTCTGAAGTCGTCGCTGCTCTCTCCGCCGTCAATGTCGATCCCAACGCTATGTCTTCCAAAGACGTCCCTTCAATTGATAACTCTAAGCTCAAGGTTAGATCATAGTCATCACTTTAAACTCAGATTCACCATACTTCTCCTTTTCTTTGGTGGACTAGTTGTGCTATTTAGGCAGAAATTTCATATTTTGAGTGTGTATGGTAAAATCAGCTGAGGTGTTTATTTTGTTTGCTCTTTCTCAGGTCTCTATTGAGTTTGGTTTGTGTGAGATGCTGAACGCAGTGGCTATAAGGCGTGAACTTGCTCCTAAAGATGGAAACTTTGACTTCAGTATTTCAGATCTTGAAGCTATGTTTCCTGAGGGAATGGTGGATCGTAATGTGGACATGGTTTATAAAGAGGTGCTTTACTCTCTTAAGATCTTTTCAAGTTTTGGTTTTTTCAATCGGTTTCTTTCTTATATGTTGATTGATCCTCGGTTCCTTTTGCTCAGTTGCCAAAATGGGAGGAGTCTGTGGAAGGCTGCAGAGACCGATATGTTAAAGTTGTAAAAGCTCTTGCTGATAAGTATCCGTCAGAGAACTTGCTCTTAGTCACCCATGGTATGCAAGTTTCTGACTTTTAGTTTCCACATCAACTTGTTTTAGCTTGTTGTGTATCTGTAGTCAAACAACTTGTATGGATCTTGTATAACTTCCTACTTTGGCGTTGATCATTTTCAATCCGTCTTAACTCAGTCAGATGTAAACCAGTTCCGCTCTCTATAGTGAACTATCTCTCTCTGATGAACTATGCGCAGTATCAATTTTGTTACCTTCTAAACCTCTTTTTGAAAATTTACAGGGGAAGGAGTTGGAACTACATTTTCGACGTTCTATAAAGATACAACTGTGTACGAAGTAGACTACTGTGCTTATGTTGAATTGAGAAGAGAGCCCTCAAGTAAAGATGGATCGGTTAAAGCTGGGGAGTATGAGGTGGTTTTGAGTCATGGTAAAGCTGGAATCAGGTTTAGTCATGATCCTGTTAGCCATGAACCTGTCATAAGCCAGTCACCGGTTTAGTCAATTGTCTTCAGTGTCCTCTGTTTCTGTACGTTTGATTGTATTTTGAACTGCTTTTGTATGAACTATGAAACATTGTTTCAAAGTTTTCATTCAATCGAATAAAGATATCTATAGTTCTGCCAGAAAACAACACTTCTTTCTTACGTAATATAACAAGGAAGCAATGATTGTCATTACATAAAAGGAATGTAGTTAAGATTGTTGCTTGAAACATTTAGAAACAATTAACAGTCAAATTAGAGGTAAACACACAAAAGAAACCATCTACAAAGAAGAAGAACAATCTAAGGACTCCGAATTGGATCAACCTGATCAAACATGTCAGCGGGGAAATCGTGTAAGAAAACATCATCATCATGTTCTTCATCCTTTGAAACATGTCTGCATCTTCTAGGCGCAGGAGATGGCTCGAAAAACGGCTGAGGAAGAGCGAACAATGGCTCAGAAGAGTCGGCTGGTCCAAGTATATCATAGTAAAAAGGGTCGTCAAGTCTAGCCAAAAGCTCTCTGCTTTCAGGAGAGAAAGGGATAATGGCTTGCTGATTTGCATCATCATGTGAGTCAGAGAAGTCAGCTAGAACAAGATCAGTGCCAAAAGTGAAAGGCTGATGCTCTAATTTAATACCCAAATCCGGCAACCTCAGGGCTTCGTCATGAACTTGATCAGATGAATAAGAAACTGTAACCTCTTCCTCAACCAAACCAAAACCCTGAAACCACAAAATCGAGGATTAAAAATCTTGTCTGTAAACCCAAAAAGGAAAATTTCGAAGAAGTACCTGAGTGGGTTTGCAGGATTGACGGATTGGTTTGACGTTTTTGCCCTTGGAGCGATGAGAAGAAGAAGAAGACTTGGGATTGAAACTCGAAGTCGAAGCATCAGAGGAGGAGTTATGAAGAATCCTAGCGAGTCTCTTTTGTCTGCTACTCCAGAAGTTCTTCACATCGTTATCAGTTCTTCCTGGCAAATAGGTAGCGATTCTCGCCCATTTGTTCCCAAACTCAGATTGCAACTCAATCACAACCCTCTCTTCGTCAGCCGAGAACTTGCATCCACTTCAACCCCCAAAAAAAAAGAAATAAAACTCAAATTGTTTAAGGCAAACAAACATCAAAATTGAAATTACAGAGGAAAGAAGAAGTGTACTTTTTGAGATTGGGACGGAGTTTATTGACCCAACGGAGACGGCATGATTTGCCAGTGCGTTGAAGAAGACCTTTGGATCGAATGGAGCTCCAGTCACGAGGACCGTATCTCTTAACATGGTTGATCAGTACTTCGTCTTCTTCGGCTTTCCATGGTCCTTTCTTTATCTCTTCCTTCTTCGCTTCCATTTTCCTCATCTCTCTCTCTCTCGATTCGATTGTTTCTATTTCTTGTCTCTCTTCTGCTTCTGGTTCTGCTTCTGTGTGCGGAAGTTTCTTTGGGTTTTGTAGTGACGGTTGGATGCGGTTATCATCACCCCCCACATTACCCCCATTACCCCTCACCTTTCAGTACCCCACTCCCCAAGTTTCTCTCTCTCACATTTCGAATTTGCTAATATTACCAAATTGCCCTTCCGTGTTTTTACTATCGATTATAATAGTAGCCCAATACCAGGCCCAAATTATACGAGCCCGTCTAAGGCCCCCGCTATATTCGATCTTTAATCTATTTTGTACATGAATGTGGGTTATGACTGTACATATTTTCTTGGTTAAGGCCTAAACTTACATAGATTTAAATGTGATAATAAGATTAGTGAGTTGAATGTGTGAAAGAGTTGTGCCTCTTTTTCCGCATTTTTACTTAAAACATGTCAAATTAACGAGTAGTACACTAGTCTTCATATTCACGAGTATTAAAGATGGCTTATGTTGCCATACTGTTTGATACCAGTCTTGAGCTGGGGGTTCATAAACCTGCATCTGATGCCTTCCTCATTACGTTAATTGATAACATCAATAACTTATTTTGGTACCACTAGCTGTGGGTTCTTAATTTTCTCGAATCTAGAAAAGTAAGTGTATTTAAAACAGTTTAGGATGTGATTCAGGTTTCGAATCAATTATATAGTTTTTATGCATCCTGATTAAGCACCTATTTTCATGAACTCATCATGGTCTACGTCTACGTATATATACACATCAACTTAAAACCGAAATTTCGAACGGTCTTTCTTTCTCTATAAACTTCAACTTTTAACTTCTGACAGATACTTTTAAATTCGATCCGGAAAACAATGGAACGAATCTTGGATCTTGAATCGGGTACAATCCATGAGTCGAACAAACCGGCTCCTGGGATGTGGCGTTTTCCTACAAATCCTGATCTTTGTTGTATCTACGGAGTCCCAAACTGCTTACGTCAAGTAAACCCAGAAGCATACACGCCTCACCTGGTACTCATTGGACCTCTTCACCATTCTTTAAAATCTCTAGCTCTCAAGTCTCGCGGAGATATCACAAACACGAAGCTAATGGGCTACTTAAACATGGAGGAGCACAAGAAAGTTTACTTGGTGGAATTCGCACGAAGGGTTGAAGGGACTAAAGCCATTGATGGATTCAGGAGAATAATCGAAGAAGACGAAGATATAATCAGAGCAAGCTATTCTGAATCAACGGCCTGGATTCCATCTTCAGAGTTCGTGGACATGGTTTTGCACGACTCTGTTTTCATACTAGAGCTCATTTTGAGGTTATACGTACAAGGACCAGAGAAAATAGGGGATCCTATCATGGACGAGCCTTGTCTTGCACACACAGTCACTGGAGATCTCATCTTGCTCGAGAACCAGCTTCCTTATTTCATCCTCAAGAAGCTCTTCGATCCAATAGTTTCAATGCTCTGCCCGTACCAAACATTCCGTGAATTAACCGTCATCCATTTTGGACTTCAAAATAAGATTGGAAACAACTCAAAGTTTAGACACTTTACTGATTTGGTTAGGTGTGTCCGCGTGGAGACAGTTCCAGATCATGGTTTTGGGATATTCAAGCCTATGTATGACATGTACAGTGCTGATAAGCTAGACACCGGGGGAGTGAAATTCAAAGCCGTAGAAGACGAGCTGTCGGTCGAGGTGAAATTCAAAAATGGTGTTTTGAATATACCATGTTTTTTAGCTGATGACGATGCAGAGATGATACTTAGAAACATAATGGCACTTGAGCAATGCCATTATCCGTTCAACGCCCATGTATGTAACTACATCATGTTCTTGGATTTCCTCATCGACACCCACAAGGACGTCGACTTGCTTGTCGAGAAAGGTAACCCTTTTACCTTATTAGCTAGGTCTATATGTGTAAGCAATTATGAACTTCAAGTCTTCCAACTCAATATTAATTAAGCGATGGTATATGTAACTGTGTAAGTATGAGTATTGATTTTATGATGGTTATGGGCTCTGTAAGGGATAATAAACAATTGTCTTGGGGACCATCGTGCGGTGGCGAAGATGGTGAACAAGCTCAGTGTGGGAGTCATGCACGATGGCTCTTACTATTCTGATATTGCAACGGAAGTCGTGAAACACTACAACAACAAATGCAATAAGTCACACGCCATCCTAAGGCGCGTGTATTGCAGCGACCTGTGGACAGGGACAGCCACGGTTGCCGCTGCCTGTCTATTGCTGATGACTCTTATCCAGACGGTGTCTTCGGTCATTCCAATTATAAAGAAGTGAATCCCTTACTCCTAAACGCTTATCAGTTTCTTGTTCGATGTTATAGTTCACCCTTTGTTCAAACTACTTAGCTAGATTTGTTGTCCGTTTAATGTATCAATTGTTATGAATTTCTTTGTTCAAAAGTATTGTCAAGTTTGTAGAGTTTGATTCGGAGAGTTATTGCAATGTGAACTGCCTCAATAGTGAGCTGTACGTCCATATACTACTGTATAGTACTCAAATGTCGTATCAATATAATAGATCATACGCCAGACAAACTCAGTAATTAATAATCAGTATATTGACTTTTCGCATTAAATTATATGGTGGACAAATTACCGAGACTAAAAGGAGGAGACGACTCTTTAAAACAATATATGAATAATTTACAAGACTTTTCTATTCACATGCTTTTTTCCTCAGTCAATATCTATAACATCATATTGTAATGATATCCAACTGTACTATACTGGATTAATGTTAATATACATATATAGCAAGTGCGATTTAAACAAAGAATTTATATAGATTTGGGAGCTTATTTGCAAACATAAGATATAAAAGCAAGAGAATAAAAATCGCAATAGGGCTTAACGAAACAAAAGGATCAGACTTTCATCTGAATGTTCATCCCTATCAAATTCACTCTGCAATTTGCATGCATGTAATTTCTCGCTACATCAATAAGATTTTCTTAAGCTAATTTACAAATCACAAGGATAAGATCATCAACCGAAATAAACATATTTCGAGCTTAATTAAACACAAGGACCCAATATATCGTTCCACTTATTATAAAGAAGACCTAGAAAACACACAACAAATGAAAAGAAAGACTTGATCTCGAACCACGTTGGGCTCTGAATCCACCACAAACCTATGTTAATATCTATATATATATATATATATATATATATATATATATATATATGTGTGTGTGTGTGTGTAAAACACCTATGTTAATATATAAAATTTACTATTTATTACTAACAAGTGACTTTCATGTACATGGACATGTTCGTGTGGAAGTTTCCTCAACTCCTTCCCTTCATCCTCATTTACTACTTACAAAGAGGGAAATTTAATTCGAACGTTAAGTTCTATCGTCTTTCTTCTTCCTTCTCCTTCACATTGACTCTCTCCAAACTTTCATGTTATACTTTATCACAAGACAAACTTCAGATTCTAGAGACAAGGTACTTGATTACTTGCGATAAAAACAATGAACCGAAGGTTAAATGTACCGGACACGATTCTTGAGTTTAAGGAGTCGGCTCCAGGGATGTGGTGGTTTCCTACAAACCCTGAGCATCGTTGCATCTACCGAGTCCCTCATCGCCTACGTCGTGTAAGTCCAGAAGCATACACGCCTCAATTACTCCTCATTGGACCTCTTCACCATTCTTTAAAATTTCAAGCCTTCTCTCGTGGAGATATCACAAACACAAAGCTAATAGGCTACTTGAACATGGAGGAGCATAAGAAGATCTACCTTGCCAGATTTTCAGAAAGGCTTAAAGGGGAAAAAACCATTGATGAACTCAGAGGAACAATAGAACAAAATGAAGATATAATCAGGGCAAGCTACTCTGAATCTACCGCCTGGATTGAATCTCCAAAGTTCGTGGACATGATCCTGCACGACTCTGTTTTCATACTAGAGTTCCTTTTAAGGAGTAATGAGCACCAAAGCTCACTCACCAAGAAAACATGGGATCCTATATTTGAGCAGCCTTGTCTTCAGACCACTGTGGACGAAGACCTCATTTTGCTCGAGAATCAACTTCCTTACTTCATCCTCGAGAAACTCTTCGATCCTATCGTTCCTAGACTCAGGCAAAACCAGACACTCCGTGAGATAGTCATCACTTACTTCAGGTTCCAAGGTAATATAAGAGATGGCTCCAGATTCAAACATTTCACTGATCTATCCAGATGTGTTCGCGTGGAGACACTTAAGTCCAAAGAAAAGGCTAAGAGTAAATTCAGATCTTTAGCTGGTCTATTCAAATTTGCCCGCTTGGGAGCACACGGGTCAACAGAATCAGTAAGGAGTCATCCTGAAGGACACGAAGCTTTTCGCATGGAGGAGGAGACACATGGGTCAAGAGAACCAACTAAGACCAAATTCAGATATATAGCTGATCTTTTCCGATGTGTTCCCATGGAGACACAAGGGTCAAGAGATACAGAAAAGAGTCGTCTTGAACGATTCAAGACTCATCGCATGGACGAGACACGTGGTTGTAAAAAAAAAAAAACGAAGCCCCCGATCATCAAACACATGTATAGTGCGGCAAAGCTACACAATGCTGGGGTGAAGTTCAAGGCCGTGACAGATGAGTTCTCAATAGATGTCAGGTTCGAGAATGGTTGCTTGAAGATACCTTGTTTGTGGGTTCCGGATGATGCGGAGATCACACTAAGAAATATAATGGCCCTTGAGCAATGCCATTACCCTTTCCAAGCATTCGTCTGTAACTTCGTCAGTTTCTTGGATTTTCTCATCGACACTGATAAGGACGTCGACTTGCTCATGGAGAACGGTAAGCTTTACGCATATATGTACAAATTCTGTGTTTTGTGTGTTGTATATACCAGTGTTCTAAATTGCAGTATCACCTAAAGTTATAACATCTTAAAGACTTAAATTATAGTGTGACTATTTATCTCTCATAGATTAAAATGATGTAGTTTGTAATTATTAAGCAAAACTAGGCGCGCCTAATTAAGTAAGTTTAAGCAAAACTAGGCGCACCTAATTAAGTAAGTTTAAACGATTCTAGGCAGCCGTTAGTCAGCAATTTATTTAGTTTCGTCTAATTTTTATTTTTCATTAGCTAAAATTTTAAGATTTGACATTTTTAAAAAATTAGGTGATGCATAAAAAGTTATGTTGATGCATATATATATATATATTTATATGCTTTGTTTTGCTTACTTATGCTTTGCTTAGAACTTTTCTTGAATAATCAAAATACTAATAGAAATGACATGGTATTTTGTTCAAAAAAAACAAGAAATGACATGGTATATATGGTTTGTGAAAGGGATACTAAACAACTGGGGGGAGAAGAGTTCGGTGGCCGTAGCGGAGATGGTGAACACACTCTTTTCGGGGGTGGTGGAGAGTCATTCTTGCTATGCTGGTATAGCGTATAGAGTCAACGCCTATTATGAAAATCCATTCAACAGGTCACGCACGATCCTCGGTCGCCAGTATTTCGGTAATCTATGGAGAGGTACGGCCACCGTCGCTGCCGCGCTTCTGTTGGTGATGACTCTTATCCAGACGGTAGCTTCGGTTATGCAGGTTATGCAAAAGTGAACGTTCTTTTCACTTGCTTGGACGACTTCGTTTTCATTCTCTCCCGTTAATTCTGTCTTTTGTGTTTTAAATTTTTGAATAAATTAGGCATTTCTACCATTTCCCCTCTCTCGTCATATGTGTTTTAATAAGTTAATTTATAGTCATGTCACAAATCACAATCTATTACGAAGTGTGGGATTTTATTCCGAGAGTTTTTTTTTTTTTTAACAGTGTTTAGAAATGTGTAGATTTTATTCCGAGAGTTGTAATAATGTTGTATCCAGAAGCTGTTTTGCTCAAGACTCGCTAATAATAAAGCCTTTGAATTGAAGGACCCTTCTCCTAATCTTTAACTTTAGTTAATGATTTATTATATACTTATGTGGATAGGGATCTTTGTTGCCATTCTCAGATTTTGCCTTTGTTTCACTCACACAAAGGTTAGTTATCTCTCTGTCTGTTTACGGATTCATCGTCTTAAAGAGAAAGAACAAGAAACTCTTTTTCTTTAAGGACTAAATTTTTAATAACTAAGATTAACTTTTACAACATCATACAAGCATACTTATATCGTAGCTTAGCAACACACACTTGCCACCCATACTTTAGATCATCATGACTCTTAAGTTCTAACACTTGCACATCTTATGCTCTTAGCAAAACATTTTGTATGACTCAATAACATTGTGATGTGTGAAGTTGTGGATTTTGATCCGAAGCATTGTGAAATTTTGGTTCTATGTAGAATCATATATATGTACATTTCGTCAATCTTGAGATATGATTTATTGAGAAAAAACTTTGATCTTAAGAAAGGAAACTAAGACAGAGCGCATAACCTTTGAACAAACATACACGAGAGGAATCTACCAGATTAGCTCATTCCATGATCGTCTCATAGTGAATCCGAGCAGAGTTTTTATAGCTCCATCTGTTCATGATAAATCATCCGTCTCTGCAAAACAAAATAAATCCCAAAACCCTGCGATTCAGCAAGAAACAATATTTGATCAAATATGTAGTTAAACCCTATGAAGAAACAATGGCGTACCGGTGATTTGCTTATCCGGAATCTGAGGAGTAACCCCCAAATTCGTTCTAATGTTAGCTCCAAGATCAATCGCATCTTGAACCTGAAACCACAATAGTCACCATTTCATCAATCTCTCACACACATACACACACACAAGAGATAGATAGAGAAGTCAATGAGTTTTAAGGAGGATCTAACCGTGTGGATCCCTGTGGCGCGGACTAATGCGACGGAGCTAGTGGCTAACGAGCCGACGAAGAGTGATGCGACGCCGAAGGCTTTGAGAGGCATTAAACGAATGTCGCCGGCGTAACCTCTCCGGATCAATCGCACTCCCCACATGATTTGAGCTCCACTTCCCAATGCCCACCACCAGTGAGCGGTTCCATCCAACAAACTGCTCTCTCCGGCGTCGTTCCGTTCCTCCATTTTCGCCGTCGAATGTTGAAAATGGGAATCCGATTGCGATTTGCGAGATTCCTATTTCGTCGTGTTGTGTGTTGCCCCCTCTTCATTTCACTGCGATCGTTGCAAGTTCAGTGGGTTCAAGTTTTGGGCTCACCTTACGGCCCACGTACAGGATTTAATGTAAGCCCTTTTCAAGAGGCTATATTGTATATCCAAAAGGCGCGCGTTTTGTAGTATTTGTCATCATCACTCATAAACGTATTTAGCCTTTAAAGCTCTTCTTACCGTTTGCGCATAAAAAACACTTTAAAATAAAATAAAAACATTTGCTATGAATTAATTAGGAAATTATCTATTACTTAAAAAAAAAAAAGTTAAGAGACATCGAATTTGGGTAATGGTGTCACGACTCACTACATTAATATTAAAAAAATTAAAACTTTATGTCGGGCCGAGGAAAGATTTGGCATGGCCCAGAAAAAAAATGCTACATTCAACCATCCTCATCATGATTTTCTTACAATATAATTGTATGTTTAACGGAAGAATTTAATACTACTAACTATATATATAATATATATATTACTTTAAATTATTACTACATTACACATTACATTATATCCCTACCATTGTTTGTTGCATTATATTATTTTGTTCTTGTTAATGAACGAACGACAATCGTGATTTTGTTGATGTCAATCAAAATTTTACCTTTTTCCGTAGAGTGAATGAATATTTCAACGTTGTGAGACTATAAACATTGAATATCACCATCATCATCATCAATAGACTTGACAATTGACAGTATTCATCAATTTCAATGTTGATCAACAACGACAACAACCACAGAAAAAACAAGATAAATGTGTGTACTACATATATGTGTTCATAATTAATGAAGTAAAACACTTAAAACCAAAAATAGAAAAAAGAATTAAAATGATAGCAACGAATAATGGAGTACACTGTTCAATGATTTAGTAGGGAAAGGTGGTGTTGATTTTAGTAATTCAACATCATTATTCAAATTAAAAAGTGTTTCTTAGTTATAATGGCGCCGAATGGAATAAACATATACTATATATGTAAATACATTCGCATAGCGGCATAGGTTTAACGTTATATTGAACATCATCAGACCCATCAAGAAAGAAAAAACAACGTATACACTATAACAAGATTGCTTAAGTATTCAGTAATGTAATATTGTTTCTTAGTCAGTAACAAATTTGACATATAGAACTATCTATAAATCCAAAAGACCCCTCTTGGAATAATACTATATGGTATGAGTAATAATTGATGAAGCGTAACGTAAAGGAACCGTTGAATTAATAACGTGATACTCGTGGTTAAAAGAAAAAAATAATAATTAATTAACTAATTAAATTTATTGTTATCGTGTATTCCAAAGTTTCCAACGTCCAATTAAGTTAAAATTAGGAATTTGGGTACATATGTCTATTTACTGTAAAGCACAAGTTGGACGACAACAGAATACTTCTATGTACTACTTACTACTACATATTTAGTCTATCTTATTTTGCTTGGTACGAAATGAAAGTCTTTTTTGTTTTTGTTTTGTCGTCATCAGCTTATAGAGAGGTCATAGTTTTCTTTAGCTACTTATTGATAAAATATGACGCCACGCAATCCCAAATCGTAGTTGATGGGTTATGTGAATGTGACATACATGCATGAGTGTCCGTCCATATATTACACTAGCGAATTTGTCAAATAAACTTTCCCATTCAACGATTGCCATCTAAATTGTTAATCCATTTTAGTTTTTTTCTTCTTTTTTGGTTGTGAACAGGGAGAGTATTATAATTTGATCGTAAAATATGGAGACACCATGTTTTCCTTTAATTTCACATGGAGGGTAAAGCTTACTCGATTAAACATACGGACCCATTGTTATAACGAAATAATAGTGATTTATTTTCCTTCTTAATATTTAACGAAGTAAGAAAAAAAAAACAACTCTGAAGAATATATTAATAGCAGCCCACTTCTTCAGACTGCAACATATTACTTTTAATTTTAAGCTCTCTCTCTAGTCTAGTCTCTTCTCTTCTCTTCTCTCTAAAATGGAAAAACAAATCAACATAGAGAGTAGTGAAACTCATCATCATCACGACAACAATGCTTCCGTTATAACGACCTCCAACGTCGCAGCCGCCTCCTCCTCCTCATCAGCTGTAACATCTTCTTCGTCGGAGTCTTGGACGACTTCCTCCAAAAGATCGTTAGTGCAAGACAATAATGACGCCGGAGGAAAAAGGCGGAAGAGCAACGATGATCACAAGAATCCGACAACGTCGTATAGAGGAGTGAGGATGAGGAGTTGGGGGAAATGGGTGTCGGAGATTAGAGAGCCGAGGAAGAAATCTAGAATATGGCTCGGCACCTTTCCAACGGCTGAGATGGCAGCTCGAGCTCATGACGTCGCCTCTTTAGCTATCAAAGGCAACTCCGGTTATCTCAATTTCCCTGAATTATCCGGTTTGCTTCCTCGTCCGGTTAGTTCCTCTCCCAAAGATATACAAGCTGCAGCTACCAAAGCCGCCGAAACAACCACGTGGCAAGAACTGGCCACCGATGAGAAACTAGCAGAGCCGGAAGCTGATGAGCTAAGCCATTCTTCTGAGTTGTTAATGTCTACTACTACTACTACTACTACTGCTGCTGCTGATCAGTCCTCGACTTCGAGTAGTTTCGTGTTTTCTTCGGACACGTCGGAGACTTGTAGTACGGACAAGGAAAGCAGTGAAGAGACGTTGTTTGATTTGCCGGACCTTTTCACCGACGGGCTGATGAACGGAAACGATGCGTTTTGTTTGTGCAACGGCACTTCTACGTGGCAGCTTTACGGAGAAGATGTGGGTTTTCTCCGGTTCGAAGAGCCGTTCATATGGCAAAATGACTAAACCATCCTTCACAACTTGCTTACTAACATATAGTTTTCTTGATAAAGAACATATATTTAGTTCCAATAGATATATATATATATATATATGGTATGTAACTAATCTTTTTCTATATATATCACTTTTATTTCCTTTTCTGGTTTTCTGCATTTAAGTATGGCTATTTTCAACATCTATATTGTGTTTCGGAATCGAAGAGGTAAAGCAAAGTGACAAATACAAAGTAAATAATAAGTGGAAAGTGGCAAAAACGTAATTTAAAACGTACACAGAAAAATAGGCAAACGTTTGTTGTTGAAAGTGACACACTCTCTCATAGAACTTTTAAGCTTTTATTCTGTATTCTCTCGTTGGACGACGAATGTTAAAGATTGTCGACAGATTTGACTTGAAGAGAGACAAAGCATCCACTTACGGCTCACTCATATATGTATCAGTGATATCGGAAACCTAACTAATTAATCTCTCTATTTTTGCATGTCTACATCGTTAATTAAGTCTATATATAACGTACATAAAGTTTGATTAGTATTTAAAATAGTAGCAATTTTGGTAGCTTCGATATATCTTTGACTAGCGATCACTGTTTTCTAATTGTGATGTGACTAGTAAAATTTGATTTGTAGTAGTTTTTAGTGGTTATCTAGTAAGTAAAAGTTTTGGTTATGATTAATTATGTTACTAGATAAACGAATATCCATTGACAAAATCATTTGTTATGTTAATCAAAAGGATATTATCAAGATAAAGAATATTCTACCGAAAGAAATTGATCAGATGACCTTGATCCCAATCCGACTGGTTCTACTAAAAATTAACACAATACATACGATTCTCTTGTTTATATAGCTGCTTAATATATACAGAAACCTATTTAAGGTAATCCAAATGAGATTAGCGCAGGCACCATGTATATATATATATATGCCATATTTAGTGTGTGCGTCATTGATGAGACGATGATTGCGAATTTGAAAGCGAAGAGGAGACAAGCTTTTGAAGTAATTATCGCTTTATTATTATATATGGGGTGGGAATATAACATGACTCACATGTTCATCATTGCTTTTTTTCCTGTTAAAGTTATATAATAAGTTAATAACCTTTCACTTTTTTTTTTTATAAAATATTTCTATTTTTCTCTAATTTGCGTTAAAAAGGTGAAAGGATATATGCTAAAACAATGGGAATGCTTTTGCCCAACATCTTACTTTGTCCACTGTGTGAGGCATAACACGACTGTTATGGATTCCCAAACACATTCATTGGATCCATTAAGCATAGTACTAATAGTAACAATGCAATATTCCGAATACTATAGTAAAAACAATTATAACAAAATTGCACATTAATAATATTATCTGTAAAAAAGCCACCAATCTTTTAAAAAAATAATTAATCAGGCACAATAAGAAACCAAAACGAAACAATTAGTTTTTTTTTTTTTTTGAAACAAAACGAAACAATTAGTTAAAAAGAAAATCCGTAATATATCTAAATACATACAGAAACCAAATGTCATTCGAATGTCATGCGAACATATATGTATAATATTTGTTTCGAAAACGGAATTTGACTCCGGAACAGGAAATATATAGGTGAAATTCTTAAAACAAAGCAATTATAGGCATATGTATATTCTTTTGGTAGACTTATTATGAGTTGTTTCATTTCTTTCTTTTTTGTTTAAGTAGACTTGTGAGTTGTTGAGGCCACTGATTCTTTAAAAAAAAAAAAAAACATATATAAAGATAGATAGTGGATGTTAGTGTGAGCTCACTATCACATTATGTCTATTGTCTACGTACATGTTTAATATGCCGAGCAATTGTTGTCTACTTATTCCATATTCCCATTATGTTAGGGTTTGAATTCAATGTGTGTGTGTGAGAGCCTCAATCTATTTGACTGTTATTTAAGTAATTATAAATATGATATATACATGGGTTTTAATTTGGGTTCTCAGCCGTGAGTGATATACATGCTTAGTTAGCTCACACTTACCTAATCTTTTGTAATGATGATCTACTTCTTTTTTGTGGAAAATATTCTGATTATTGTGGATGTGGAGCTATGCATATCTCTATATCCGTTTCCATGCGAATCACTTTGGAGTTTGGACATCATTTTTTATGGAAAAGATTCTGATTATTGTGGTACAATATATATATACGTTTCCATATATGCGAATCACTAGTTTGGAGTATGGATATCACTACAACAACCTAATGCTTACAAATTACAAGGAGCTGAAGTAGTCTTTTGGCTTCTTGCATTATATATGCACAAAAACTAGTCCAAGTATCACTATAAAAAACACATGAATAAGCTATCGAATAAATAAATGATTAAAATAAAAGTAAAATAGTTATTTAAACATTCGATCTTTATCTTTGGAATAAAGTGGGCAAAAAGAAAAGAAAAACAAGCAAATCAGAAAGAAGAAAAATGAAAGCAACAGCAGAAGAAAAATAATATACATTTTCATATTTGTTCACTTAATCAACAATTTAACATATATAGTTTCTACTCACATCTCAATCAAAATAAATGAATAAATAAAGGAGAGCATGTAGAAAGCTAAAAGATTGAAACCTAGTTGGAAATAATGAAAGAAACCTATATCCCCTACACTAATCTCGTTCTAACAATAATTCAGTAAGTTAAGAATTATTTAACGAAATATTTTATGTTATAGTAAATTTTCTCCGGCCGGCTCGGCTCTAGTCCATGTAGTGTGTGTATGTTTGCGTGAAGCAGACATCGACATGTTTCAATCGAGTTCTAGATTCATCTCATCACGTGTCTTGTTCATATATATCATATCTAAGTAAACTATACATAGACAAATCTCAAATTAAGATGATAATGGTGCAACTATATATCACATATTCCTCATGATCCTCGACAAAATATAAAGTAAAGAACATGTTAAAAAGTTAAAACACATAGATCGAATAATTAAAAGCTTGCTAAAATTCTTTTTATGTTTGTTTACTAAATTATCCATTAAAGTCTTAAACATGTTATATTTGAGTAGGTCGGATATGAATCTAGTCTCCAAGTGTACATGATCTCCAATATTCAGGATTTTGTAAGAAGTTAAAGAATATGAAAAATGTGTTGGCCTGATCATGAATATTCTTAATTCTATCCACAAAAGAATATCGAACATGAGCTGAAACAACAATTGATGAGATAATAATGGAAACTGATTATTTTGTGATGTCCGCTAAGGATGAAAATCAAGCCCGTTGGGCTTATATCCATTATTTTTTGTCTTTTGTCTTAAACAGACGAACGACATCGTTTCTAATTATTTCGGTTTAATTAAACCCGTTGGACGAAACGATGTCGGTTTAATCATTTCTGACCCTCTCAAAATTTTCTCACGAGTGTGGTTTGACCTGTTTCCCTTCCACCACCAAAGCTTTCTCTGAATCGCAGCCGTGTTACTATTGTGTTGTGAATGCCGGGGAGACAGATTTAAAAACCAAAGAAGCTTTTGCCGCCGCTCCCTAGTAGTATCTTTGGAGCTCCTTCTTCGTTAGCCTGAGTTGAATTGTCCAAGGAGAAAAAATCGAAAGATGATCGTCCAAGTGTCTCTGCTCATCTCTTTCCTTCAATAAGTAAGTTGTATTTTTATTTCTCTTGTTAATTTCTAACTCCAGGAGATGATCTGTTTCTATATATTGTATTGGGTTGCCCAAGGTTTTGATTTTTAGTTTGTAGTCATAGCAGATAATGGAGGGGTGATTGGCTAATATGTGGAGGTTGACTGCAAAAGAGAGTAAATTTGTGGAAACTGCATTACAAATTTACAATCTGAGCTCAGAGTCGATGTTCGTGGCCTTTATGATTACCGCAAGCTTACTATTAACTTTGGAACGTAAGTGCACACTCTCCTTCTACTTACACTTGTCTTCTGCTTATTGATACCGTTTCCATAGCTCCAAAGCTTCAACTTTTGCTGTCTTTTGTGATAAATTTGAATGCAGATACCTCTATTCTAGTCTATAACCTATGTTAGAACGAATACTAGCATACTTGTACATTTGATCTGGGTCTGTAATGTTTTCTAAAAAGACAGCTTATATAATATTGTGTGAATTAACAGAGAATATGGTAGCTTGCAAGTTCAACTTGGTCAGACTCATGTTATGGGTTTTGTGACTACTCAGTTGGTACAACCTTACAAAGATAGACCCAACGAAGGCTCCCTATCTATCTTCACTGAATTTTCTCCAATGGCTGATCCGTCGTTTGAGCCTGGTCTCGTCCTGGGGAATCTGCAGTGGAGCTTGGACGCATTATCGACCGAGCTCTAAGGTAGAGCTTGTTTGTGATGATAATCTGTAATTGATTCAGCAAAAAAAAAAATTCTGTCTGTTTTGACTGGAGTAAGGCTTAACTGGTGAATCACTGTGTTGGTTGCAGAGAAAGCCGTGCAGTACATCGGATACTGGTCTGGTCTGTTCGCATTGATCTACACATTTTGAACAACGGAGGGTAGGTTTTATTGGCTTCATTACTTGTCTTCTCATTATTTTTCATTGAAGGTTCAAGTTTTAAAATGACCTTTAAGCATGTTTCTATTACTCACTCTTGTATAGGAACTTGGTTGATGCTTCCAATATTCCTGCTTTACCAGCTCTCGTGACGTTTAGGAGACCAGTTTGCACGGTAGGAGAGAATGGTCAAGAAGTGATCATACACCCACCAGAGGTTAGTCATATGTTTTCGGTTTAGAGAAACCTGTAAGAACTTGTTAAGTAGAAAAGGCAATTCTCAACTTCAACTGTTTGAAGAAGCAGTAATGTGTGAGAGAATGACTGTGACAGTTAATGCAAATGGCGACATATGTGCAATTCAGAAACCGGGTGAAGAAGGCTTGAGCCAGAGTGTAATCCTTCATTGTATGCGTCTTGCTTCTTCAAGAGCTGCTGCAACAACAAAGATAATTAGAAAAGAAGTAAGGTTTCTAAATCTAAATCGTTTTTCTTTTTCGGATCCAAACGATTCAACAACTGACATTTTGTTGTGCTCTGTATTCTTGGTGTAGGTTGAAGCATATAACCGTGAAAAAAGCTTAAAGAAGGTGAAGCGACATCCCACTTTGGCTAAGTCTGAAGTTTCTGGACCGACTGTAGCTGTGAAGGAGGGACATAGGAAGTCCTCTGATCAGGAAAGAGCTGCAGAGATATCTCGGGAACATGTTGAAAGGCTAGATCTTTGTGAAGAGAAACTAAGAAGCAATACGAAAGAAGAAGTTGCTACAAAACAAAAAGGATGGAGAGGTAACACTCAAAGATGCTGTCAAACCGAAGAAGAAGTGGAAAAACAAGAGCAATAAGAAAGTCCCTAAGTTGTAAAGTAGAATCCAGAACCTAGCTGAGTTGGATTGTCATGATCACTCGATTACTCTCTTCTCCCATTAATACTCAGACTAGACACGGTTTATGGTGAAAATGCATCGAGTTAGCAGTGTCCAGTGTGTTGTTAAATTTCTTTGCGGTCTTGTAACGCTATAAATGAAACGGATACGGTGAAGAAGATTCATAAAATAAGGCCCATTCTGGAGGAGGGAGCGGGGCCTCATTGAGGCAGTAATAACTAAATGGTACCGTATAGAGTATTTTACCGGTGAAAGAAGTAAATGGTAAAAAAACTAACTCAGAAACATAGGTGGTTCTCACATTATGGTCTCAATTCTCAAGTGTTATTTAAATAAACTTTAATAGATTCTGATGTATATTTAGCAAATATCGAGTTCCGTACTCTTGGCGAGGCCCTAGGCAACTAAAGGTCATGTCTCTCCTCCGCCTCCGTTCTGGCCTCTCTTTCTCCTCTCCCATCTACCAGCTCCGCCGCCAAATGTCTTCTCTCCTCTTCCAAAACCATCCAACTCCCAGCCCCGACGCCGCCTTCCCCTTCCCCATTCCGAGAGACCCTTCCTCGCCTCCCCTGAAGCTACCTACAGATATCATATCCAAGTTCGATTACACCGTCTCCCATGTTTTGGCCAAAGTTAAGGTCTTGATCAATCTGTCTAACCTCGACGCAGCCGCTGAGTACGCGCGTCTGGCTGTCTTGGCCGTTCCCAAAAGCCTTGAAGACACTAGAACCAAAGACCAAATCGCCGAGACTTGCCATCGTATCATCGGCGCAATGTGGGGGGAGAAAAGATTTGAGGAGGCATACGAGCTATTCCATTATTTTTTCAACGTTAACAAAGTAGAGCCAGACTGCCATTGCTGCAGTTACGTCATCTCTGCTCTTAGCCAGCAAGGTCGTCTTGACGAGGCTATTTTATTTTACCGCCGCACAATCCCTTACGCTCATTTTTGTCCTGATTCCAGTTCTTTGATGAACGCCTTGCTTGATGCCGGAAGAGTCGACGAAGCTTACAGTCTCTTCTTTGGCGGGCGCACGTACCCTGATTTTATTCGTGGCTTTTTGGCTCATGGGAACATCGACAAGGCTAATGGACTTTTCCAAGATCTGAAACAGGGGGGTGAGAGTTATCCAGACGATGTAGCTGAGCAATTTGAGATGTCGCAAGTGGCATACATGGAGCACTGCTTTAAGCAAGGGAAAGACGAGGAAGCCATGGAATGGTACCGTTCTCTAGTAGCCAAATACTGTTTGAAGCAAGACACGAATGATGAGCAAGGCACCGAACCTAAGTGGAGACCCAAAATTTGGGTTACGCGTGCGGACACTGTTAACACAGTCTTGCAAATTTTGCTCAAGCACGGCAAGAAGACGGAAGCTTGGTCGCTTTACGACAAGCTGTGTGGGACTTGCGACATAGAACAAAAAGAAGCGGGAGCTTCAAGAGACTTGGATCAAGAGACTCATTGTATAATGATCGGCGAGTGTTTTGAAACGGGAGAGATTAGCAAAGCAATGGAGATTACCCGGAAGGAAGCTAGGGCTGGGCATTATGGGTGTTACGAGACCCTAGTCACTAGATTGGTGAGACAGGAGATGATGACTGAGGCAGAGGAGATGTTCAATGAAATGTTCTCCGTTCGCATTCCGTTGTATTATCATATAGGGATACATCGAATAATGGTAGATGGGTTTGCTAAAGCAGGCAAATTCGATGATGCTCACCGATTTGTTAACAAGATTGCCGATATTTCTCTGGTTCACGTTTCAAGATGCCTTCACTGCCGATCACTTACTGGGCGAGATTTCCTTATCTAAGATACATGTATTTATCATATTATTATCTACGTTGGAATCAGAGTTGTACTTTGTGATCGAATTGTACCACTAATTGTTACGTTTTAATAAGATTGTGGTACTAACCATATAATTGTATTGAAATATATGTGTATCGAGCGTGGCGATGACCAAATAAACAAACTAGTCAAATCCCAAATAGGTAAAACACTTTTATAACGTTTGAAAGAAAAACAAGAAAGTTTTAACAAGAAATTATAGAGGTAATGAATTATACACCCGAGTATCAAAGCCTTTATCATAAACGCATATCAGCAAAATCAAAGGCAAGAGAAAGTGGCAACGCACTTTAGATTAGCCTCCACTGCTCGGTCCAACACTCGGAAGGCATCGTCAAATCTTGTAGCCTTACAGTAAGCATCGATCATCGTTCGATACGAAGGAATGTTAGGGATAAGGTATTGCCTAGAGGACATCTCGGCAAAGTAAGTCTCTGCTTCTGGCAACATGCTTTGCTCACAGAACCTTGCGAGTATGTTGGCGTAACATAATAGTGACTCATCATCCTCATCATTCTTAACCTTTTCAAAGGTCTTGATTGCTTCACTAACCTCTCCCAACTTGAAACACTCGTTCACCATTATATTACAAGTCTCGGAGTCGAACCCCGATGGCTGCGCATAGCGTCTCTCCAGCATTTGGTTGAACAATGTCCAAGCTTCGGTTTTCTTGCCGTACTTGAGGAAAAGTTGCAAAAGGGTATTTCCTGTTCTTGCATTCATTCTGAAATCTTTGGGCGCGAGGGTCCTGTAACACTCCATAGCTTCCTTATCATCTCCTTGCTCAAACCAAAACTCCATGAACGTGGCCTTCACGATCGCAATGTCGTTGTAGTCTCCACCAAGGAAAGAATAAACCAAGTCGAAAACGTGAGCATCTATCGGGGAGACAAGTTTCCGCTTTAGTACATCGAAGATTCTCTTGGCAGAGGTGAAGTCCCCGTCTTTCAAGTGGCCGCGAATCAAATGGTTAAGCACAGAGGAACCCACCTCCTCTTCCTTCTTCATCAATCTCTTAACGAAATGCAGAGCGCTTTGAAGTTTGTCTGCATCGACCAACCCTTTGGCCAAGTGCTGGTGAGTGTCCTCGTTTGGACGGAGGAAAGGAGCGTTTTCCAAGATGTGACCGTAGAGAGCAAATGCGTCTTCGAGTCGATTTTGATCACAGAGGGCACCGATGATGTGATTGCAGCAAGAGATGTTTGGTTTGAGGTTGAACTCGTTGAAGAAGTAATGGAAGTGGTGCAATGCGTCCTTGTAGCGCTTGGCTTTGCACATTGCGCCGATTATGGCCTCGCAGATCTCGGCGGTGACGTTTTGGCGGTGTTTAGTGAAGACGGCGTATCGCGAGAGCTCCGCCGCGTAGTCGAGATTTAACATCTTGATCATGAGCTTAACTCTGGTGTTTAGATCGGTGGCGCAGCATTCCATTTTAGCCTTCGTTGGTGGCGTCAGGGGTGGTGACGACGGATCCTTAGGTAGAGGGAAAGGGACGTCAGCTGCTGAGATAGGAGTAGAGCGAGAGAGAGACGAGACTTGGCGGTGGGGCTGGTAGATCGTAGAGGAGAAAGAGAGGGCGGAGCGAAGGCGGAGGAGAGACATGACCACCTTAGTTGCTTAATTAGGGTTCCGAGAAGAGTACGGTACTAACCGCTTCAATTATATTTTTCTTCCTTTGAAAAGTTATCATCAGACCATGAAAGTGGGATTGCTAATTTATATATAGATTAATATTAAAATTTCAAGTAAATATATTTGTTAATACTTAATACAAAGAATCCTGAAACACATTCTGCTTCTGGAAGAATGAAATCAGTCGTCTCCCAACGAACATGGTCTTTTCGTTCACCAAGGGAAGTGGTGTTAGTCAATTTCGAAGCTTTGTTTGACGAAGAAGAATCTAAATGCTTTCTCTGAGTTTGATAGGAAGGTCAAGATCAGGTTCCGTGGCTGTCAAGGCAGAGAAGTAATCATCCACCATGTCCTCTGATACTTTCTCCAAGCTCGGTGGATCCCACTGCACACCCACCAAACCTTATCGTTATTTTAATGGCTTGCTTATTTATATACACAGTGATGGGTTACTGGAATATGGTTTAACATAATACCTTCGGTACTTCGTCCTTGTCTATCAATCGAGCTCGTACTCCCTTGTCACACCCATTGAAACATTACTCATTAGTGATTCCTTACTCTGTAATTTCAAGCCTTTTCTATACTGGAAATTCACATACCTCGCAAAAATTGCCACACATTGGCCCGATAGTTCCTTGTAGCGACATTCTATACTCTCGGATTAAGCATTGGTCAAGTGTTAGAAATCTTGCTTCTCGGATCTATTGGATTCGTTTAGAGAAGCTATATAAGCAGAGAGAAGGAAATTTGTATTTTTTGAAGATGCTTACAAGCTAAGTTGATTGTGAACTTACAGATCTCAACGCCACCTTCAAAGATAACGGTGAGTTTGCTTTAAGTCTACGAAGAGTCGTAGTGCACCATGTGTCTTTTCTTCTACCAGCCTCTGTTTCCTGGCAACCCAAAACACTGTTACTTCTAGTGACTCGATGGCCATACTCTCACAATCATTTCATTTGTATAGAGCCTTACCAAAGAATCAATAATTTCTTCTACTGTGTCATGGCCGAAGCATTTGTCAAGTAAATCAATCCTACGAAAAATCAGATACAAAGCAAGGTTAAAAGCTATTATGGGAATAAAAGGAAGGATTTTTGTATCTCAAGTTTCAGGATAACAAACCTGCAAAGAACACTAGTCTTTTCTGGATGAGCAACTTCTGAATATTTTTCTAAGGATGACTCAACAACCGAAGGATCATCAGTGAGCAGCTTCTTGAGCTGTTCTTCCATTACAAGAACCTCCTGTTGTAGGAGAGCAAATCCTTATTATCAGCATCTAAGGTAATTTCAATGGAAACAGGAAAATCTCAAATTATGTAATCCAAATTACCTCACTTCTAATATAATGTGTCGCAAGGCCACATGTCAACATTTCTGCCCCACTGAGCTTTAACCCAGTCAGACCCAGATACTCCCCTGCATATACTCTATTAAAGCGTCCATCTAGGAGAGCTAATGTATACTATGAACCAGGAAGATTTATAAAGCAATCTAGGCTGAGTTGGCAGTTAATAGCCAGAATTTGTTTCCTACTTGATCAGTGATTTCTATGGTAATTGCCCAAAAAATATGGCTTTCCAGAACTGAATAACATTGTCAAATGAAAAACTTAGAGACAATTTAAGCAGTTCAAAACATATCACAAGCATACCTAAGCGACCAGGTAAGTGGGAGAGATTAAAAGAAGCACCAGCATCAGGATGAAAACCAATGATTGTTTCAGGGGTAGCAAAAATCTGCAATATCCATGACCTAGTTACTGAAATCTCCAAGAAGTTGGACATCGAAACTAAACTAGACTCCAGCTGACAGAATAACTGAAAGGAGGAAATAGATGGTGGAAGCTGGAGAAATAGCATATAGATGGAAAATTACATACAGTTCTATCAGTAGCAACACGAAATGTCCCAGGTATAGAAACTCCAGTTCCGCCTCCCATGGTAACGCCGTTAAGAATTGCCACCTGCATGCAGGGAAACTCATGGTGTCATTCTACTCATCGTGGAATGTAACATAGTTATTTCCTATTGGTTGCAGAATGATTAAAAGGTAAAGATAACTTACATGTGGCTTTAAATATGTGCCTAGCAAGTATATAAAACTATACAAACTCGAGAAAAACTCCCTAATAGCATCCGGGCTACCTACATAGATTTAAGGAGAAATAAGTGAAGCAATGAGCCGAGAATAATACATTGCGTAAATAAGATACTGGTGAATCCTCTCTAATCAGTAAGAAGGCCGTGTTTCCAACCCCAAGACAGATACCCAAAGTATGGCAAAAACTGAAAAGTGTTAGATTAACATACACCCTCCCATGCAATCTAATCTTCATGCAAAAGAACTTGTTTTTTTTTTTTTCAATTTTTATCTAGCTTCCCAGGAATCAAACATGGCAACGAATAGTGACATTTGATGTACCTCTCTTTATTAAATGGTAGAGAGACACAACATCGCCACCAGCACAAAATGCCCTTCCACTCCCCTTCAACAGTTCGAGGAGAAAATGGTTAGGAGCTTTTACACCTCTCAAAAACAAGAATTACATAAACAATAAGAAGGAGAAGCAACAAAGTGTTGCACAAAGTTACCTTCATCATCACAAATCCAATATTTGGATCTTCTTCCCAGTTCTTATAAAGTTTCTGCAACCTATATCCCTTTTCACAAGAATACACAACCAATGTCACATAATTGATGCCGCCACGAAATCACATATCCATCAAAACCAGTAATCAATGTACCAGTCAAACTACAAAACCCAAAATCTGAGAGCGAGAGACTAAAATATACAGTTCTACCACGGAATTGAAGAATCCAGCCTCGAAGAAACCACAATTGCTAGTAGCAATACAAACAGAGAAATTTAGAGAGTACCATGTGAGGGGTGAGGGCATTAAGTTGAGGTGGTCTGTTAAGAATCGCAGTACGGGAGCAGCCATTTCCTTCGACGAGAACCTAATCAAAACAATCGAACCTTAAATTCCCGAAAAGAGAAAGAGAGACTGAGCTAATTCAAAAAAAAAAAAAAAGAAAGAGAGAGTGAGCATGATTTGGAGATACACCTCCGAACCTGGTTATCGAGATCCTCGGGAGTGAGCTTAAGCGAACAGAAGCTTCTCCGATGACAAAGTCTCCATAGCTTATCTCGAACGACTCCCCCCAGCAACCCCTTCGCGTTATGCATATTTCGTTGAAAACAAAGAACTCTTTACTCTGATTTGGTAAAATTAAAAATGGCGGATCGTATCCGTGTCGTGGCGAGTTTATCGGCTCCTCCGATCCCACGAGGCAAGACACTCTAAGCCAGAAAGAGGTTTCTGACTCACTCTGATGACGTCTCTAGGCATGTCAATCGGGCTAGCCTGGCCCGGCCCGGCCCGAAACTCGTAAAGCCCTCATATATGTGAGTCCGGCCCGAAAAATTTCCGAGCCTATATTTCAAAGCCCGGCCCGGCCCTAACAGGGCTACAGGGCTTTTCGGGCTTTTTTGGGCTTTATTTACCGATAAAAAAATCAATTTCTAAGTTCATAATAGTTTTTTAAAAACTATATTTAAAAGTCTACTATAAAAATAATGCATCAAATTTTAAATAACTTATCAATATTCAATAAAACTAACTTAATTTAAGAGAAAAAAATAAAAGCCAAATAAACTATTTACACTTTAACCCAATAAAACATGGAACTAAAATACTTTAAAGTATAAGATAGAGTGAAATTTTAATAGATATTTTGATGATTTCAAAATCATGATACTTATATATATTTAGTTTTAGCTTTGTATAAAGATTTTAAAAGTAATAAGTAAGACTAGTAAGTAAATATAAAAACTATAACATTAATCAAATCTTTTAATCAAAATAAAATATTCAAAAAATTCAAAATATATTTGTATAAGGGCTTTTCGGGCCGGCCCGAGCCCGACCGGGCTAAGCCCAAAAAACCCTTTAGCCCGAATGGGCTTAGCCCAAAATGCCCGTTTTTTTCTGAACATATATATTTAAACCCGAGCCCTATGTTTTTCAGGGCCGGGCCAAACTAGCCCGCGGGCTTTAACCCTAATTGACATGCCTAGACGTCTCTCGTATTGGGGCTGATGGGCCGATCCAAACATATATTTAGTTCTTATTATGGCTGATGGGCCGATCCAAACTTAAATTTAGACCACTGGGCTTTCTGGTTACCAGGTCGTCTTAATAATATTATATTTACCATAATCTCCTTACATTTTTTTGGGTGTTACTTTCTTAACCCGTCTGTTTGTAAATTTCTAACAAAACCCTAACCGTAATATTTCACATTGGTCAGCCTCCCAAATAAAAGCAACGTCGTCGTCTGCCTGACGTAATGCCTTTTTTTTTTTAATTCGGTTAACGAAAGCAAAGGGGACCTGTTTGGGTAAAAACAAAAAACAAAAATTCAATTCAATGTGATGTATGCAACTATGCATTAATAAAAGGATTAGAATTGTGATGCGGTACGGTCACATGTTTATCACTTGTTTATAGCCGAAACAGTGTTAGTGGCTAAAAAGAAACTTAAAAAAAAAAAAGAAGAGAGAAAGGACGAACGCATTTGAGTGGCAGAGAAAGAAGGTGGCAGCTTTTTTTTTTGTTTTTAGTTTTTTTTCTTATATATCATTTGGTCCAAAAGAGGAAACAAGACAAAGGACTAAAACGCATTCATTTCTCCTGAATATGAATCTCAGCAATATATGTGGGATCGATGTGCGTGACACTGCTTTGCTTGTGACTTCAAATTTCATATCATTCGTTGTATACATATATTCACACATATATATTTGAACTGCACACGGTGAGACCATGAACAGCTATAAATACGGATGAGGCCGGCCGTGATTAGATTCTTTTCGATCTCAGTGTTAATCTGAAGCAATCTCTCGATCGATCGCCACGCTAATTTCTCATTGTTATTCAGTACTCTATATATGTTTCTGTATAAAAATTTGTAGTCCTCGTCAAATAGTCTTTTTCAACTACTAAACTGTTTGTGACTCCTCTACTAATCTTATAATACAACAACGCTTTTCGTTAATGTTGTGCAACGATATATCTATTTGATGATTGAATTATTGATATTCCTCTTACCTACTACTAACGTTGGCAACTTACAAATATTTACTAGAGAGACATGAAACATCCACAGCATTCAAATCATGTAAATATTAATGTATGACGTAGTTCTTACATGTCTTTATAAGAACTTGATCCGCTAAACACATCTCAAAACTATGAAAGCATAAACACTAACTTCAAAAACAAAAGAAAGCATTTTCAGCATAAGAAAACAATGTAAATTAACTAGCTTGTATGCGGCTTTTGAATAGTGTCATCATCATATGATAAAAATAAGCTCAAAAATAATCATTCAACCAAAGAGAAGATTTCTGTTGTCATAAACATACTTAATTTATTTCAAACACTAGAGCACTCTAGCACAGCATAACTATGACATATATATAAAACTCCGATCCGCAGGTAAATTACATTGCTTCTCAAACCATAAAAACATCTATATAATATAACCCTAGCTAGTTATATATATATATCTTACATACATACATGTGTCTTATTATCCCAAATCCTACTTAACTCTCCATAAGATTAAAACTGTTTTGTTGTTGTTGTTGTTGTTGTTGTTACTCTTAAATATGAGAAACATGGATCCTAACACATAACATCCTTGAGAAGCTTGTACCTGCGAGTGGCTGGTCTAGGAGAAGGCACGCCGGTTTTACCCTTGTCCGCTGCTGGAGGAATAGTGTTACTACTACTACCAGTGGTTTGGTTGATCTCTTGCTGTTTGATTTGGTGGGCTGAAGAGTATTCCGAGCGGTAGGATCTCTTAGTAGTACTGGATCCACCATTAAGACCGTGTTTTGCTCCGGTTCGACTCTTTGCTTCACACTGACACCAATCGCAGATCTTGATTGGATCATCTTGCTCTCTGTAATAGCTACTACAGTACCTGCAAGGTATCAAAGATTTATGATCATGATAATTGATGATTGATGGTACGATAATGTATGTATCATGTAGTTGTTGAGATAGCTGTCGTAATTTGGTATGCAAAATATACTCACCCTATATATATACATAATATATAGAAAAAAATATGCATGTTAGCGATTGATTTGAGGTATGAATGATGATGGTGATGATCATCAGCAGCTAAAATAGAAAAAGAGCACGTGGCACGCGATCTCACCGACAACTGCGATCTAAATCCACTCTTTTAAGTTGTTAAGATATAGATATGCATATGATTGATGATGATAAGTAAAGACAGTAGACACATATGGTATAAGAGAAACATTAAGGTAAGGTATAGACAGAAATAAATGTGTGAAAGAATTAAGAAAAGAAGAGAGACATACGAGTGTTGAAAGCGATGAAGGCACTTGGAGCAGTGAAAGAGCTTGTCGAAGAAACCAACATCACCACACATGCAACACACTCTTCTTTCGAGATCCACCATTTTTTTTTTCCCAGACGGAGAGAATATGAAGGGAGAGGAGGAGGAGATGGAGAGTGAATGAGAAAGGGAGAGAGAGAGAGAGAGAAGAAGAAGAAGAATTGATTCTACAAAGAGAGGAGAAATATATATATAAAAATGGGGGTGTGTATTTATTAAAAAGAAAAAAAAGACTAGTATATTAATATTCGCAAAGTCGGTCCATAAGAGAAATAATAATAATAATTTTTACAAAATCAAGGAAAATATTATAATGAATAATAGTATATAAATGAAATAGCGTAATAAGGCAGGTAGAGAGAGAGACCGCGCAGGTTGCTTTGCAGTCGTTTTCAGTTGGAGGGGAGCTTTTGGGGAGGTGGAAAGAAAGAAGAGGAGAAGAAACAAAGAGAACCTTAAATTATTATAATAAAAAAATTTAAAAAAAATATGAATCGAATTATTAAATGACTAGTTTACCCTTTTGTGTCTGTGTTATTTGGTCTCATCGTGGAAGCCTGTTTCTGTCTTTTCTCAAATTGGCAAAACTTGTGGGATGTCATATCTTTTGATTTTATCTCTCTCTCCGTCTACGTAGAGAGCGTGATAGATACTCCCTCTTCCTTTTTGTTAGAGGAAGAAGCAATACTTCTTTTAAGGGCTCACAATTTTCTTTGTATAACATATATAAATAGCCATGTTTTTTTCTAAAACTAATTTATAACCTCAAAACTATAAAAGAAAAACAAAACTGTCGTAGTAGTTGGCGAAAGGAAAATCTGATCTCATCGTGAAAGTATCATCATATGATAGTTACAAAGTTATAAAAGAAAGTTCAATATGCTTTTCTATTTCATGTTTGTTTGTTTTATAAAAGAGAATCCACTTTTTATCATCTACTACTCTACATACATATATATATATATATATATATGCACTCTCACACGATAATGAATTTTAAAGAAAGACTAGTCAACTCATTCAACTTCTCGTGCGTTACATTAATTTCTCAAATAGACTTCTATCGAATCCTAAGTCCTTTTGATAACTTTTATTTTCTATCATAGCCTCTATTATAGAGAGGTCTAGAAAATAAATGTGACTTGATGAAACTTTTCTTTTAGCATAATATATAGTACGCGACATTAATTTACTCACATGATCCTAATATCATAAACTTTTTTAAAAAAAATTTCTTCGTCGTCCCTGCATGATCAGATAAACTTATCGTGTTTGAGTTGCATCATCACACCATTTCAAGAACTCTCTTATTGTTATAAAATCTATAGGGCGAGGGAATAAACTACACATTTATATATACATCATGCACCATTTTACATGTAAAAACCGTGTGCCATGGATTATATATATATATGGATGATGAAAAGTTGGAAACCATACTTATCTAGGTCGTTTATGAATGTAATTGGTTCTTTGTTTGGAAATTTATAAATTAATACACACGATGGTTTGGTGTAGTAAGTCGACAAAGTGGATTCCATATTTATTTATATTTACATTCGGAAAAATGTATGTAAATATCATATGCATGGTAACACATGTTGATAGAAAAAGAAATTAGCCAATTCGAGAATCATGCTATAATAATGCCAGTCAACTCTGACAACATTTTCTTCCCAATAAGTTTCACGCGACAAACACAAGAACTCATCTAACGTGTTTGTACGTACAATAAGCAAAAATATATATATATATATCATAAAAGTACCCTTCAACAGTCTTCAGACGTATAGTTTATTTTCTAGGTATAGTCTCAGACGTAGCATCTTATTTGATATTGATGATAATCAAAAGAGAAAATTAAATGTAGACTTGCTAACAAGATGTAATTAACTAAGTCTTAACTAGAGAACATCGTCTTTTTGAAATTTCTATTGCGTAGTTGAAAATAATAACTGATCTCACTTAGTTACATATATAGTTTCACATCTAGCTTTTTAAGCATTTGCCAACAACTTATAACAAATCTCTCGTAAAGAGTCATAACTAGAATAATCATCATATAATTAAACAATTTTCTACATTAGTTAAGAGATAATGATATAGTTTATCTGGTTTTATAGTCAATTATATGGTCTGAGTTCATATGTAGTGTTCAAGCACAAAGCGATTAAATTTTCATGACATTTTTGTAAATAAACAGTTGAAGAATATACACGACCCAAAGTATCTATTCAATTCAATAAAGCCAATGAAAGAGTCACTTTCAACTGTACGTTTAATTATCACACAACAGTGATCATGGTGAATATCGAATTGGAAAGTATATATATATTATACAAAAACCCTCACATGTGCTAGATTTTAAAATACATTGAACAGAGAACAATATGTAGAGAAAGAAAGTAGTAATTAAGGAATATTCATTCATAAACCCTGACGTCTTTAAAAAGGAGAGGCTATGGCTATGGCTACATACATGTATGTGAATGTGAAAGAAGAAAGCCATAATGAATCATATATGGATAAGTAAGAAATGAAATGGAGAGAGAAAGGGATCTGTTCCATGCATCGTAATATCTATCTTCCAATGCGTTCCTCTTTAAGGGGACCATTTCTCTCTGAACACCCTTTTTTTTTTCTTGTCCATTTATCTCAACCTTACACGCGTCCGGGTCAAAATATCTCTCTCTCAGCTTTTTCATTAATTAGCGTTGTGTTAACGGCAAGTTATACTACAAGTCACAGAGCGTGTGTTCCACTCTCTCCGTGGCTCAAATCGCCGATGAAGGTGTAATGGGTCCGGCCATATTGTAAGCGACCGTTCACCAGAAATCCTTTTTTGTGGGTCTCAGTCTCACATCCACGATCCACCTGTCACCATCTCCGTCCTTCACGCATTTAACATTTAAACACCACCATCGAATCCTGTCTTAGATATTTTCTAGAATATCAGAAGTAGAGAAATTCTAGATTTAATCAAACCTTAATTAACCTAAACTAACATGATTCGACTTTTGATAACCAGCATCTAATCAACCTGCAGAACATCAGTAAGTATATTATTAGTGGATTGGGACACGACGTACAAAGGTTGATTAATTCAGCAAAATTTTGTATTCAAAGCAACAACAAAAAAAAGGTTATTATAACAAGAAGCTATGTACAAATATATATACGTAAATTATTCTATATGCAGTATCAATGATGCATTATATATGGACGTTGAATTTTTACTTTCATCTAACGTAAAAAATCAATACATATTTTCGTATTTGTAAATTCTAATTGGGATAATGATTTGGAACAAAATTAGACTTCGCAGCACACGTTTCTAAAATCGAATACACTGACTGCGGCATTTTGCTTTCATCCATAATGAATGGGTTGTTGTGGTTTATACTTATAGATATAGATACGACGGCCCAATTTCAAAAGGTTTGGCTTTGCCGGAGATTTCCGACGCACCGTAACATTCATATGGCAGCATATACGACGCCGTACGTAGTTTCTGTCTTATGTCCGACACATATTCTGTGCTAAACAATGTACCCAAGTGGTGGTTGTCGCATCCTATTGGAGACTAGGCCCCACGGCCCATAATTCATAATACAAACAGAAGCCCATTCCACCTCATCTTCTCTCACTAGCTTATTGTCTTCAAAAACTGTTGATCTTGACGTGTAGATAATAAAAACGAAAGAAGGAAACAAACAAAAACGAAAAATAGCTTGCGTGGCTAAATCATTGACCTTAGCTTATTACTTCATCACTGGGACACAACAAGTCTTTAGCTTCAACGTCCACGAAGTTAATGAAATATTCTGTTCTTATTGGATTACGTACGGTGGTCTCGTGTTTACACCTAGCTTAAACGAAAAAAAAAACATACTGTAGTCTTTTACTACTACTAACAAATACTATACGCTTCGAAACGCATCGTGGAATTGAGTCTTTTATTTTGTTGTTAGTACGAAATATCTCTAAGGTCACTCTATTAACCACAAAACATGAATATCTCACAATAGTCAATACACTACTCAAAAGATTTTGGTATTTTTATTATTAAAAAAAAAAGGGGAGACAAGAAGGACAGTGGACGAGCATAAGGTCATCATATTTGCATGTTATTCGTCAGAAGAGTAACATTATCTCAATTAGATTAAATATTTTACTTAGAGGGTGGTGAATAAAGTAAACACACACACACTCTAATCTCTCTGTAGCTAGCGAGTTAAACAAACGAGATATATAATAAATAAAACACTAAAATGTGTCATTATGGGCACATGAGGTCGCACGTGTCTCGGCTTTGGGATCACCGCCGTCACGTGATTCAAGAAAAGCCGAACTAGGCATTTTGCTGAAGTTGAAGCACGATGAATAATACTAATATTCGTATGTATCATCATCATATGAATAAGCAAAGCAGAGAGAGAGAGAGAGAGATTCTTTATTCCAAAGGAAGAATAAAAAAGCAAGTGGAAGTGGAACCACACTAAGAAAGGCCTCTGATTAACCAAAAGAGAACCGCTTTGGTGAGAGAAGCTAAGCGCACCGTACGTCAATATGTACTTGGCTCTGCTCTGTATGTGTAAGTTAAGTTCTCTCATAGTCTATGAGACTGAACCATGACAGTCTTTGGCCCCCACCAATCACACCGTCACATTCTCTCTTCACTCCCTTTTCTCACTCGTCTTCTTTTTAATATTTTTCTTAAATTTTGATAAATCAAAAATGTGTTTAATTTTAATAATATAATTGAGTTTCTGATTCTCTGTTTCTTTGTGGTCAGCAAGTTCCTAATCATGTTTTGTCAACTTATTGGCTGGATACATACACATAGTTGCCTAGTGGTCCTTTTCGAGAAGTCTGATCAAATGAATACTATAATATGCATACACACAGTTGCCTCGTGGTTAAGTCATAAGTGTGTATACAATTTAGCGACAACCATAAGTTCAAACTTCCACCAGTTCTCTCATTGCAACAAAACTAAAAATGAAACTTTGGAATAAGCTCGTACAAGAACTACAACAAATTCCCGTACGCAACCTTTTCCTACATTGCGATTTATACTTAAATAAAAAAAGTTCTAACAACTAAATTTGTCTAGGTGTCAAGGAAAGGGAACCTTCTGAATGAGACAGAAGTTGCCAGCTGGAAAAGCCGTTGTCGGTACTGGTGGTAGTCGAATAAAAAAGAAGCAAACCTGATTAATATAAAAAAAACAATTGATCTCCGTTGGTGTTGGCTCTCTAGTTTCGTGCCATCTTGTTTTACAAGTTAATGTCCCACTCCGGTGGACGACTGTTTGTTTCAGTAACACAACCAATGCTTAACATATCGCAATACGCATTTATAGTATGAGACACTATGAGTGGTTAGTTGACCACATAAAAATATACTATTCCACGCCCATAGGCCATATATAGAGATTAGTAAAACGGTATTCAAATAATTTGCAAATTACTATATGAAAAATACTTGGGCATGATCTATAAAAAAACTACCATAGTAGCGCAACAACCTTTGGAAATGAAATTGACTTCATAAGTTCGTGTAGTCAAGTAATTTGATTTTAAAACTTCATAGCAATTTTTTTTCTTCTTATTACACACCTTCTTCATGGCTTCGTCTTCTTACTTTATAACAAGGAAAACAAAATATATATATAAAAAAATCTTCTTTTTATTTTCGAGGCACGTGAAGATGAGAACGGTCCCCACATGCGGCCACGTGGACTTACTGAATTATTTTTGTGTAATAATAATTAAAAAAAATTGTGTAGCTTCAGAACTTGTGTAAATGGATAGGCCAATAATTTTTTTAAAAAATTGTCGGCTCGTAGCATAAAATCACTAATTTTATCTGCCGAAACAAACAGCTCTACTAGTAAAATAAGTATGTAGCAAAGAACATTTGTTTTGTGGAACAACCAAAACCAAACACTTGGACAAGTTGCGCCACGCTATTCTGCTGCGAACACCATGTAACTTTGCAAATTGAAAAGTTCTGGTCTGTTGTAACTTCAAAGCCTTGCAAATCATATAATTACATTGGAATATGTGTTTTACTGCAAATATATACACGCATTGTGTATGCAATACATAGATTTAGATTGGTTAAATATAATCAGAGATACATCTTCCCCAATTGATAGTGATATGCAATATGAACGTTTATTTTTTTCTTAAGCCGAATATGATAACAAATGGTCACATACACAATTGGTTCCCCGTTCTTTATATCATATGCATGTGTCGTGCGTCTTTGTACATTATGAGTGGTTGAAAAAGAAAAATTATTAGATTTTTTTAGAAGCAATGTGCATGAAAGAGACATAAGAAGATAAATGTTAGGAAAATAAAAATAAAGAAAAGGTATAGAGAAACCTAAAAGGAGGGCCATAGGGAAATTTATAGAACCAAAGTGCAATGCACTTCTTCGGATCGTCGTCGGTCTACTCATCTCCTTGATTGCCTCCATCCATTTTTCCCCATTCCCCACTTCATTTTTATTATTATCTCTTCCCATTTTTTATTTTTTTGTTGGTTAACAATTTAATAACCAAAATGCGAAAATAACAATATTTTATACTGGTTAACAATTTAAGGGCCGATTTTGTTCTCTATTTTCCTTAATTAATTATTTTGGTTGCCTTGTTGAAGTTTTAGCAACTTTTTTGGGTTTTATACTTGGAGGTTTTTATTATCTTTGCCAACCTACTGATTAAACTATAATATATGTACATATATTATCTTTTTGATTTTCTAGGTTTATAAATTCCAGGAGAAAAAAAGTTCTACAAAAATAATATCAAGCGTTTTAGACAAATTCTACAAAAAAAAAAACAACATAATCGTCCTTACAAATTCAAATTCATGGTTCAAATGGAGAGTTTTAGACAATCTTGCATTTATCTAATTTTTTCACTTCGTTATTTAGTTCAAACTCATCATCATAGTCTAATCTATTGATTTGACAGAAATGTATATTCATGGTTAATTAATCCTATTAAGTAAGATAGCACATGCATGTTCGAAGTAAAATGTAGATAAAATTTATTAAAGTCGAGATTTTAATAAAAAATATATAAAAAAGGGAGTGGTCAGGTCAGGCTCGGTGCATGGTAACTCTATGCACGTTCTCTTCTCTTCGTCTCTTTCCTCACTTACACTTCACTACACTCTCTCTCTCTCTCTCTATATTAAACCCCAGGACCAGTGACCACATTACTCAGTGAGCGAGTCCTAGTCCAATTCCAAAGTCCAGTCTTGAGTTAACTAACAATGGACGTCTACGGCATGTCTTCACCTGACTTGCTTCGCATAGACGACCTTCTCGATTTCTCCAACGACGAACTCTTCTCTTCTTCCTCATCCACCGTCACTTCCTCCGCCGCTTCCTCCGCCGCGTCTTCCTCTTTCCCATCCGAGAACCCTTTCAATTTCCCTTCCTCCGCCTACACTTCTCCTCCTCTCCTCACCGATTTCACTCACGATCTCTGCGTCCCCGTACGTCTTCTTCAGTTTCCATTTTCAATTTCCCCCAATTTCTGATTTTGAATTTTCGACTTCTGATTTTTTTGGTTTTGCAGAGTGACGACGCAGCTCATCTCGAATGGTTATCACGATTCGTTGACGATTCATTTTCCGATTACCCGACGAATCCTTTAACCATGACCGTTAGGCCTGAGATTTCATTTACCGGGAAACCTAGAAGTCGCCGATCAAGAGCTCCAGCACCTTCCGTCGCTGGAACTTGGGCTCCGATGCCTGAATCCGAGCTTTGTCACTCTGTTCCCAAAACTAAACACAAGAAGGAGTACAACGCTGAACCAGTCACGCCCGATGTAGGAGGAGCGAGGCGGTGCACGCACTGCGCGTCTGAGAAAACGCCACAGTGGAGAACTGGACCGCTCGGACCTAAAACGCTTTGTAACGCCTGCGGTGTTCGTTTCAAATCAGGCAGGCTTGTACCGGAATACAGACCGGCTTCGAGTCCGACGTTCGTGCTCACTCAGCATTCCAACTCTCACCGGAAAGTTATGGAACTCCGGCGGCAGAAGGAACAGCAAGAATCGTGTGCTTCTATTCCATCGTTTCAGCCGCGGTAAATTCGCGTTTTCGTCTTCGGAGGTTTTTTTTTTTGTGATTGGGGGTGACGTGTCGTGATCCTAACGGCGATGACCACGTGACCGACGAGTTAAGGACTTTAATTATCATCAGTATTTAGTTTTTAAAAAATGGAACTCTGCTAATCACGTCATTAATTTGTTAGTATTCATTTGATTTTGTTTTGGTTATTATTTTTTGTTTTTTTTTGGTTTCACGGCTCTCCTTAAAGTTAAATCATTAAATGATTTTATTGGCGGCATTTAATTTTCTTCTTTTCAGATATAAAAGCTTCTCAACCACCAATGCGCTCTGCTTTTTGTGACCTTATTATGATATTTAATCACACTTACTTGCTCTCTCGTCTCGTTCATCTTCTTCATATACAAAAATACATGTTACATGAATCATAAGCAAGACTATACCAAACCAATCTAATTTGGTTAAACTTTCCGCTTGAACCGCAAAACTATCTACTGAGCCAAGCCAAGGACAAGATGATACAAATTCACTATATTAGAAAGACAAAACTTCCAAATACCAAGAAACTGCAAATTGTTGAACTGGATGCAGTAAGATGTACTTAAAAAAAAAAAAAACATATCTCAAAACATGAACGACAAAAATCTAATCAGTAAAGGAAAAAAAAAGGTATTGATGACATTGCTTTGTTTGGTTGTGTCCTGTTTATTTGCTCTTGACAAAATAGAGTTTACCCATGACATGGAGAACAGCAACAAAGGCAATGAAACCAATATTCATAATAAGAACGACATTTAGAGATATCTTGAGACCAGGTGCGTCATCTGTGTAGAACTGAAGCATTGTTCCTGCTGCTGCTGCTGCTACTAGCTGGCTATCTCCTTCTCATGCTTGCAGTTGCAGCTGCACTTCCTTTCTGTGGAGCTCCACCTCCAACCATTTTTGCTTCACTTCTTGTTTATTCAGCCAAACTCAATAAACAAAACAAACAATGAAACAAACGTAAGAAAGAATGAAGTAGAAATGTTTGTTAAACCATCGAGATCAAAAGAGAGCAATGTCAAATAAACACCTTCTAAAGTTATATGATGAATAAATACATCTAATTGAACCCAATAAAAGTTGAATTCCATAATTCAATCATCAAATCAAATTCAGATATTAACAAAACAGTCCTTAATAGTGCACGACTTTGCGTTTGGTTCTTAAAAAACATCCCATAAAAAAATTATTGAGATGAACAAAACAACCAACCACGATGAAGGGAACTAAAAAAAGAAGAAGATAAGAGATCACAACATATGCACATACCGTATCGGATGCAGCTCGCAATGATTATAATGACTTTCAAAAAAACACTATTAACTTCATTACTATAGTTTAGAGACCCATTAGTTTCTTCTGCCAACTTGTTATAAAAACCTTTTTAAGCTTATGAGCCCAACTCCATTATATCTTTTCCAGTTATTGGGCTCGGCCTGTTTATTCTACCAACTCAGAAATTTGTATCCGTCACAACTTACTAGTTACACAACACACTTAGTCATTGGTTTCATCAACAACATTTGGTCTTATGAATTACTCTCGGTTTATAGTGTTTAGGGATGCATGCCTCAAATCGTTTTCGTTTTGACTTTTGACCAACACCACGACAACATTATTAATAAATCACCAAATTACAACGTTACAACCACTCATAATTGGTTTCATCAACAACATTTGGTTGAACCGGTTTAAGAAAACAAAGTTTAATTTTGATGGCGATTATTTAATTTAAGAAAACCAGTAGCTTCAATTTTCTTTATCACAACAGAAAAATACAACTTGTTCTATATCTTTACCCTATACCAAAAATTTTGCAAAGAAATATCAAGCTAAACCCAATCTCATCATGATTATATTATTTCCTGGTCCTAACTCGTACTTACAAATGTTGAGAAAAATCATAGTTTATACGAGGAGAATTAATATGTAAACCGGTGAGACAATGATATATAATCGCTAATATATATACTTGAATGGTAGGTCATGTACTCATGTACTTAACTATATTTATATATATATATATATATATATATATATATATATATGAGGTCGTAATTAAAGTCAGAATTAGAAATATCTGCTGACGGCAACATTTCTCCACAGCAACGAACACTTTAATTTTTTCAGTTAGGGCAATATTATAGGGGTATCTTAGAAGGTAAGATAAACTCAGATTTTCAAAACTTATATAAGATTTTTCTTTGAAAATCTGGAGATATCTTATCTCCTAAAATATCCCCTATAATGTTGGTCTTAGTACTATTAAAGTATTAATTATATATACAAGAAAAAACGTATGTTTCGACACGGTTTCGATAATCCCTATGCGTGTGAATATAATAAAGTTAATTAAGCTGTTAACGGAGGAAACGAAGAAACAAAGAATCATGACAGAAGCTTCGCCGGGGGTACGTTCAAGTAAGTACGTACTACGTACCGTCGTACCTTGTGTGTATTTTAAACGTATTAGTTAATACTTTTTTTTTTTTTTTTGAACTTATTAGTTAATACCTATATCATACATCTTTTCATTTCTTTTTTAGAACTTGATTACGATTTATCAGGCGAAAGAATCTGAGAGTGTGATATATAAATAAATAAAGAGTGTATATAATCTCACTATATATATATATCACTATATATATATTGTAAGTGGACGACAAAGGAAAAAACAGTATGTGATGTTTTTATGACAAAAAAAGTATGTGTGATGTTTTCTCTTTTTTCATGGTAGTGATAAAGAAAGGTGATGTTTGATATGTTGTTAGCCCATTAGATTTTCTTCCACTTCGAACATATTTACACATAATGGAATCCGATTTTAAATAACATTTACATAGTTTCTGAAAACCGCGATGGAGGTAAAAATCGACATATATCAAATTAAATTTGGTTAAGGAGTTATGTAGTTATCTTAATTTATAAAATTTCTAAAAACCATTCGTGAATAATTATCATAGATTTTCATTTATAATGTTGTCGGTTGAATCTATATTTGTATTTCATTGTAGTGACGTACACAATATTATGAACACTAGAGTCCAACGATAAATGTAGAATCCAACGAAAACTCTATATATATATTTTGTAACATTTCTTTATGTGAAAAAAAAAAAAAGTATCCCAAAACTTATCAATTTACGATTCTCAACTTTCCGAGTTAAAAATATGTCATTATTTCATGTTCCTTTATCTCATTCTACAATTTTTTATTTGTTCTGTTGTCAGTTGAAATCTATAATTTTGTATCTCACTGTAATGACACATTATTATCAACAATACTAGAGTCCAACGACAAAGGTAGAATCCAACCAAAAGATGTGATGTGAAATGAATGGAGAAAAATTAGTTAATATATAAATAGAAGCTAGCATACGTATACGTCGCATATAAACAGTACACTCCAACGAACTCGGTGTGTAGGAATTAAGATTAGCTTGTTGAAAAGTAGAAAGAACATAACTTCTTGTCATTCTAATAAATATAGTGTGTAGGGATACAGCTTTATTATTATATATAGACATGTCCATATTTAATATAAGAAGACAAAGACGTAGAAGTAGTTATACAAAATAGTTTTGTGAAAAAAGATGAAGTTTGGTTGATTTGTGGAATCTGAGTTGGGCTGTGTAATTGATATAATGCAATTTATCTTTATATAAAATTCTTACTTCCCTATGATTTGATTTGCTTCATTAACATATTCTCAGCAAATCATTCGTACTAGAAACCAAACATGAGTTTTGATATAGCAATTAACTGAACTGATTGATGGATGGGTTAGTTCGTACGGTGAGTGGGTAGATTGATTGGTAGCTTCTTCTGTTTCTTAAAATTATTACTTGTAGTTTTATTGCGTCCATATTGCAAGTAGACTATTATACCATACGGATTTTAGATATCCACACAAAAACAAAAATAAAAAAGGTGAATGAATGACGAAGCATATAGTTTCTACATCACTACATAAACTATAGGGTATATTTCCATAAAGACGACAGTACTTGATAGAACTTGATATGTCTCTCAAGGGCAATATATGGCATTGCACATGCAATGTATTTCTTTTGAGATAGTTACATGTATAATTTTATACCTATTTAGACGGTGCGATTTTTAGACCACTCAGAGAAGTCAGACCGATGTTGACTTGTACCTTTTGTGTTGTTTTAACTCAATGTTAGTGACTAGTATAAAAAGGCTAAACCAAAAAATTGAAGGACATTAGCCTAAGATGGGTGACCCGGTGAGTAATTATTAATAGGGGCATGGAAGAAGAAATTAGCGTTAGAAACAGTGCACGTGTGGGTCGCGTTATGGTAACTTGGCGACCAGGAGTTGACGAAAGATTCACATCACACGAGTGGAGTGGGTTTCCAAGAAGCTAAAAGCCTCCGTTTCACCTAGAGACTTTGCACTACGCTGACTTCTTCTCACCTCCCACCAAACTGTCGGCGGCGATTCTTTGTTTTTGTTTAACAACGTAAACTTTTTTGGGATTTGTTTAATTTTGAAAGTCCTTTTGGATTTTTGGTTCATTGGAACTCTTTTCAATATATTTTAAAATTCAAGAAGTAAAATATAAAATGAAAGAAAAATGCCTAGCTGTTATATCTGTACGCTGGCTTACAAAAAAGGAGACACACAAATCTTTTATACTATTTTTTTTTCTTTCTTTTAGTCAAATAAAAAAAAGAAAAAAAAGAAAAAAGAATTGCTTGTTTTTTTAGTAGCTTCTTTCCACCTTCCAAATGACTCCAAAAACTCGATGTCTTTTCTATTTTCCAAATATTACCCATTTTTGAAATTCTCTCAGATGTATCTTGTAATTTTTATAGGTAACATTGTATTTATTTATTTTTGAGTCGAATTTATTTCTCTGTTTCAGAGATTTGTACTTGCTTGTTTGTGTGTTTTGTGATATTCCATCTATTTTAGACTATGTAAAAATCGTACGATTCAGTTCACTATTTTAACTATTTGATCCTAACTACACACCTAGTAATTTTAAAATTACGCGATGAAGATTTTAATATATATAAACAACATTTAAAACTCACATGAAACTCTTGAAAACAAGTATTGTAGTTCTTTAATCCTTAATCTATACCTTTTTATATGATTTTATTGGTTTGAAAACATTACACACTTATAAAAAAACTTGTTCGACCTTGGATTACTGAGAGATGAGATCCGAATCTGAAGTATTTATACATTAGCACATATTTTACGATATTCAAAACTCAAAACTTTGACTTACCGTACACATGAAACTGTATTTAATTTGTTACTCTATAATATTAAAATCATTATTAAAAACGAGTTTATTCATACACACGAAGGTTAGTGAAAATAATTAACAGAATAAAGTAAAATAATTGAAAGAAGAGAAGGGGAAGGTACGTAATCGTTACAACACCCTCAAAGCTTCTATATATATATATATATATACAAAACCTCTCTCTTTCACTTCATCACTTCAAATCCTCTCTTCCTCCTCCTCCTCGTCTATTAAGCTCTGTTGCCGACGAAAACAAGAAAACTCAACATGGCGGTTTCGAGTTCTTTAACCATCTCTCCAAGAAAACTCCGGTCTGATCTTTATTCATACTCCAACAACCAAAGCAACTCCGAGACGCCTCTGGTTATCTCTGTTCTGTCGTCTCTGATCGAACGAACTCTTGCTCGTAACCAGAGGATTAGCAGCCGGAGAGCGTTTCCGACGTCGCCGTCTTCTTCCACCGGCAAGACTCAGATCTTCGATTGCCGTGAAGTGCCTGACATGACCATTCAATCGTACCTAGAGAGAATTTTCCGGTACACAAAAGCCGGTCCTTCGGTTTACGTGGTGGCTTATGTCTACATTGACCGGTTTTGTCAAACCAATCCCGGTTTTAGAATCAGTCTCACAAATGTACATCGGCTCCTCATCACCACCATCATGATCGCTTCTAAATACGTAGAAGATTTGTAAGCATCCAACCAAAAACTTTACTTAAACAACAAAACTTTTTAGTTTTTCAAGAAAGCTACATTTAAGATTAAGTTTGCTGAATAAGTTTCATTTCTCTGTGTGTTTGTTTCCTTAGGAACTACAGGAATTCATATTTCGCTAAAGTAGGTGGACTAGAGACAGAGGAACTGAACAAGTTAGAGTTAGAGTTTCTGTTCTTGGTGGGATTCAAGCTACATGTGAATGTGAGTGTGTTCGAGAGCTATTGTTGTCATCTTGAAAGAGAAGTTAGCTTTGGAGGAGGTTATCAAATCGAGAAGGCATTACGTTGCGCTGAAGAAATCAAATCCAGACAAATGATCGTTCAAGATCCTAAACACCATCATCATCATCATCATCACTTTGCTCGAATCTTGTTATAGAGAAAGAACCTCTGTTTTTTCCTTTTTTTCCATTTAAATTTTAGTTTTGTAGGTTTTGTCGTTTTGTGCTTTGTGATCTTTTGACTTTCTGACAAACTTGTTGGTTAGAGTGTTTCTTTTGTATATTTTTGTTTGGTAGGTCGTAAAATGTAAATATAGATGAGCGGTGATGTAAAAAAGAATGAAATTCAATATCTAATTGAATTTGGTAACGCGGTACAAATCTATATGTCTTTTGCATTCATCTAATCAACAATTACAATTCCAGGTATCATTAAAGGCGATAAAACTAGCCAATTAGTATCAGTATTTGAAATCTAAAACGCATAATTTAGAGAAACTCTTACAACTTTGTGGACTAAAATATATAGAAATTGTGTTTATTTTTCTATCCTTTGGAAATGAAAATCTAAGCAACTTGAATCGGAAAATAGCAAATAAAGGCACAAATAAAGACAACCACACATTATTTAATCCAATAATTAAGCGATATCTAAATTGATGATTATTCTAAATATTTATACATGAAAGTTAAAAGATAAGGATTTGTTGTGCTGATTTGGTGTCTAATAATTGATTAAACGGTGGCATTATTATTGCCAAATAGCTTTTAAATTCTTTAATAAAGGTGTCTTCTTATATATACTTTCTATATCTATATTATACGCGCACCAACTTTTCTTATTATAAAATATATATGAAACAAGTTATAGTTGCAGATTAATTGAACCTTTCTCATATTTTTTTTGGATGTAGGAAACCATGCGATCGTGTCTAGTTTCCCATATAAGAAATGTATTCTCAATCCATCATTGGTCATATTGTTTTCTTAGAAACTCACAAGAGTTAGCATATTAATTGTATCTTTTTATTCTTATGCTATTGAAGTTAAGGCCTCTTTACATCTATATTAATTAACGTTAATTACTTCTGCCATTAAGAAGACAAAATGTAGTGTGTGGTTCACGAGCATTTACCTATTAATTACTTCTATATTTTTCTTCGTCTTATTAATCCTATTAAAAAAGAAAAGTGTAGTGTGGTTCACGAGCATTTACCTAACCAAAGGCATTGATCAATCATTAGGCCTTAATCCTTTGCACCAAATATATAAAAGAATAAGATTAGGATCGATGTGTTGATATGATGTCTAATAATTGCCTCACCAAAGGTATACACACTAATATAGTAGTATACCTTGACTATGTCTTCTTTTGATATTTTTATTATATTTGTTCAACTTCTATAATAATGTTAACAAAAATTCACAATTGCTCGCACGTACGTTAGCCATTGTAAATTTTGGAGTTTTTTTTTTTTTATGGGACAGAAATTTAGATATGTAACTAAAAGTACGTTGGATCTGGGATGGTTTTATTATTGTGTAAGTTGTTGGATGGTAATAATTTGATGGTGAATTGATAAGTTCACCGCCAAAAATAATGAGGATATCAGATGAGATGACTTGATGTTTAAGTTGTTGGATAGTAATAGTTTGATTGGCAACTTAAAAAGCGTTCACAGCCCATTTTGCTTAGCAAAACGAATACGGGAAAGGCTTTTATACATATCATTGGCCCAAAGAGAACAAAACAAACCCCTTTCTGTTGTAACCTTCCCCGGGAGCAAAGGTCTGATTAATCAAACCCTAGAAACCATATCGTCGACGTCTTCTTTTCCGTTATTGGATGGTCTACTGTATGAATCGTGTTTAGATTAATCGGTTTTATATGAGTCCTTCAAAGGAACGACGTTTTATATGACGAATTTACCAAATTCAGCTTACATATAGCCAACAATATCAACCACGATCTTACCCCCTGATGTCATAAATAAGAAACTATATGAATCCACGAGAAAGATTAAATATGACAATTTCATCTAATCTAATTAAGTTCAGAAATAGAGAAATTCAGAAAAATGAAAAGAACGAAACTAATTATCAAAATAAAACCCTTTATTGAACGGTACCGGTTTCTGTTATAGTTTTTGTTTTCTAAAATAACTTCAAAAACAAATCTCATCATAGATTCTCCAATAAGCTTTCTAAAGATTTTGTTTTGCTCGAATCTAGGATAACTATAATTGTCTTTTTAGTATTAAAAAAAAAAAACTAAAAATCTATTCTAGTTTGTTAAACTCTAACAACCAGAAACTAGAAACTTAAAACCTAAAAAAAAAAAACTTTGATAAATTATATATAAACTCTAAAAAGATCTGTACCCATTCAAGATCTAAATTAAAAATGGCTTCCTCATCTATTAAATCTTTTTCTTTTATCCTTGCTCTCACAACTCTCTTTGCAATCTCGTTGAAGCCATGTTATGGCCATAATAAAACCCACTGGAACACCGCCGGCATCACTTGGTATGGCGACCGAGAAGGCCCTGGCTCCACAGGTAAATTACTTAAACCCATTCATTGTTCCAATACATTATTAAAAATATTTTTACATATTTACATACGTATGGTCCCCAAATTCTATATACAGGAGGAGCTTGTGGATTTGGTGATGCAGTGGCAAAGCCCCCGTACAAATGTATGGTATCAGCCGGAGGACCTTCATTGTTCAAAGATGGAAAGGGTTGTGCGGCATGTTATAGGGTATTTACATATAACGATTACAATTAATCGGATATCATATTGTAAATGTATATCTCTCTATATATATACATACTAATCATGTGTTTATCTATGTTATATATAGCTTAAGTGCGACCATCCCTTTTGCACAAAAAAGCCGATCAAGGTGATGATATCGGATGAGTGTCCAGGCTGCACGAAGGAGTCTGTCCATTTTGATCTTAGCGGTAAGGCCTTTGGTGCATTGGCCAAACGTGGCAAGGGCGATCAATTACGCAACCTTGGAGAACTTAAAGTTAGTTACAAACGGTACGTATTGTCAAAAACTGTTCTGCATGGTTCGGTTTTCTCGGGTTTTTTTGGATAGAAAAAAGCATGTATAGACATTTCAGTATATATATACGCCGAACAAATTTTGCATGCATGTATCGACGACTTTTACGGATAAAAAAATAGACTAATTAATCCTAATTCAATATCATACATATACATATATATATGCAGTGCATGTTGCAAACACCCTAAGACTAAGATAGCTATCCATGTGGACGCCGGAGCAAATCCTTACTACATGTCTTTCACCGCTAAGTATGCAAACGGCGACGGGAACTTCGCCTGCATCGAGGTCCAACCGGCTGGAGGAAATTACATAAAGATGGAGGAAATGAGATCCGCCGTTTGGAAACTAAACTCTGGTTCTCCTTTGAAAGGTCCGTTCAACATCAGGCTTACCTCCGCCGTGTCTGGTAAGAAGATCGTCGCCAAAGGTGTTATCCCGGAAAAGTGGAGTCCTGGTGCTATTTACCATTCCAAGGTTAACTTCCCCGTTCCAAAGAAACACAAATGATTTATTTTTTTCTTCCCCCCCTAAACGAATTGTAACATTTGAAATCAAAAGGGCGGGGGTTATATTAACTTTGTAATCGATAGTACATATACTAATTTGAAATTCTTGATATGGGCTTAGCGTTGTTGTCATTCGGCTTAAAAAAGGCCCATTATTTTATAAACAGAAGCCGGTTTGGTTAACCTTTCAACGTGGAGCATAGTAGAGTCATAGACCGGATCGGTTTATGAGAGGCGTTTAATTTTAATTTTTCTATGTATGAAAGAAGTTGCACAAAGCATTGATTAACTGTTCTTCACAAGTTTGGTAAATAAAGACTTCTTAAGTTCACTCATAAAGCCTCTTAATTTGTGGTAAACCACCTAACTTTGTAAAAGAAATAAAATTTGAGAGTAAAAGTTATAAAAACACGCGTTGTATATTAGAAACACACAAATATGAACTGAAAATATAATAGAACGTTATCGAAAAAAACTCTAAATAGGTAGTAAATGGGTTTGCCATAATTATGGCATCTTGACTTGTTCTTTTTCCTAAGACAACGCTATATTCTACATATTTTTTTAATCTAACTAAGAAAGATCCAAATTAAAGGGGAAAAGCAAACACATTTGTTATAGAACTATAATTAATCACATTCACACGTCGCATGTTTTGTTTGATTATCTATCGTGATTAAGCTAAATCCATCTGTTATACTTTGAATCTGATTCGGTGAATAATATTAGTAATAGTAACTTGTAAGATGGTCAAATCACATTGAATTGAACCTTAACTTTTTAGTAGTTTTTAATTTGGTCAATACTAACTTTGATGAAAAATAGTTACTGCGGCTCTCGGTTGGAGTAATTTTATCAAGAAAGAACCGAAGTTGGACTAGGTTAGTACGTGGCTGTCACGTACGGTAAAGCTCTCTCACAGCAAACGGATGTTAACATTTTTAGACAGCGTTTTGTTTTGCTTTGCTGGTTCGTCGTTCGTTACAACTAAACAAAACAAACCACCTCCCCCAAGACTTTCGTACAATAGCAAAATTCCCCAAAATACCCTTTTTATTTATTTTGGGGTAAAATTAAGAAACGTTAGACCATCATTATTGGGGGGATCTTTAACCTCTAAGATCCCCCCAATAATGATGCCCTTAAAAGACTCAACCTAGAAATAGACAACAAAAAAAGTTACAGCAGCGTTGCGACTGCTATTTCGGGTGTAAAAAACAACAACACAAAACTCAAAGAGAAGGGTAAATCGGGAAATAGCCAAGAAGGGAGTTTTGTAGTAAGAAGAAGATTGCAGAAACGGGCAAGGGTCGCATGTTACATTGTCGCTTCTTTCTTCAACTTCATGCATACGCTTTTATTTAGATTTTCTTCTCTTTTTTATCTTTCCGTTTCGCCAGATAAAAAGAAAAACTTAAATGTTTTGTTTCTTAAACAGTAATAAGAAAGAGAAAGAGAGATTAATAAAATTTAATATAGTTTTTTAATTAATAATAATAATCTTGTTGAGTACAAATATTAAGTTCATTGGTGGAGGAGACGAATGCTTGTAGATTCCACTTCTTCTCTTCACTTTTTTCCTTCTCTTCTTCTTCTTCTTCTTCTTCTTGGTTCTCTCTCAAATTGAAGATGGAGAGTTACAAGTGCAGGTATTGCTTTAAGAGCTTTGCTAACGGAAGAGCTTTAGGTGGCCACATGAGATCTCACATCATGCCTAATCTTCATGTTGATGATAAAGACGAAGATCAAGAAAGGCCGAGTCAACTCAGTTACGACACTGAGTCCGATGTTTCTTCGTCTTCCTCTAAGGACAAAACTAATGGGGACGATCCGAAGTTTGCTTTTACGAGCTCTCTTCTTCTCGAAGAAGACGGCGAGAGCGAGACAGAGTCGTCTAGGAATGTTATCAACCTGACTCGGAAACGATCTAAGCGGACACGGAAGCTCGATTCGTTCGCGCTGAAGAAGAAGGTGAAGACGAGTCAACTCGGTTACAAGCCTGAGTCTGATCCCGAGCCTCCTCATAGCTCAGCTTCTGATACGACGACGGAGGAAGATCTAGCCTTTTGTCTCATGATGCTCTCAAGAGATAAATGGAAGAAGAACAAGAGTAGTAGTGATAAAGAAGTAGTAAAAGAGATCGAGACAGACGAAGAAGAAGAAGAAGAATCAGAAGAAGGTTACAACAACAGGTTGAGCAAGATGAATCGAGCGACGACGAAAGGGAGATACAAGTGCGAGACTTGTGGGAAAGTGTTCAAATCTTATCAAGCATTAGGTGGGCATAGAGCAAGTCATAAGAAGAACAGAGTAAGTAACAAAACAGAGCAACGAGGAGGCGAAACAGAGCATGATAATGTTGTCGTTGTTGCTGCTGAGAAGAGAATCCATGAATGTCCGATTTGTTTTAGAGTCTTCGCATCGGGGCAAGCACTTGGAGGTCACAAAAGATCTCACGGGATCGGGAATTTGTCTGTGAATCATCATCAAGTTCATCAAATGGAGTCTGTGAAACAGAGGATGATAGATCTTAATCTTCCTGCACCAACCGAGGAAGACGAAGTCTCTGTGGTGTTTCAATGAATGCTGAAAAAAGGTAACAGACTTTGCGTGATTCGGGTCGTCCAATTTTTCGTAAAGTTTGAATCTTTTTTTTTTGTTTTTTTTTTTTTTTAACTATTATTATTTTTTTGGGAGGGTTTTTAATGTGTTTATTTAAAATGCAAAGGAGGCTACTTTTACATGTTCTAACGCCGATTCTTTTTTCGTATTGGCCTCACGTCGTGTTGGCCTAACCACATAAAATTGAAGAACATTCAAATAAGCTTCTACTTAGTTTATATAGACTATTAATGTTATTTATTGTTATAAACTATACAACTTTTAATGTTTGTGTTGAAATTTTAATCTTTGGCTCTTCTTGTTGCTTCTTGAAAGCTTCTTCTAGCTCAAGTCCCCACTTGACTTATCATCTCATTCCTCTTTGTGTTTACGAGTTTGGTCAAGCCTCTTAAGAATTGAGAATCGCTTTCAAAGTCCAAAGATATTTAAGTGTATAGAAAAGTAAGGAAGACGTTTCGGTTGTAAAGTCCTAGTTTCCAACTTCCAACTTTATTTTACAAAGTACTTATGCTTGTGTGTTTGATAATAATTTATTAGGTTATTACGAATTTTCCTTACAAAAACATAACTTGTTAGTGAGATACTTGTCTTATGCTCATTATGTAGTGTTCAAACCATCAAATTTTAAGGTATGATATAGAATTCTTGTTTGCACAAGTAGATTTGAGTTTGGTCTACCACAAATGTAGAATTATTCTTCGAGTATACATACACACACACACACTTTATTCTTTACTTATGACTTGAAGCAAAACCCACTAACTTTCACCGCCCCAATAGAATCCAACAAATTGTGTGACTCAGAGTGGTTGTATCCAAGTAATTGCGAGATTGACTAATCTCTCACATTATTAATTTGGTAAGACTAATTACTTGGAATTTGGTGAGATTAGTTTCACTGAAATCATTTTTCCATCTGATAATTTTATTTTTATTTTTTTCCTAATTTTGGAGGCAATTAAAGTAGTGATGAAGCTGGAATGGGAGAGTTGAATCGTAGATATAATCTCATTTTTATTAAATGCATCTCCTCTGTCTAAATTTGTGAGCCCATTTGATGACAGCCGTTGGTACAAAGATCCTGAGACTGACACTAAACCTTCACTATTATTCTCGCCTATGAAAAAAGAATAAAGCAAAAGCAAACCCAAATCTTACACCAAAAATAAATAAATATATATATATATATATATATATTTACTTCACAATTATGCTGCTGTTGATTGGTCAAACACTCATGCTCGAGAAGGCTAAAACACACAATGACTTCAAAAATTAGGATTTGCTCTAGTATACAAAATCTGGTAAATTATATATCATACTAGTATCTTTACTGTGATTGTAGTTTCTAATCTTAATTCAAAATTGATTAATCTGTATTCGTAATATCCACCTTCAATTTCTACCAACACCAAGTATTATTTACAACATTTTTTTAATATAGAAAAGGAGACAAATCACATTGGGTGTGGTTTAAAAAAAAAACAGAGAAGCACAAAAGAAAAGATGTTTGGTTGGGCGTGATTAAAAGTGTCTCTCTGACTCAATGCACCAGTTTCAGCTTCAAGTCCTCTTCATTTAATTTGCTTCTCCAGTTATTAATGTTTTCGACTGCTCCTCTTTTTTGTTTTGCTCTGCTTTGCCTAACTTCGGTTTGTTTAATTTAGAGAAGAAACAAACTTACAATAATAATGACGTACAGCCACCGTTATATCTTTCTCAACTTACAAGAAGTTTCAATATATCTTAGATTAAAAGAAAGCAAACCAGTGTGGCTTCCACGTAATACGATGAAGCTTAATAGGTCAACTGATTCATAAAGTAACTTTCAAGAACATTAACCCACTTTGAATTACGATTCTCATTGTGGACTCAAAGAATTGATTAGTGGATAACGTGTCCTTGCTTTAATACTTTGGATCAGTTATAAGTTATGGTTAAAAAAAATTAGTGAAAAAAGAAGGAAAAAAAGAGTAATAATTATAAAACAAGAAGAAGAGGTAAAAACTAAAAAGTAGTATAGTTTTTTTTCCAAACATGTAAATATCATTAGAATGAAATCAAAGGTTTTACAAGAATGCATGACCTAACCAAAAGCAGTCAAGGCAAAAAAAAAAAAAAAACAAGGCCACAATAGATAGAGAAGAAGTAGAAGAACAATCTAATCCAAAGGAGCATTTAAGCCTCGCCAATGCTTCATGTGTCTTCGAAAGGATATTATGTTGCACATTTCACGGTCCACCATCTTGAAAACGCGGAGAGGAGCAAGCCTCGTGGAGTTATGCAGGACATCGTTCTTTTGCCTCCAAAGGTTGTAGATCACAACTTGCGCAGAAATCTTTCAAAGGAGCTTTGGAGCAGCTGGAGATGATCTTCGTGTCCATGAAAGCAGAAAAAAGTAGTATAGTTTGTATAAAAATGATAGAGGTACCGACTAATTTTTACTGGTTTTATCATTGGTAACAAATTATGTGATACACATCAATTACGGTCTACGGATACGGTTAAAATAGATCATCAATCAAAACCAATTATAAAAATGGGTTTATACTTAGGAACCAGTCTGTTTTATTGTCACTTTCTCCAGAACTAGACTAGTTTCAGTTTCTGGAAAAGTGGAACTTGTTTTCCTTATCGATTTTTTCAGTTTTTGTCTTCAAATTTTCTTAGAGACACTTATAATTAATTAATTTTATTCTTTAAACAAATAAGTATCTAAATTGGGTGTCTAAACCACAAAAATATCTTAAATGAGATACATTAGACAAATAAGTGTTTAATATTGATCTCAAAATCAATTCATTTACATTTTTTATTTTTAAAATCCACCTTTAAAACACCCAAAAATCACCATTGTAAATACTTTCCCTTGTCTCGAGTTCTATATTAAAGACTAATATGGGGAAAAAATGTTTCTAAGTATTCTTTTTTTTTTTTTTGCTTCTGTCCTATTTTCTTAAAGTCCTTGTCTCAAAGTCTCTTTCCACAAACCCTAAATTCTTACTATATCAAGCGCCAAATTGTTTCAAAAGCAAATATAAATGATGTCGACAAATACCCTTTTTTGTAGATTAAAAAGGCATGCACAAATGCAAAATTTAATCATAGTAGGAGATTCCGAATGAAAACAAAAACTCTTACATAATAATCTTACATGAGATTTACATACTCATTGTAAATTTTCCATCGTAGATTGCTTAATTGGAGCTGGCATCGGCGGAAAACTCTTAGCCATCACTTCGCCGGCTCACACGGGTGGAACTCGTACGGTAGCCATGATGGCTGCTGCGGTTAGAGCTCATGAGTCATGACGTGTATATGGATGTGGAAGAGTAAGAGTTTGATTGTGCCATTGAGGTTAATTTATTTGATTTAAAAATACTTCAAAAATGTGTATAAGTAAATTAATTTTAGCGCGTCAAGAGACTAACTTACTTACATCTCATATTAAATTGACTTTACTTATGTATGAACTCACGGCGAATATAAAGAATATATAATCGGTTCTATTCTACATATTTCTGTTTCGAATTAATAGATTTTTCTATGTAGAGTATATAGAGCACATTCCTTCGTCTTAAGAGTTATAATACCACATTAACCGAACATGTCTAGAGAATGTATATTCTTGTATTGATCATAAGAGATTACAATTGAGAATTTATACAGAGTGAGAGAGAGCTCCTAGGTTAAGTATTTACATATTCCATAAGAAGAGATACGAGATATTGAGGCCATTATGAGTTTCCTTCTATTGTCCTTTACAACATGATCGTAGTGTATATAGAGTACATTGTCTGTTAGATACACATCGTGACTGAAGAATGTTTCAATAATGTGCAGGGACATTTTGTATAAGAATTTTAGCCATTCGTTGCCAACAGTATAAGCCAAAACTTTCAAGTAAGCTTTTCATCTTGCGTGATCTATTTTGTCTGTCTATTTTATTGGGAATAGTGTCCTGCAATCTTCAGGCTTTAGGATTAGACATAGTTAGTCTCTTTTAAAGGTTTCCAATATAAAATCCATCAACCAGTAGTTTTGTCTCAGGCTTTAAGGGTTTGACATGGTAATACAAGTTTCTTTAGTGGAGATTTGGTTTTGTGACAGCTAAGAGGACTGTTCCTTAGAACCAACATTTGTAGTGATACCAGTTTGACCTTTTGTTTTTTTTCTGTATAGGTAATCTCCTTAATGACTCCGATCCAATTCCAAGAAAAAGAGTGGAAGACCCCAAAGAAGAATGGAAAAATGCAGAAAGAAAAACTAGGAAAAATGTGTATATGAATTTTAAGTTCTTTTATTAGTTTCAAAACATACATACAAGTGACTTTGATCTTAAGTACTATTGTCGTGTATGATGGTTAAAGTTAAAGATACAGCATGTTGTGATTATTATGTGATTACTGTTGTTGTAAGTATAATTTTTTTCAGGTTTTCTCCGAATTAGATTATAATTTACTGAGAAATTAATACATTTAGAAATAACTTAAATGCTAATGTATTTACGTCTCTTTTAAACTGACGTTAAAAATATAGAAAAGTGACGTGAGTTATTTGACGTTAACTAACGTCGTTCTTTTAAGTGACGCAAAGATAATTAACGTCGGCCAATGTTACGTCGCTTTACCAACCGACGTTTTGTTTTTAGAGTCAGTTATAAACTGACGTTAAGCTAAACATAAACCGACTTTAAAGCCCTTAGTTTTTTGTAATTGCAATTCATGATTGAGAAAATGCTTCAAATTCTACAAATATAATTAAGTAAAATACAATATTATTAGGTTAGAAAAGTACTTCACCTTTTTTTTTAGTGATGATGGCCAAAAGTTTATAATTAAAATTAATAGATAGATTTAAGTAACGTGTTATTGTTTATAAAAAAAAGGTTTCGACATCGAGGAACAAAAACAACGAACACAACACGTTCAATATTAAACAAAATATCATCGTATCGACGATCTTTTAACGCACAACAGAAAAGCACTTTTCGAGTTCAAAACGAGAAGGTACAGTCCCCAGAGAATGAAACGGCTCCGCAGTACCATTAATCTCGCTTCCCGTCATACGCAACTGAATCAGCGTGCACCAAATATTTTTAACATCTCCTGATTCTTCTATCCAAAGAAACGCTAACTTCCCATAGAAGTCAGCTAATCCAAAGCAATGAGCGTTGACTAAAGGAGCCTCGTGGAGATTCAGATTCGTAACTACTCTATTCAGCGCGGTGGGGAGATGCAACCCTAAAACCATCCTCCAACGTAGCAGGGCAGAGTCATACCACATCAACCCTAAGCCAGAGTCATAAACATATAGCACGTTGTTTATCACACACACGCCAGTTGAACACAATTGCTTTTGATTAGGCAGCTCAAATCTATCCCAAGACCCATCTCTGGTATCGTAGTAAACAGGGTTGTGTAAACGCAGGCCATAAACCTTCTTATCCGCAGATGCAATGGCATCTGGATATATGAACCATCTGTCGAAACATCTCATCCGATCAATAAACGTTGGTGCTGCACCATCGTTTGTTTTTTTATCAAAAACAACAAACGGTGGTGCTGAATCCCAAGTTTGTGTCTTTAAGTCAAACGATTCTGCTCGAATACGTGGCCCTGAGTTTCCCACCACATACAACTTTTCGCCGACTAGTCCCGCACTTATGAGCATCAACTGCTCATCTTGCATCACAGGGATCAGACGAAACACCTTATTCCGAGAATCAAATATCCTGAAGATTGGTTTCACACGCCGAGAAAACAAAATAAAGATAACGTCTACGCCATAGGTGATAACTAACCACCTCATATCCGGAGCAAGAGGAATATCAAAATCGGCGGAGACTAAGCAGTTCTCTCCATTCTTGTCGTCGTGGTTTTGGAGAGCGCGCCACGCACGACCGTTGTTCCCAGTAGCGAAGCACAAATAGACTGAATCTGTGCCGATACGACGTCGCCACGTGTTAATCAACGACGGCCGAAGAAGTCTATGAAACTCCTTCGAGACGAGAGATAAGAATGGGTATCTGCGTTTGGGGACACGAGCTAGTATCTCTAAACGCAGTTCCTCTGGCAGCGAGGAAAGCATCGGCGACGGCTTGCAGGAAACCATTGTTTTCTTGATCTTCTTCTTTGGTTCTCACACATATAAATTTCAGAGGGAAGCGATATATAAAATGTTTGTGGATTAACAATAGAAATAGGATTTGGTTAAAGGTTTGTGGATAAATAATGGAAATAGGATTTTGTTGTTTGTTATAATTTTTTTTAATAACAAATTAATAATTATAGAGGCTTCGAAAGTAAATTTTTATTTAAGCTCCTTGTGATATTTCTCATCGGACACATATATAAAGGAATATAGCCAAAGGATCGACCAATTTTTTACCTGAGATTCTCATGTGAGACTTAATTTTTAGATGTTTTTTTTCACTAAAATCAATATCCAAATCACCTCTTCAAACTGAAAACCACAAATTTAAGACAAAGAAGATGAGGCATTCTCAGAAAGAAAACACAGATAACGAAGACATAAGAAACCTATATATACATATTTTTTGAAATACTTTTATGTTGTTCTGTTTCTTGGCTACCAAGGAAGATGTACTTTTTAGGGTTTAACAAGTTTATTCCAAGGCTGCCGTTTCGCCAATCATGAAACACTACATGCGCCTGCATGGCATCACCAACGATCGACAACACGTACAACACAAACACTTCCTTGCCACACAAAAAAAGAAAAAACAAAAAAAAACATGGCGAATATAAAGAATAATCATGCAGGATACCAAGATAACTAACTCACTTTGAGATTCATGTTCACAACATATTAAAACCACACTTGTTGCTAGAATAATCTCCTTATCATCGTTACTTTTATAGCTAGATATCATTCCATACATGGGCCTTTAATCCGTACGACCTAAACAATGCAAAAAATCGTTGTGAGGAGGGACGGATCCTACGTAATTAGACCACTCAACGCGCCCCTGAATCTCTAGTCCACTACTACACAAGGCGATCATTGTACACCAAATCTCCTTATCCTGTTTTTTTACTTTTTGCCACAAAAACGCCAACTTGCCATTATATTCAGCCATTGCGAGACAAAAGAAAGCCTTGTTGAGCTCCAAACCACAAACCACTCTCCATTCCTTGGTCTTAGGGTTACACCACATTAATCCATCATCCTCGTAGTGTACATAGAGCACATTGTCTATTAGACACACATCGCGACTAGATAACTCCTCATATGGTAACTTAATGTGGTCAACTTTACCATCTCTAGTATCATACGCCATGACATATGCAAATTTCCTCACATAAATTTTCTTGTCTAGTGACAGGCTTACCACGGACATTCCGCAGTTTTGTAATCTATATGTCGGATTTGCAGCCACATGCCAAGTTTGCGTCTTTAAGTCAAATAATTGCGCTTGGATCTCTTCGGCCTCGCTAACCCCTCCAGAAACGTAAATCTTGTCGTCAACTACTCCCACGGCTGCATTTCGGGTGGCCACAAGCGAACGTGGACCCTGACGGAACTTTCCAGACCGAGAATCGAGGATCCACATGCTCCTCGTAGGATGATTGAAATAGCCGCCAACAAAATATATATCGTGACCCACCATGAGGGCACCAGAGTGTGGCTCAGGCGGGGAAGGGAACGGGATCGAGACCAAACGACGATCCTCAGTTAGAGTGAACCAACGATGATAGATTTTGGAAGGATCGAACAAATTTTCAAAGCAGACGTAGAAGCAATTTTTTCCCAGGAGAGATCGTGTCTTGTGGAGCTCAGAGCAGCTTACGAGAGATCGCAACTTGTTTGACACGCAAGAGAGAATCGGGTGATACCGTCTCGGTACACGGGCTAAGACGCTTATAACAATGTCGTCTGGCAATGAAGAAAACAACGTCGACGGTGCCTCTTTCGCGGGGCTACTAGTACTGCACATCGTCTTAGCTTTTGGGATGCGATTGCCGGAGCCCTAATTCTTGAGCTGTATCTAGGTTTCGTGATTTCTTTATCAAAATTATATATATGTATACTATTACGTACGGACTTTAAAAGATACAGAGCCGTAGTGGGCTTTCAAACAAGATGGGCCGAGTATTCAAGTTGTCTGTCTCTGCTCGTCGTCCTCTAATCATATCTCATGTCTTACATGATTATCTTTGCATCCAAACACGTCATATTCAAGTTTCCTCCTCCCCGGAGACCTTTGCCCACGGATTTAGGGATCTTACCGTTCTGCGATTCGCCGGTGAGTTTTTTTAATTTCTCCGACTTCACATCGATTTCTTTGATTCCATTTAATTATGATTTGTTTCGTCTTTGCTTTCATGGTAAATTCGATTGGTTTATGTATTTTGATTAATTCCTCTGCTTATGCTTCAAGCAAAAAAAATATATATATATATATATGTATTGCGTCTTGATCCAACTAGAAGAAACGAATTCAAAATCCTGTTAAGTGACTTAAAAGCGGCCTGATTTTGATTTTGAATATCCGGTTTAATATCTTTCAAGTGTTTGTTGTGTCCGTGTATTAATTTTTGGGATGTTTTGTTTATTTGTGCTAACAACAGAGAGTTGAAGCGTTTAGGGACTTCAATGGTGAGCCAAGGAATGGTTTCTCTAACAAAGTCTCTATGCACTATGACTCCAAGAGTCCGTCTCAAGAAGCCGAGTTTGATGCAGAACCTAAAGTCCCCCGGATCTTGTCATCTCCGTTTCAGAAATCTCCGTGTCTTATGCACAACTAAACTGTCTCAGTGGGAACCATCACCTTTTGTTCATGCTTCTGCAGAAGAAGCTGGTAGTATAGTATTGGACAAAACCGAGAATATGTTTGAATCTATCCTATCCGAGAGTGCAGAGGAAGAAGAGAAAGTAAATTCAGCAGCACAAAAACGAACTAATTCTCAAGTTCAGGTTCTTAAGTGGCCAATATGGCTTTTGGGTCCATCTGTTCTCCTCACTAGCGGTATGGCACCCACTTTATGGCTTCCATTGTCATCCGTTTTCCTCGGTTCCAACGTGGTTAGTCTACTCTCCTTGATCGGTCTAGATTGCATTTTCAACCTCGGAGCAACACTTTTCCTCTTGATGGCTGATTCTTGTGCACGTCCTAAAGACCCATCACAGTCCTGCAACAGCAAACCACCATTTAGCTACAAGTTCTGGAACTTGTTTTCACTTATCACCGGGTTTCTCGTCCCAACGCTACTTCTCTTCGGATCCCAATCTGGCCTACTCGCTTCTCTGCAACCCCAGCTTCCTTTCCTCTCCACCGCGGTTCTCCTCTTCCCGTACTTTATTCTCCTCGCGGTTCAGACATTAACAGAGATCCTCACATGGCACTGGCAATCTCCCGTATGGCTAGTCACACCAGTTGTCTACGAGGCTTACCGAATCTTGCAACTGATGAGAGGGTTGACACTCAGTGCAGAGGTGAACGCACCGGTTTGGGTGGTTCATATGCTTCGTGGGCTCGTCTCTTGGTGGGTACTGATCTTGGGAATGCAACTCATGAGAGTTGCTTGGTTTGCTGGTTTTGCATCTAGAACAACAACAAGTCAGCAACCACAGTCTGTTGCTTCTAAGTAAAGACATATATTTTAGATGTTTCTTCGTTTAGTTTTTATATTTTAAAAGTCATGTTAGACTAAATATATCTGTAACTCTTACCTCACTGTATAGCTTTTACTATTCGCGTCGTGTGAGTTGGTGATAATGATAAAATCATTTCGGACATTTTTGAACTTAGCATCCCAAACACGCACGTATTTGGTCAACTCTGTACTCCCGTCCCAAGAAATCCCCAATATGATGAGATGCAGAAATCCAAAGACCGCATCTGCCGAAGAGTTAGCTTGGCTTTGCATCTAGAACAACAAAATCAGCAACCATTCAATCTTTTGCTTCTAAGTAAAGAAGATGATTTGTTTTCTTCGTTTAGTTTTCAAGTCATGTCGGGAGGGAAAAACAAAAAAAAACTATAACGCTCTTTGCTGTATAGCATTTGGTATTTGTGAGTTGTTGGTAACAATTAAAAAAAAAAACATACTCTTTATGACACCACAGATTCTAATATTCCCCTCTTCACTCTTCTTTAGACTTTTAAGTTTGGTGTTGGTTGTCGTTAATTTATTTCAATGCGTCTGCGATTAGAGCGCGTTTGCGTTTTGATCACTTCTAACCAAAAAGACAATACTACCCTTGACTAATGAACAAGACAAATAGCGATGTCCCCACTCTCTTCATTAGCTCTCTCTCTCTCGATCTCGGTTTCTCGATCGACGACTGCTCTCTCTTGAACCGGAGACGGCGTCACGGGACGAATCTATTCGCCGGGAAACTTTTTTTTTGGGGGTCGTTTGCACGCGAAAATCGATTTGAATCTACAAGGATCTGATCGGGATGAGTAACAGCGAGCTTCTCACCGTCGAGCCTCTCGACCTTCAATTCCCTTGTAAGCTTATCATTTTTGGACCTTTTCGTTGTTTCGCATGTCTTCTTGTCCCAGATCTAGATAACTTCTGTGTTACGGTGTTAACGTTTTTGGTAATCTTCTTCTCTGATTTGCTTATAGTTGAACTGAAGAAGCAGATCTCTTGCTCTCTGTATTTGACGAACAAGACCGATAATAATGTGGCCTTTAAGGTAATTATTCTCTTATTTGAATTGAGAAATTGTTGTGATTATCTTATCTCTCGTGTTTCCTGAGGCTTCTCTTGGTTGGTGTGTGTTTTAAGGTTAAGACAACGAATCCCAAAAAGTATTGTGTGAGGCCTAACACTGGAGTTGTTCTCCCGAGGTCTACCTGTGAAGTTCTTGGTCCGTTCGCTATCTCCGTTTCTCTAACTCTCGAGATTGATTTGTGTTTCTGTTAATTTGCCAAATGATTCTTGAATTAGGAGTTTGATGAATTCTTCTTGTCTGGTGTTTTGATCTAGTGACCATGCAAGCTCAAAAGGAAGCTCCTTCCGATATGCAGTGTAAGGACAAGTTTCTGCTACAAGGTGTGATTGCTAGTCCTGGTGTCTCGGCCAAGGAAGTTACTCCTGAGATGGTATTGTATTGCATCCCATTGTTGATCTGATATAGATGATTTCAGTTTGGTTTTGGTTTTTTAAAGCTGTTGTTTGGTTTTCTTGTAATGGAACTTTGCAGTTTAGCAAAGAGGCTGGGCATCTAGTTGAGGAAACTAAACTGAGAGTTACTTATGTTGCTCCACCACGACCACCATCACCTGTTCATGAGGGATCAGAAGAGGGTTCTTCACCAAGGGCTTCTGTCTCAGATAACGGACATGGTTCTGAGTTTTCCGTAAGTAAATGTTAACTTAAGTTTAGATTTGATTGCTCTTGTAGACTTTTAGTTTTTGTAGATTTTCATGTATTTTTGTGTTCAATTTTAGTTTCAGAAATTTAGCGTGGACAAAGCTGAAGCTCAAGAAAACCCATCTGAGGTATTTTCACAATTCTTCTAAGCTTGTAACCGTCAAAAAACCATTTGTTATTATTATCTTTTGCTTTTGCTCTGTCGAAAACCGATTAGTTACAACTGTGGAGGTTACTTTATTGGAAAGTTGCCTTTTAGGCTGATTGATTAGGTTGAGAATCTTTCTTTATGTTGATTACTCAAAAGGTTCATCACATTTTTAGAAACCTGTTAGGTGCTCAAGCCGTCCATTACTTTTTGTGCACCAAATCCTCTAGCTGTTATTTGACACGCAGTTACCCGGAAAATCTGGTCATGTTACTATGTCTCTATTACAGCTAATTTTTGAGTGATTTTTCAGGCGAGGGCTCTCATCACAAAGCTAACTGAGGAAAAACAGTCTGCCATTCAACTGAACAACAGACTTCAAAGAGAACTGGTAAAAGAACTTCCACTTGAATCCTTTTTATTTCTGAAACTATCCTTCTTGCTGTTGTTTCTGGAACAAAAAGATTACTTGGATTGGATGATTAGCAACTACGAGCTAGCGTTGTACATGTATTTGAGAATAGATGCTTGAACTAATTGTTTTCAAAAAATTTCTTCAACATTTAACATCAAAATTGTTCGTTGAATCTGACTTGGAGAGTTATATTTCCATCAAAATGGTTGGTTTATCCTCACCATACCGTTAATGAAAACCAGTCTTCACAAGCTTACTCTAGAATCTTGAGATTGTTTTCTGACAAAGATTTTGGTTTGATGATGTACAGGATATGTTAAGGCGTGAAAGCAAGAAGAGCCAAAGTGGTGGTATCCCGTTCATGTACGTTCTTCTGGTCGGACTCATCGGTCTAATTTTGGGATACATTATGAAGAGGACATAAACCATCCCACCTGAACTTAATTCCTCACCGCCACGAAGGAAGAAAAACAAAAAAAATAGACTTTAACTCTTTCAGTCAGACATTTTTTTCTTTCTCTTTTGTATTTGTCAATTTCGCCTAAAAAGGTGCCCTAGAAGATTTGTGTTTCATAACTCAGTTTGCTTTGTTTTCAACATTTGTAATCCAATGACTTTGCGTGGGTTCTTTCTCCACTAATTCTCATCTCTCTTCACACAAATTTCATCATCTAAATGAAGTAGACTGAAGCCACAGCATAAAAAGAACAACACAGTTGATTAAATGAAACCTTCCTCCTGTGCCAGAGACTTGGGGTTTAACCACACTCAAATCCGAGAAGGAGAGTTAATCTACGCGCCAACAGAGGCGCGTGGAGTTCAAATCATCTCTCGTCGTACCGTCAGGTCCACCACCACTGCCCCATTAGTATCTCCACCGTACAAAAACTCTTAAGCTCCGATTAGATTCACCGAATCACACAATCTTAAACATCCCTCCTTTCATGATGCTGATGCGGAGGATTCCGTTATCGTGAAGACTTGTCCTTGATACCATCATCTTTAGGATTTTCAATTTTCTTTCTGCTCGCTTTCGGACTTCAATGGCGCCTTTTGTTGAAGTCTGCAGGTATAAGCCTGTACCACTCTCACTGAGCTCTCTCTGTACATGTCCTTGCCGTTCCTCTCCTAGAAAATCTCTAATTCTTCCCCATTTCTCCGAAAAGTATCCGAATTTGGGTCTCATCGATTCCAAAGCATTGACTCGTTCTCGCTTTTGTCGTATTCCTGTTAACCGGCGTATTATCACGGCCGTTGCTCGAGCTGAATCAAATCAAATAGGTGATGATGGCGAGGTAACTTTATTCCTCTTTCTTACCTTCTTCAATCTTTTCATACTCTATAAACTGCGTCTGAGTAGGAGAGATTGAAGACTAATCAGAAGAATAAACAAATTTAGCTTAGTTGTAAAATTCGTGTTAGCTGAATAGTACTAAGACTCGTGGTAAGGGCTTTGGGTTTTAGTGTAACACGGGAATTTCGATAAACAATTGTTCTTTTGGATTACTATGGGCTGGGAAACTTATCATAGCATTGCTGCAACTTCCATCTGTTTAGGAGCACAGCAGAGATCAGGAACTGCAAATTATTGAAGAAGATTCGAGTGTAGATGATCAGAAGCAGAAATCTAGAAGCCAGTTTAAGAAAAGAGTAATTTTCGGTCTAGGAATTGGATTGTCTGTAGGAGGTATTGTATTAGCTGGAGGATGGGTTTTCACAGCAGCATTGGCAGCTGCGGTTCTTCTAAGTGCCCGAGAATACTTCGAACTGGTGAGAAGTAAAGGAATTGCTCAAGGAATGACACCTCCTCCACGATATCTTTCTAGAGTCTGCTCGATTATTTGTGCCCTTATGCCCATACTTACATTGTGAGTAGTTTCAGTCAGTAAAAACCTTAAAGCTTGGGATTCTTTCTCTTAGTCTGATTAAAGGTTTTGTCGTTCTTTTGATTGTTGTTTTTAGGTATTTTGGTCATATAGATATCTCGGTGACATCCGCAGCATTTGTTGTTGCAATGGCATTGTTGTTACAGAGAGGAAACCCGCGTTTTTCTCAGCTGAGCAGTACGATGTTTGGGCTGTTTTACTGTGGATATCTTCCTTGTTTCTGGGTTAAGCTACGCTGTGGTCTTACTGCTCCTGTTCTAAACACCGGCAAGCACTCCTTATTGTTATTATCCTCCTTAGCTCTGATTCGTATAGTAATCAATGACTAAGTCTCCTGAGCAGTTTAATTTATTATAGGAATTGGAAGAAGCTGGCCAATTATTCTCGGTGGCCAAGCACATTGGACAGTTGGACTTGTTGCAATATTGATTTCATTCTGCGGTATAATTGCGTCAGACACATTTGCTTTTCTCGGTGGCAAGGTATGTCTCCAACGAAGATTAGATCTAAGTCACTAAATTATCTTTTCTACTCTAGTTGGGATAAGGGTCTTCAAAAATTTCAGATTTTCTCATGTAGAATACTTTTATAAGGATTTTAAAGAGTTCTTCTTTGCATCGGTCTATAAAGTTTAGAGCTTTCTCCACATCTCTCTTATTTTTCAGCATTTGTTTTGTGAAATTAAGGATGAGTACTATTCAGGGTATTCGATAAAACGACTCTACAAATTTAGTATATTGTCAACCTTCCGGTGCATATGTAGTCTTGCAGTAATTTTCCCGCGCCTGAAGTTAGTCTCATCTAAAATTGCAGGCATTTGGTAAAACTCCTCTTATTAGCATTAGTCCAAAGAAGACATGGGAAGGAGCTGTTGCAGGACTTGTTGGTTGTATATCCATTACCATTTTACTGTCCAAATCTTTGTCTTGGCCTCAACCTCTTGTCAGGTACTCAAATCCAATCGAATTCCCAGAGTCCTTTTAGATCGTAGTATAGCTTTGTACTGACTGGTTCTATTTTAAACAGCACGATAGCTTTTGGAGTTCTTAACTTCTTCGGATCAGTCTTTGGTGACTTAACTGAGTCAATGATCAAACGTGATGCGGGTGTCAAAGACTCTGGCTCACTCATCCCTGGACACGGTAATAATCTAATAAATCAGACCGGGTTTTGTCTATCAATGCCTCTCTAACTGATCTTTATGTAAGTTCAGGTGGAATATTGGACAGGGTTGATAGTTACATTTTCACTGGTGCATTGGCCTACTCGTTCGTGAGACTTCATGGAGTTTGATTCTATGGTGTATCTCCAAAAAAACTCATCATAGCTTCAACTTCAAGAAAACTTACAAAGCCGGTTCAATTTTTCCCCTCTACGAGAAGATATAGCAATGACTGGTGGGTGACGTGGCTGCAGAAAGTCTGAGATTAGCCTCCGGTTTGTTGTTTGATAGAGCCGGTATGCGACTTTTTGCTTCAATGGGAGTTAGTAACGGGTTCATTAGGCGAATTGTCGGACCGTTGCTTTTGTGTTGTCTGACTGGTCCATGAAACGGTGACGTATGGAATTGATTTACTTTCACACAAAAAAAAAGAAAAGAAAAATGAATCATATTGTTTTCCAGAGAAATGGACTTGAACTGATAAAGAAAATAACAAAAAAGAAAAAAAAGACTAAAATCATGTGGGGATGTCAATGAATGCGTTGTTCCCAAGCAGACTCTTTTAGGGAGGAATTTTTAAAAAAGAAAAAATTCTGAATGAAAAAGGAAACTATATACTAGTACTACTAAATAAATGAATAATCAAAATTCAATGATAAAGAGGCAAAAATTAAGAAATGATTGGGAAGAGGAAAGCCATGGCCATATGGGTGGATTTTGTTATCCAATACAAAATAAAGAATGTTTACTTTCTCACAATTTCACTGCAGAATCTTACTCAAGTGGTTGATTAATTAAGAATAAAGTTGTAACATTTATATGATTATATCAAATCTTAAACAGCTATGCTGCGACGACCATGTGATTGAATTACACTGACAAATCTCGTATTACGCAATCTCTTTACATTACTTAAAACTCTTACGCACAAGTTATCTCATCGGTTACGACATTAACCCAAAACACAAGTTTCATATGTTACGCTATTTATATAGAACAACAAAAACACTAGAACTTGATAATAAATATATTTCTTTCAGAATAATCATAAAATGTTTACAATTTAGTTCGGTAAAATGAATTTTGTTTGAGGTACCACTCTTTACTTTTAACAAGTACAATAATAGTGAACATGGTCAACCGAACATATCTAGTGAATCATAGAAGAATGTTGTTGTTTGATGTAGTATATAAAGGATCCATATTATTATTATTTTCATTTGAAGAAATGAAATATAAAAAGGTTTTTTTTTTTAAAAAGACTAACAAAAGGATATTATATATATCATTTGATTGGTTAACATCACAATCAAAGACTAAAGAAGAAGACATTAAAACATGATTATAACCCAAATTAAAAAGCTAACAATAAAACCCTGAAATGTCTTTTTTTCTTTTTTTTCTTTTTATTAATTAATATTTCTCGTTTAACATTTCCAAGCTGAGACAGCAACAAGTTCTTTCCTCTGCCAACACAAGACAAGTGAAGACGACGACGACTGTCTCTTCTCCAAGTGAAACCCTCTCATCGGATTCCTCTGCAACAAATACTCCGCTTGTGTCTCCGCCGTCTGACTCAGCGTCACCGGAGAAAACCCACATTGCCCAAACAAGCTTCTCCACGGCGGCGATCTCTCCATCCAACGGTAACGATTCGTCAACAGTTTCTGTATTGACGGTTGCACACAAAACCTCTCGATACTGGAAGCAGCTTCCGCGTTACTCGAGTCGAGTGACTCGAGCAGAGTTGTGTAGTACTGAAGCGCGTTAATCACACCGTTAGGGAACGGTGCGTCGTTGTCACGGTCACAGCTTCTGTCTGAGCAAACGACCACGTTTGGAGAGATTTGTTTGAGGAAACGAAGGATCAGCGGGAGGTAACCGGAGACAATGGAGCTGATTGGAAGGTTCACAGCAATTGCTTCTTTCTCCGATGATCGGAATAGAGAGAGAGGCCAATAAGTTGGATTCAAGAGAATCTCTACGTTCAAGAGCTCCATTTCCAAGGAGACACCTGTTTCTCCGGCGAAATTTCTGAGATTTTCTTCTGTGAATCTGAGCTCGAATTCATCGGAGACAGTTGAAGGAGATGCAAAAGCTGTAATCTTCAGCGACGGAAGTGATGGAGACCTGTTCCTTTTCCCGGCGAGCTCTTGAATCAGAGTCGCCCATTGACCTCCGTAACCGATATCGAAATCGACAATGTGTATCCGATCAAACCCCTGTAAGGACTCAAGGATCGTTTGGTTTGCCGTGAAGTTGACGAATTGAAGGAACGGTGAGGTTTCTGAGAAAGCCCTGTAAGCTGCGATTCGAAAGATAAGGTTTTGAGGAGGAGAGAGTGACGGTGGTGACGAGTTTTCAAGGAGAGAGTGTAGAGCTTCGGTTATATACGAAGCCGCTCTGTGAAACGGAGGTTTAGGAGTGTTGTTAGTGTCGTCGTTGTTCTTCTTCTTGTTAAGGTTGTGATTGAGCCGCGCCAATATCCCTTGCGCGAGAATGGGATTGTTATCTCCGCCGTTTGTGGTGGTTCCGATTAGCTCCGCCGCCGCGGAGAATAGCTGGTCGATGATTAACGTTGACTGGTCTTGGTCGTTTTCGTCTTGTCCCGCTATCTTCGGCGGCGTGAGAAACGGGTCGTGGGATTCTTGACCCGGATCCGAGAACGGGAAAACCCACTGCTGGGGGTGTTGAGATCCGGGTTGACCCGAATTGAGCCGTTTAGCCGGAGGAGACGACGGAGGATCCGAGAAAAAAGCAGGATTTGGGTTAATCAGAATCTCCGGGTTCGTTGAAACCTGAAACTTTTCTTCTTCCAGTGCATCGTGAAAAGGGAAGCCGTAGCCAAAGAGTGGATTAGGATTATCAATAACCGGGTCGGATCCAGAACCCGGGTGGAAACCCACAAACTCAGAACCCGGATCCACAACATCACCAGCCATGATTAACCTAAGAATACTCTGTTCTTGTCCCGGGGAGCCACCGGAGAGAACACCATCGAGATCCTCGAAACCCATTTGGTCACATTTTCCATCGGCGTCGGAAAAGGCAGGGGCAGGGCCGCCGCCGCCGCCGCTGGGACCACCGTGAGAGGAAGACAGCGTGGTGGTTGAAGAAGAGACGAAAGGGCTTGGACTTCTAACAGAGTCTAAAACAGACGTCGGCTCTGAGAAACCACCATTGTTAACAACAAAGCAGAGATCTTCTACCACTACACTTCCATGGAGTTTATCTGGATTTGCCCAGATTTTGTATCCCGGAGAAGAAGAAGAATCTAAGAAACCCAGAACCCCCTTCCCTTGAAATTGCTCAAAGGGCAGGGGCATGACCAATCTCAGAGATGAAAGAGAGTGAGAGAGAAGCAAGAGTGCAAACAAAGAAACCCAGAAAAAAAAAAAGAAACCCTAGTAGATCTCAGAAACTTAAAAGAGGAAGACGAAGATGAAAGCTTGAAACTGAAATTGGCGCCCACATTATTCTCTATAAGTCGGAGTTAATTAACAAAATCTAGTCTTCTCTCTTAGCTTTTGTAGATATTGACTCTGGCAGCTTGCAACAACATTCCAAAGTGATGATGATCTTCATCCAAAAATATATATAAAAATAAAAATAAAAATGCTCTCTCTTTTCTTTGGGTAAAGGATTTGGTTTTTGCTCTGTGTGTGTGTGTGGTGCCTTGTGTCTGTAGATTTACTTATCTACATCTGTATCCCCTCGTTTCTACGCCTACTCTCACTTTCGGCGCGTTTCTCTTACTCCCCCCCCCCCCAGACACACTGGTACATTCCTTTGTCTTTCTCTTTGCAATTTGGCTAAAATGTTCATACATCATATATATAGTTTTGTTATAATTTTGTTTCTTTCTAAATAATTTTTCTTCATATTAAAACTTCGATTTACCATTATTAATCTTCTTTTGCGTTGATTATGTAAAACCACCGATGAATGAGTCTATCTAATTTTGAACATAAATGAACTAAATTACTACTATGATGTCAACATGTTTAAATATGAAAGCGCTGATTTTATGCAGATTGGCAAAAAATGATGATGAACCTAAATATTTGTTTACTGGAAAAAAGGGTCAAAACTATTTGTTTTCAAATCATGTGTAAAACACTTACTACTCTATAATTCGGAAAATCAAAATAGTAATGAACCAAGACTTTATTCACTTCAAAAAAAGATTACTTAATTAATTATAAATTTAGGATATAGCAAAAGAAGTAGTAATATGGAAAAAGAAAACTGAAATATTCATAATCCAAACTATGCAAGGAAAAACAGGAAAAAAAAGATAAAATCAATTGGTATTATTATTCAACTGAGGCGCGTAAAAGAAAAATCTTAAAAATCTGAAAGACTGTTATAAAAATAAAAAATAAAAATCTAAAAAACATATACCGAGGTTGCAGAGCAAAAGGTTAATTTGACGCAGATGGCGTATTGTCTATATGAGTGTTTTCCATTATTACCCCTTTGTTTATACCAAACACGCTCAACGTGACGTAAGGGTAATACAGTAAAAGTTTTGATAATAAAGTAAGCTCTTGCAGGTTGCAGCAGTTGGCTTTGATATGCCCCGGTTATTTTAAACTGAATCTGACTGACTGACGCTTACTGAGCCTGTGGGTATCATGACCCGGACCATGTTCGGGGTGGCTCTCTAGTCTTAAGATTTCTACATGTCATGTCTTATTAACCATCATACTACTAAAGCAAGAAATGTCATTTTCTTAAAGTTTATTTAGCTACACTATATACTAGTCTTTATTATTCAAAACCAGCTGTCTAACTAACGACTCAAAAAGTAAAAAAATTGGTTACAAACTTTAGAAGACGGCTCTCAAGTGTCCGCTTTATATAGACTAGCTGCGTAATAGTAGAGGATAACCTAAGGGAAATCAAATGGAAAAGAAAGATGTATGTAGCTGGATTTACAAGACAAAGTTGGGACTTTTTTGTGGTTTGTTGTGTGAACGAGAGAGGGAGACATTGCTTATGTGGTTTCCCTAAACCATATTTTAATAACCAAAAACATTATAAAAACAAAACAAAACAAAACAATTATTGTAATTGGACATTGTAATAATGGGAGACATGTATTTTTTATCCTCCAAGACAGACAAGAAACCTCCATGTGATTTTCCTCCACCACCTTGTTATATGTCTAACATCATGCATTCTTGTATTAAACTATTTTCTTTCTTTGTTTATGTTTAATGGATTTAAAAGTTAACCAAATTGCTTTAGTTTAATCAACTCAATCTAATTGGTGGATGAATCATGAATGGCTTAGAAGAGGGACACATCGACCGTGTGTTACCTGCATGTACATACATACATACTCGCGATTCGGTTTCACGACTACATTTACTTATTTTGCTGCGTTCATATAGTCACATACATAAACACAAGTAATCAGTTTCACTTTCATAGATTCCCAAAATAAACCTAAAAGTCCTCAAAAATAAAACGATATATAGTCTCCGATCCTCTGCTGATCTCTCTCGATTCACGGATAAAGTTTTCTATTTCTTACTTAAAGTTTCACTTTTTGTAAGTTGAGAAATTCTAAAGGGGGTTTAACTTATTGGAATCAGGCCATATCATGCCATATATCATATCCAAGAGTCGCAGTCACAAAATACAATGTCTTTTTAATTTTAATTAACAAAGCATGTCAAGTTTTGGTTGGTTTATTATTAATTATCAAAGACTTAGGAGACACATTACAACACAACACAATAAAATTTGTCTCGCTTTAGAGAATAAACACAGTGACGGCGGAAGCAAAACCAAAAAAATAAAAATAAAGGATAGTGACTGATAGATTGTATGATCTTATAATTTGTCAAGACAACAACCAACACATGCCATGTAGTACTAACGTTAATACATTTGATTAAACGGTATTAATATCAGTGATTGCCACATTGTTAATCTTAAAATAATTTAAATACGAATTTAGAAAACAGTTGACAAAGCGTAACTAGACGAACAAATCTGACCGCCGCATGGCACTATTAATCCATCAAACCTATGAACCGCTGAACTAATGTGTGGATATTGTTTTAGAAGTCTAATGATTATCACAATTAATATTCATTTCCATCCACTACTTAAAGTTTAACAGAAAATTTAGTTTCGATCCATTGTTGTCCAATTCAGTATAATGAGATTCAATATTAATAATAATACTATGTATTTCTTATTTTCAGTAAAATGCATTATGTTGATTTAAATTCAAGGTTTATGATCTAGTAGTTATATTTTTTCTTGGTAAGAATTTGTTTTTAAAATAATAATAATATTTAAAATTTTCAATCGTCTGATCTTAGAGAAATAGAATTATGAACATATCGAACATCAAACTTTAGTTTCGTAATACTACATATGTAACTGAGCTGGGCTTCTATCTTCAATCAAAAACAAATACGGTAGTCTTATAACGGGCTTTATAGAAAATTTGGATGACCATTACTCTATGCTATTAACAAATAATGGGCCTTAGTCCATATACTAGTTCGATTAGGTAACTAAAATCACTAAAACAATCCTGAAATCATGCTAACTTGAAGGAATAAACACCAATCAAAAACCTTGATTTTTGGTCCTTATATATATAAAATAAAGCTGACGTGATTACAGATTGTATATTTACACATTCATATAACCGTGTCCATCGCAGTCGAATTTTGATATACATCCAAGTCTCGTACACAAACTCGAATCCAAAGTTGTTTTTTTTAGCTTAAACAAATCTCTTTATCTCTGTAAGTTTCTCTGATTTTACTTTGTTTTATACTTGAAAATTATGTTCGATCCCTACAGAAATAAGTGGATTACGACTTGGGTAGCAGAGATTAATTAGGGTTTTGTGTTGAGATTTGGTAAAAATCGTTTTTGGTGAAAATCGTTTATTGGATGAATCGGTGATTCTACAAACTTTGTTATATTTTTGCAGGAACGAAAGATGAGTAATGGCAGCTTCAAGCAGGATCATGATTTCGGTATTAAAAATCTTCTTTTTATTCTTCTTTTTACAGTGACTGGATTGTGATTATTCGTATTATACCAGTAAATATAGTTCTTAGTTGACAATTGATATAATACATGCAGAAAAGAGGAAAGCTGAAGCTTTAAGGATCAGAGACAAGTACCCTCACCGTGTCCCGGTAATTGAACTTGTTTCTATCTTGTGTTCTGTTTCATAGTTTTTTAAAATTTGTAGGATCATACCCTGATGAGAATCTCTTGTGTGGAATCACGAGGCCTGATTGATTAAAAATCTTGCTTATAAAAAAAAAAACACTTTGATAGATATATTCTTGTTTCCGTTGAAGGATCTTGAGAGTTTCAGAAATAAGATGTTTAATTGTTTGTGTCGTTTTTGTTTATATAGGTGATTGTGGAGAAGGGAGAGAAAAGTGACATACCAAACATGGACAAGAAGAAGTATGATCATGTTTAGTCGTTTTTTATTTATATATTTACATTCTATGAAATCAGATTCTTAAACTTTGGAGTATTTTCTTATTTTATTCATATGGTTTGGACTTTGGATATATATATTTTGCAGATACCTCGTCCCAGCGGATCTAACTGTAGGCCAGTTTGTGTATGTGATTCGTAAAAGAATCAAACTGAGTGCAGAGAAAGCTATCTTTATCTTTGTTGATGATGTTCTTCCTCCCACCGGTAATGACTCCTCTTCGTTTTCTCTTCTTTAATCACCATTACATAAACGCTTTGGTTTTTATATGAATTGGTAAAACTCAATTGCAGGAGCAATGATGTCAACCATATACGAAGACAAGAAAGATGAAGACGGCTTCTTGTATGTTACTTACAGTGGGGAAAACACATTTGGATCCTCATGATTGACTAGAAAAATCGAAACACTTGGATGTTTTTTGCTTTTTAAGTTGGAAGTTCATTGCTTTTAAGTTTTCAATGGAGCGTAAATGATTATAATCTTCGTGAAACTGTTTAGCTGCGGATACGATGAACACAAACTTAAATCGGTCTGCAAACAAAAAGTGTTTCGTTCAGTTTATAGTTGGGGCGGATATTTCGGTTTATGTATTGGTATATAAATTTGACCCGACAAGTGCTGGTCAAGCCCCACGGAAGCTTGTTGGGCTTAATCAAGACACAGTAAAGAACAATTGTGGGCCGGCCGACGTAGTAGTAAAAGACAAATAACATGGGGGGGGGGGGGGGGGAAGCGCCACGTAGTAAAGTGAGCGGTAATGGCGGCTTGGGGTTGCGGTTAGGGCACGACCTTCATGGAACAATGAACAACATAAAAACACAACGGTGATGGTCCACGCCACACTTGTCTGCTGTTTCTCTTTGGTCCCACACGTCCTTCTTGATCACTTCTGCATTTTCCTTTTTTCTTTTTTTATCTTCCATTAATGTATAATGTGTGTTCTCTCCCATGTCATGTCAACTACTAAATTTATAAACTACAGTATCAATATGTCTCTCTACTCTATTATTTTCTCACAATGTTTGACTACACATACAAAAACTGCCAAAAAAAAATATCTATATTTTTTGTTTTTTATACGTTCTCGCATCACAATGTAACAAATATCGGTGTTATGTATACAGTATATGCGTCTGTTTGAGCCATGCACATCTTTTCTCTTTATACCACGTTTTTTTGTTTTCTTTTTTAATCTTCTTCAGATTTGCTTAGCTAATTGATCGATAATTAAACAAGTTTTCCGGTGTAAATCTTCCTCTAGTCCATATGCCGATAGATCGTTCATCGTTGAATCAAAACTCAACACCAAGTTCTTTTTTAGTGTGTTTGTAAGATTTAGTGTCAAACTTTTCAGATGTTTTTGTCACTAATGAATGAACTACAAGATTTTAGGGATTTTCTGAGACGACTTCGATATAAGGCTTAATTACATATGTCTGTTAACTATACTATAGTTTTGCATCAAATACTGTTTTTTTTTCCTATTGAAACAGTCAACCAAATATATAATACAAAAATTGTTATTGACTTTCAAGGGTTTAGCAGACACTACCAGTGTCCACTTGTTGATATTATCAAACTAATGTCTCTTGGTGATTAGACGAAGCGTGGAAACTATTACTTTATTATGCCTAAAATAATATGTATATCTAATTTGCGATAAGTCTTCGCAATGCAACGAAATAGCTAGGTGGTTGTAACGTCGTCATTGTGTTCACGTATATATGAACAGGTATCATGTGGGAAAATCTATTTATATCTCAATGTGATAATTACATCTAACAACATAACTAATCACAGACAAGACCGTTGCTTACTTATTAGTTATTATCAAACTACATAGATAATACTTTATAATGTATGCATATATTTAATATTTTGTTTGAATATTGTGTTTAGTTCATGAATAAGCACTGAAAAGATCTTCTGCTTTTACTGCACATTCCCTGGATAGAAATTAATCAACAATCGATTTGTATATAACCTAATATATTCGAAACACCCCGTTCATGATACAGGTAAACATGAAAGAAAAATAAAATAAAAACTTAATTTGGACCTGTCAGAAATGGAACAATCCGTTTTGAAGAATGTTTGGACGAAAAAGTCTGCTTACTTTTTTGTTATATCCATTAGTACCATTAGAAATATCGATCGGTACGCGAATGTTATTGTTCCCGAGAAACACACACACACATGTAAATAAGAAAATGAGGAGACAGAGTTAGAAAGGTAGCGTAAAAACATGCAAAGTGTTTAAAGGCCTCAACGTAGAGACAAAGAGGTAAAAGAGATATTTAAACCACTTCTTGGGATAAACAAAGAAGCATATGCATCAAAAACCCTAATTCTCCCTTTTGCTCGTTTCGATGACTAGCTAGATTTTCGCTCCATTCTTATATTATAAACAAAAATATATACATAAAATCAGTAAGGGGGGTCGATCTGAGATTGCTATAACTACGAGAGAGAAGACACAAGTTTGGTCTTTTCTCTTTCGTTAGGTTGGTTTCTCTGGTTTGGGTCGGTGGATTCCGCAGAGACAGTAGAGGGGGCCACTACACAACACCATATCTGACCTTCACTACTCTTTTCTTCTTCTCACCCATACATTTGCATGTTCTCTCCTTCTCCTCTACCATCAACGACGACTCGTTCTCTCTCCATCTATATCTGCATTTATTGCGCAATCTCTCTGCCTTAAGGCATTTATATCAATCACGATACCTTTAAACCGCCATCTCTATCTCTCTCTCTATATATATATCTACATATTGGGCTGTCTCGGCAATAATCTAAATCATCTCTTGATCGATACTACTCGTATGGATATGCTGAGGAGTGCTTGCTTCTATTTCCTATTAATGCTTTTTGTCATCCTTTCTTGGTCTCCTTTATGCCATTCTCGCCATCTTGTACACATGGAGAAGAAGCTTAGTATGAATCTTGATCATTTAACTAAGGTAATAAGCCCTTTGCTCTGTGATCATAATTAATTAAAAGTCTCGGTTATTTTGAATATTAGTTTTTTTTTTTCTTTTCTTTTAAAACCCATATGCTTAATTATAGCTAGTTCTTCATCGATCATTGATATTAACATGTGTATAATGTATGGTCCGTGTTTTTAAAAATAAATATATAACTGGTTCTTCTGAATAAGCTTTAAAATTTGGTTTATATTGAAGAATTGGCGTGCATACTTTTTACTTTCAAAATCTAATCTAGCATGTTGAGTGGTGTAGTGCCACCAACTTTGAAAGTAGCTAGTCTGAATGTTATGCGTTTAAAAACGCTAGCTAGAGTTGATGATAATTAAGAGGCTCGGGAACTCCCATGTATCTGGGTTTGTATAATCAACAGAGTCCGCGCCATTAGTGTAAGTAACATAAAGTTGTAACTAATTAAGACTTAGATTCTAACTACTGTTACTTTATGTCTCAGAACCATGAAGAGATCACAAAACTAGAAGCTCAATCAACAAACAAGACGAACACCTTATCGAGCCAAGCACATGCCGTAGTTAATCATGGTGATATAAATAATAAAGGTCATCAGACAAACAGGAAGAGAACGAAGGAAAATCATAGAGTAAAACGAGCATCCGACAAAACTGTGGCGACTAAAAGAGGCTCATCAAGAACTTGGAAACCTCCTAAGTATTCAAAGAAGCAGCCTAGAGTAGATCAAGAACACCCCGGTTTCAATCTTGATTATATGCAGCCCACAACACACCCGCCGCATCATAATTAACAATTATGATCATGTAATAACAGAAACGAATTTCATATATCGTACTTTATTATGTATCATAACCTTTTAAGTCCACGAAGAATTTCCACATTTTTACTCGTGTGATATATCATGATGTATGGCCAGAAACGGCCTAATTTTAAGCTTTACAATTATAATACACATATTAATTAGATTAGTTAAAAAGAAACAGTTATCGACATTGTTCAATATATAGTAAAACTCCGTAGGGTTTCTTGATTTTGTTACTTTTACACTTGCATGCATATCATGATGTATACTATACACTACTGTTTTTTTTTTTTTTGTAATAAATGTGTACTATACACTACTATATATTCGTCTTTAAATGCACATGCATGTGTGTGATCATTTCGTTGCTATATTACTACATCAATATGCAATTTAGTTGTTGTTCACAAATTGATAGAAAAGAGACTTGGCGGTTGGTATACTTATACATGTCGTTTTCTACTAATCATGAACTTTTAAGTTACCATATATTCGTAAGTGATAGAAACTTGTATTCATTCATATTGGTTACATCAGTGCATATAACAACGATACAGAGTGTACTAGTTGTAAAATTTTCATCCGATTAAAGAATAGTCTAAGTCCCACTAGTCAAATGGCTTAATAATAATATGTATATATAAAACGAGACCGCGTGCACATTCACTGTTAACGATGTACGAAAAAGACGAAGATCCCGCGTTTGGTTCCAATGCAATCTGGGCATTATTATTGGTGGGATCTTAGAGCAATCCCAAAGGGGGTTCTTTAACCAATCTCTCACTATTAAAATAATAGAAAATGTGTAAAAAAAGAGGAAAAAGAGAGAATCGATTCTCTAAAAAGAACTTGGCCAACTTTCTAAAGAACCTCTCTTGCCACATGTTTGAATTTTATTGGTTCATCTCTATTTATGTATTAAATTTAATTATATAATAAAACTAAAATAAAAAATAATATATTTTAATTGTAAAGATACACTTGTTGAGATACCCACCGTTGTTGATGGCCTTAGAGGCTAAGATCCCCCGGTTTTTGCAAAGGAAAGATCTTATATATAATGATGGTCTCAAGTGTCCCAAATCCACGTCTCCTCTTAGGTTTGAAATTTAACTTGTAGTACTACTACAAACAAGTAATACTCCATCTGTTTCATAAAATGTGTTATTTTAGATTTTTTTTTTTGTTTCACAAAAAATGTTACTCTACAATTCCTATATTTTTTATATTAAATTTCTTAATTTACCCCTAAACCCAAAATTCATTTTTATTATTTAAATCATCAATCCCTTATTTAATAAGGATTATTATGTATAATTATACAATTTTTTAATATGTGTGAATTGTGTCATTTTGACACTCTTTGCAAAACAAAAGGAGTAATAAACTAAATAGAAAATATTATTTATCTTATTTTCTTATTAAAACACATGTTGCTTTATTTTCACGAAATTTCATATTTTGATTTATTTTTCCGTACATTAATTCTAATTTAACGAGATGACAAAATATAAATTTTGTGGAAAAATATAATACGAGTGTAAGAAATTTATTAATATAAGGCCCATTTAGATATAATAATGGGTCATTAAAGCCCATAACGTGCAATAGAGAATGCTGCGATCTGGCTAACAACAAAATCTTTCCCGCCGGAAAAGTTTCTGCGATTTCCAATTTGTAAAACCTAAAGTGGGACAGATACTCTCATATTGGGGGAGAGACTGAGAGATTCGTGAGAAGCATGGAGGGAGCTCAAGCTGGATCTACTCTAGATTCGTTGATAGCTTCGTTCCAGAAACGAATCGGCGAATTGCAGGAACTCGTCATCGCTCGGAACAGTGAGACCGAGTTTCTAACTCTCAATTACTCAATCCGTTGTTCAAGATCTCCGTCTGATGACCTAATTTCAATTTCATTCAGTGTATCCGGCGAGAAGCATCTCGGATTTATCGGCGATTGACACGGCGCTGAGCTCGATGGAGCTTCAGGTTCAGTCGATCAAGGACCGGTTGCGTGAAGAAACTGAAGCTATTCCGAAAGCCAAGGTAAGATGAATTTAAATCTGAATTTGCGTAGTCTAGGATTTGGAATCTGGAACTGGAGTTTTGAATTTTGGAAACCAAATTGTATGTTCTTAAATTTGAGAATTTTGTGTTGCTTGTAGAAACTTATTGAGGCGTCACTGAAACAACAAGGGAAATTGCAGAAGATGTCTATTTATGCACCTTCCCATTTGCCTGACAAGGCTACAATGTTGAATTCAGATCTAAATAGATGGTATATACATTTTACTCGCCCTATTCTTATTCAATGTCTTTGGTTTAGTTAAAGTTTGATTAAAGATTACTGTGTTTTTATTCCAGTTTGCTCCAAGAAAATGCCAAGCAGTATGAGCATAATCCTGGTCTCAGCTCTTTGAAATCTGATGAGGAAGCAGTTGTTTTACCCAAGGTAGTACTTGCATTTCTCCAAAGGGACTTTATGGCCTATAAGACTCTATGGCTACGAATGTTAAACTGTAGCTAGTGGTGTATTCTATTATCTCTGTCTATGGACTATGGTTAATCTTTGGGGTTCTGTTTCCAGGAGAAGAAGGGTCGCGGGTCTCCTCCACTTTGGCACATAACTGTTGAAGAGCTCAATTCCCTCTCATCGTAAGTGCAGTTTTACTTTTTCTTCTCTCTGCCTGTTTATGTGAAACGCCTATTGCTTTTCTGACATTTTTCCAAAAAAAGATACATGAGAGGAAGACTCACCCTTGAAAAAGTGAATGCGGCCATCAATGACATGGCTTCGTATGCTGAAGCAAATGCTCATCTTATTGCAGCCCCAAAGCAGAAGGTATATCTCATATATTTATGCTCTCTTCTTGGCTTGCGTATTTGACTTATATGCTACGATTGTACTGACTGTTGTTTAATTTGTT